>NC_136410.1:54718233-54915733 GCF_051521515.1 Lactuca serriola
GTTTTTCAAACTTTCCTCAACCGAAACCAACCGAACGCTCGGGTTCGGTTACCAAATTTTTCCAAAGTTTTTTTACTCTTTCTAAGTCTTATTTTTTTTTTCTTGCTTAAATTTTTTTTATTTCTTTATTTTCTTTTAATTTTTTTTATATATCAAAAACTCCAAAAATATTTTTTTCATTTTCTTTGTGTGTTTGTTCGTCTATGGGGATAAAAATTGTTGGATTAGTTAAGTGTCCCTAGAAGCATGCTGCTATATGTGTCCCAAGCCTCATAAGATTTTGAATAATAGCCTTCATGACCTGGTATAAACAAACCTTGTCTTCCCAATTAGGCTACCACATTTATTCTAATCGTGAGCTACCTCACTCTCTTCTCACATGAGATAAGAGTTTTCTGCTTGGTCCTTTTTGCAGCTGAGGTACTTTATTTTCTTACACCATCTCCATTACATTTCTCCATTACATTCGTTTCATCAACGTAACCCTTGAGACTCTCAGAAATTACCACTGAGGTTTATGGTTACACAACAACTGTGTTTATGATCCTAGTTTCGTGTCACTACGAGCTGAGTGAAACCCAAAATTCAACACCAAATCTGAATTGACGGTGAACAATTAATTTGCTCAAGTTTTCACCAAAGAATTGACGGATGTACCTTCATGAAATCTCAAATTTTATTTTGTGTGATTCCTATGAAATTGTTAAACACCATAACATTTCTTCCCTTGGGATCCAGTTTTTAATTTTTTTTTCAGATTTTATATTTTCCAAGCCAATTTCAAATTAATCCCTACCTACTTGTTCAACAGACCACACCGGTCTCACAAGTACTTTGATCACTTTCTTTCTTATTTCAAGATTAGAATTGTTACATCAAAGCGAAAGCCACCCTTAAGTAGCCTAATTAAAAGAAGCCTTTCAACATTTATTAATAAGTGTTTGATCGTAATTCAACGGGAATCCACATTAACACTTTAAGGTCTCTCTTGACCTTGAAGGAAGAGATTCGTGCCCGGGATCATTTGTTTCGTGTCATTATTGACATCACATTTATTCCTACAAAGAGTTGCTTTATTTCTTTTCTTTTTACACTCTTAGCACGAAAATCCTTGATTTTCCAAAAATCTGGTACTAATAATTTCAGGCTGTTTTATTGCATTGGTGGTTAATTATTAAGACGTGATCAACAATAATCCACGTGGGAAATTTATTCAAAAGATGCTATTCAACAGATAAGATGAAAGGGTTGCTGACTCAGGCGGGAAATAAACGGATTGAATTTCAAACAGTGGTAAAAAGGGACGCGTGTGAATTTTAAACGCCCATTCTTTTACTGACACAATGGACGCGTGTGCGAATTTCAAGCGGTTCCTCTCTGGCGCGTGAGGATTTGAAACGGTTTGTTCTGAAACGGCGCTTGTTGGGCGGCGTGTTCCTAGGAATCTGACACTCTCTCTCCTACGTGATCATCGCATGCCTTAATTGTCACACATCTGTCATTCCGGGAAACCTTTTCGTATTTCCATAGAAGATTTGAACAGATTTTTCTCTCTCCTTACAATCACTATAAAAGGCAGTCTCCACTCCCATTTACCTCTTTACTGCATCCGGATTTCCAAGAGAGCAAAAATTTCCCTAAAGCTTTCCTGTTCATCTTCTTCTTCCTACCTTCAACAATGGCAGAATCATCATCCGTCCATGCCACCCCACACATCCTTCCCATTCGTCCTCAACAGTGTTTGGTGATTGACCTAACACCTCAGGCGTATGATTCTTACATGTTTCCGATCATCGAGTGCCTGAAGTACTCACAAATCGCTCCTGCACTTTCTAGGGTTGAGTCTGTGCCCATGGAGCTCCTATCGCAGGTGTATGCGACTGCACATTACGATAAAGCAGTCGACAGGGTGTTCTTCGAGGTGTCTGATCACAAGACCTCGATTTCAAGGCAACGATTTGGTACACTGCTAGGGTTTGCTGCTGACCCTTCAAGAATCAATCCGAAGACGATTCTGGTTGGCCATCTTTACAAGATGTTTTACAATATGGGGTACACGGAGGTGCTCACCTCCGTCGCAAAGTTTAAAAAATCCTGCTTGCCGCCACAGTGGAACGGCATGTTCACAGTCCTCTTCAAGGGCTTATCTGAACGGAGCTCAGGATCCGATGGTTCTAGTCGTCTGTTCCTGTGGATTATTTATGGCGTCTACAACGGAGTCAATCTTGACTATGGGTTTGTTCTCTGGCAACAACTCATCCAGAGCCTCTCTTCTTCTTCACGACATTCTGAGGTGTCGTATGCCCGGTTCTGGACTCTCATCACAAAGTGGGCGATGGATAAATTTGATGTCCCTATTGCTACCGGTGCATCGATGTCTTCGATCGGTACTTTTGATACCACGAAGATCATCGTCTCCGATGCATCCAAGTTTTCTTTCATTGGCTCTATTCCGGAGACAATGTACGGCGATGTTCTATCTGACAGCAGGATCATCCGGACTATTAAGGAGTTCAAACAATCAGGACCAAGGGAACTCACACAGGAAAAGCTCAAGTCCATCCATGATGCTGACAAACCTATTAATAGGGGTAAAAAGGCGGATAAAGGGAAGCAAGTGACCAAAGTTGCTAAAGGTCCTTCTCCCAAGAAGAGGAAACCAACCAAAGCTGCAACATCCCCGCAGCCGAAGAGACGGAAGACTCAACCGAGGCGAAAGCTTGTCATCCCTTCTTCTTCGAGTGACTCAGAAGGCGAGAGTTCGGATTCGGACGGCTCTCAACGAGGCGAAACCCCTCCAAGAGGCAAAACCCCACCCCGATCTCCTACCCCAGACATGGAAATCCATAATTCACCCATTCCTTCACCCACTCAAACAATCCCTACTTCCATTCCCACCATAACCCCCACTACCACCATTCCTCCAACCTCTTTCCCTATACCACCACCCATTTTCACTGATACAACTACAACAACAACCGCAAAGGTTCCAACCAACGTATCTGATACGGGGGTTCATACCGATGCAACCGAACCACCACCTGTAACCGAACCCATACCCACAACCGAAACCCAACAACCACCCGAACCTACCCCAATCCACACTCAACCACCACCCGAAACTACCCCCACCAACACTCCACCTGAACCTACTCATACCACCACACCCCCCAACTTCACCACCACCACCATCTCCCGGTCATGCCTCTGACGGAGATAACCCTTTTCTTGGAGGAGAGAATATGACCTTCGATTCGGTCTACTTTAGTCCGTTTCAAGTTCAAAGCGACGAAGAGGACGATGCTCCAGTAACAAAGAAGCATTTTAAGGAGCTCAACGAGAAGGTTGACTTGCTTCTTGCTTCATCCTCCAACACTCAGTCCTCTCTCTCTGAAGCCGCTCTTCAGAAGATTGTTGATGCCTTCTCCAGGGCTCAGCATGATTCCGTCGCCTCTGCCACTGCAGCAATAGACGCCTCCACAAAAGCATGTGAGGCTGCGACCGCAAAAGTCGATAAACTATTCTCTGAAGCCTCTTCCCTGTTAAAGTCCTTACAGGAGAGTGCTGCTGCAACCAAGACAACGCTGGAACCAATCGTTCAACAATTGGCCACGTTCGTCTCAACGGAGTTGACATCGTTCGCTACCCTTCGCCAATCCATCAGCGACGACAACTCGGCCCTACGTGCCTCCATTGACGAGCGCCTCGCTAAACTTCAAGAGGATCTCGCTGCTGAAAACTCGTTAATGGATGTTCTTGCTAATAAAACCACTGCCCTCAAGGTCATGAGCGCTCAGCTTTCAAACTCGCAGCAACAGATTGAAGCTCTTCGATCCGAAAGGGAGGTTATCAAAACATGTGTTTCGGATGTACACTCTGCCCTATCCAACATCCTGGAAGCACACGATCCGATTCTCAATCATTCGGTGAGGCAAACCCTTGCTGAAAAACTTGCTCCTGCCCTGGACCTCCTCAGCAAAATAGAAGGGCTACGTAGTTTCGTGTCCAATCCGAAATAAGGGGGAGAAGTGAAATCCGGATCGAACCCACCTCCTTCCTCAAAAGCTGCTCACACAACCGAACCACCTCCGACTGGTCAAACTTCGGGTTCGGGTGTGAAGGATAAAGGAAAGAAGATAGCTGAGGAAGAAGATGAAGATGATAAAGAAACCATTGTTGACTTGCTTAAACGCAAAAATAGTCGCAATGTTGAAAGTGATAATATTCGTGTGGCGCGAGAGGCTCAAGAAGCCGAACGCAAGAAGAAAGAATCCCACGATCTCCTTGAGAGCAGGAAGACTTTGTTCCCTGCCTGGACTTGGGAGAAAATGATAAAGGAGGCCATAGATACTCCTAGCATCCTATGGCTCGAACCGGTGATCTCCTTCGACTGCTATAATTCTGTCGATTCGCAGTTCGATATGCCCTTGAATCGAAAGGCGTTTATCTTCCACGCCTTCTCCATCATTTTTGAAGTCCCTCATCCTGATCCTGAGGTTGATAGGGAGTTAATCGATTTCTATCTGAAGGCTGCTCAACCACAGTATCAGACATGGAGCGCTCAGAAGATCGTTAATGTTCGGGTCTTGAAGCCATATTCCGAAGGGAGATTCATCAATGTTCAGTTCAGGGTGATTCGAGGGTCTGCTAGAACCGAACATCTTATATCCTTAGCAGATCTACCGAATCTAAATCCTCATGATTGGATCGTTTTGCATAACATCCTCTTGACGAATGAAGCTGAATATGGTCCGATTATAGACCATCTCAAAAGGATGTTAGTATGTTATATCATGGAGGTAGCCTTAATGGATCAGGAGGTAGCCACTGTCTTCAAGAAGAAGCCGAAGATAGCTCCTGTGGGATCGACCAGTGATCTCAATCAAATGAAGATGGGCAAGATCGACCCGAAGCGTAATTCGGTCATGTTCACTAGAGCAGAAGGACAGAAATGTCTCTTTGCTTTAGCGGATAAACATCTTTATACCAATGCTTGTCTAGAGCATGTGTTGTCGATCATCCATCGGTGTAAAGAGAATGCAGCGGATGATGTCAAATACTTCAACGATATGATCCAATGGTACATCAGATTCAGGCAGACGATACTTGCTCTCATCTCGCGTCTGTTTAATACTGTAAAGAAAAAGGTACCTGCCGCCTCTGCTGGCCCAAGTAACAAGTGAAGATCTCGCTCCAATTGACGCAAAGGGGGAGATTGTTGGGTTGAAGATCAGTTTAATATTGCGTCATTGGGCTCGGCTATTAGTCCAATTATTTTGTACTCCGGTTTGGGCCTGTCCAACCAAGAGACTGTTAGGTTTATTATATAAGTATATGCTTGCATGCATAATTAGGTTAACGATCTAGAATACAAGATAGAGAATTACGATAGCTTTAATTTTCTTTATCGTTCCTGTAAACCTTCTAACCCTCTACAGTTGATGTTCTTGATCGAACTCATCTGAGGGTTGTTTTATAATCATTCGACACGTTTGATTCATTCTTGAGTTACTTATTATTTTTGCGTTCTTACTGTTTAAGTCTTTATTTACCTGTTTAAGATCTAATAGATCTTCAAGATTAAGTTTTAATCTCATCACTGTTAGTGGCGAATTAAGTGTTCAGTGACTTTGACTGAGGACTTTGACCTTGACAAAGAGTTGACCAGTTTGACTTCCAAGGGTACTTTGGTAATATTGGTATTTATGGAATTGGTTCTTTGGTAGTGTTCAGTGGCGGCGATCGTGTCGGAGGCCGGAGCAGCTTGGTCTTATCTTTTCAGTCAGCAATTTCAGGTGAGTTATCCTCACTATATCAATAGGGTCTAAGGCACCAAGGCCAGCCCTTTTAGTTGTTATATTGGTTACAGTATGCTACATGTGGTTATGATCTGTTAGATTGGTATCATAATAGACAGTATGTTGTTATGCTCATGTGATCCGTTACGATTGGTATGTTAGTGACCTGGTTAGGTCGATGCCTTGGTCATGAGAGATTGCTATGATCGATGATCTGTGAGATAGTTATATCTGATATCTGTACTTGTACTGTTGATGTGCTTATCGATCTGTTAGATCAGCGTCCTGGTAATAGGGACAATATTATGTTAGTGACCTGGTTTAGGTCGGTATCCTGGTATATAGGATGATGTTATGTTAGTGACCTGGTTTAGGTCGGTATCCTGGTATATAGGATGATGCTATGTCAGTGACCGGTTAGGTGGATATCCTGGTAAGGATGATGATATGCTTTATGATCTGCTAGATCGATTTGTTTGCCTATGGACTGTTATGTGATTTCTTGTTATATGTACACATGGTTATTTGCTTGATGTTTGGGTTGAGGCGGTCCTGCTTTGTGCTGAAGGCCAACATACCCTACGAGCGGTCCGGATAGATTGTAGGCCCGTATGGCGGTCCAGTCATACCGAAGGCTCAGATAGATCCAGATAGACTGAAGGCCCAGTGCGGGCGGTCCAGTCATACTATAGACTCAGAGAGTGGACCAGGTGAACTGAAGGCCTGTTGAGGGCGAACCAGTCACGTTGTAGACTTGAGAGGCATGGTTGTTCTGTATTGTGATACAATATGTTATGATTATGGTTGTATGTGGTTTGTATTTTGGGGGTAACTCACTAAGCTTTCGGGGTTACAGTTCATTGTATTGTTTCAGGTACTTCAGGAGATTGTGGCAAGGTGAAGGCGTGATCGTACCGCTCCTCATGTTTTATGATTCATGTGATATGGTTCTGGGGGATACTCTGATGTTTAAATTATTTTGAAAATAAGATGTATGAACTTAATGGTTTTTGATTGAAATAAAATGTTTTAAATTGGCTCAAATTTTTGGTCATTAAAAGTTGGTATCAGAGCCTTGGTTTGAGTGAATTGGAGGAACATTCGTGTGAATCCAGTCTCAAATCAAGGAGGGATTTAGAAAATGGTTTTCAAAAGGTTTTCGAAATAAGTAAAGGAGGATGTAGAGGGTACGATCAGCCAGAGCCAGTAAGTAAACCCCAAAATACCACACTAGTTATTTGATTATGTGATATGTTAGAACAACATGCTAGTACTAGGCTAGGGATCTTCAGGAATTGCATGATAGAATTGCCTGATTTCATGATGCCTATTAGCCTAGGGTTTTCCTTATATGAAATTGACATCCTTACTGTAGTTGTTTAGTGTATGCATCATGGTTGTGCATAATCAAGATCTTATAGCCAAAGAATGTTTGATTCGACCTTAGGGTAGAATTGGATATTCGAAAGTCTATCGGGTCCAGCGTTATGTGTGGCTAGTATACACTAATGTTGCAGGGTCGGTGGAAGTTTCATGGATTGGGTGGGTAGTGAGAGGCCGGGAGGCCAGATATGAGATGTTTAGCATTCCTCTAGGAGTGAGGATTTAATCGCTCGCTACATTTATGTATATTGTTAGGGCGTTGTGATGATACTTGAGACAAATATGGGTAGGTGTGGAAGGTAGTATGGGCCCGTACTACTGAAAGCACAGGACCCATACGTGTGGCAAGGAAGTCACAACCCCTAGGGTTGGGTTTTGGAGTTGTTTCCCTGTCATTATATAGGTTATTAGAGACATGTTGGTGTATTGCCTGAATGGTGGTCACAAGACGTCTTGTGACCGGATCCTGGTTAGGATCGGGAGCTCGCAGCCAAGATAAGCCAGCATTGTCAGGGGATCGTGTCAGGGAGATCCTCCGGGAGGGGACGATCGAGATTGTTCGGGGATAAATTCTGAAGATGATTGGGTCTTTCAAGACCGCCATGGTTGAGTATTTTGTCGAGCGTCATGCAGACATTGCTGAGACAGTTGCCGCGGCAGCTTGGGCAGCTGTAACGACGGCAGAGAGAAGAGCTGGACGAGCTTTCCATGATCGGGACATGTTATCGGTACATAATCTGATGAGCAGAAGGATATAGTTTTCTGGGAGCAGGAAGATGACCTGTACTCGTTATATTTCCGCGGGTTGAGTGGGAGAGTCTAGCTTGTGGGTTTATAGATTTGAGGCTCGGGGGTTTGCACGAGGCCGGGTTATGGGTCGTGGGAACTCCAGAAAGGAGTGATGATTATGTTCAGCTGGGGTTTTGCAGCTAGAATTGAAATGGTTGATTGATAAATTGGACCATCGTTTGGTAGGGCAAGGATTGGACCCTCTCAGTTTCCGAGCTTGAAGGAGTGAGCAGGCTTGTGACCCCAGGATCAGGTGTATTCCAGCTCGGGGTCAGTTGGTTACAAGAATAGGCAACATTATTTCAGCGCATGTGAGCTCAGACGGTCGGTGTGTCATAAGTGTTGTGATGTCCGGTTTTCCTTGGATCTTTTGTATCGGATGGAAAGGACTGTTTGTGCGATCTATTGCACTTTTGGGACTGTTGACTATGTCTTGGGAGTGGTTTGTAGCCCAATTTAAGGCAGGGGTTGTTTCAGCTGTGGGCATTTGAGTTAGTGAGTGAGTCAGGGTGTAAACCCTGAAGAGAATGATTTCTAAAGCCCGAAAGCGGGAAGCTTATTTGGAACACCTTTGGAAAAGGGGTTTTATGTGGAAGGACTGCGGATGGAGTCCCATAAAAGGGTTATTCGTCATTTTCAGGATTCAGTGGTTAGCAACCATTAGTGGTTGACAGATTAAAAGCGCCAAGAGAAGTAAATCGTTGCCGAGGTATTAGTTGGAGCATCTATATGGTGGTCTTCAGGACGTGAGTGTGGAGTCATTCACGCATTAGTGGCTGTCGGTTTCATTGGGATTCAAGAAGTGATCATCTGATTCTTAGAAGTGTGTGACGAGTCGGGTCTAGCTATCAATGGAACACTAGTGGGAAAGGGTTGGTTGTCATCGGATAAATCGTTGGGAAGTGAGGAGGATTGAGAATCCTCCAATCTTCATGTATTATGAAGGCTTAGTTGAATCTAAGTGGGGGAGTGTTACCCTGAGATGCTGAAGTGGAAAGGTTTTGAAACGGGGATAAGTTTCACACCTGACAGGGAGAACAGAGGCCCTATTGGATGCTTAGTTGAAGGTTGTGTTGTTTGGGGGTCGGCAAAACTCCCCAGCATAAGAACACATCTTTTGAATGGTTGATAGCAGAATTTGGGTAACCATGTTGGGGTCCTTGTCAAGAATCGATTTCAATTGAGTGTTCGGTCGAGGGTGTGCTCGAATCTAAAGGTTTTGGATTGATAGATTGAGGGTTTTGTTAGATGTCAGGGCTCAGCAGTGCTTTCAGCACGGGAGTGCGGGTTATTTAGCGTGTATGGTAGACACGCAGGCCAGGGAACAGACCTCGGATTTCCGAGAAGGTGGACGATTGACTGAAGGCCTGGTAAGGTGGTCCAGTCATGCTGAAGACTCTGTTTATGTTTGTAGATCTATGTTCGGGTATTGAGTAGGCTGCTACGCTTTGACACTCAATAGGTCTGTTCCATGTTTTGAGCATGCTGCTAGGGTAGGCTGAGGACTCCGGTGTATCTTGGTTGATCGGAAGTTATTATAAGGGGTCGTACGGAGTTCAAAGAATCTTGGTGATCTCATCCGTTCGGAGTGTTTCCGAGGTTTCATCTTCTTGGATCGGCTAATACTCCAGTTGGGGACCGAGAATGGATCCGAATGGGTGTTTTAATTAAAATGTTGGATCCAGCGGTGTTGTTAGCCGAGAGTGTGGCATGATCAGAGCAAGTGATAGACAAGTGGGGCAGGGAACAGACCATGGTTTCAGGAAAGGTAGTTGGTCGATGTGAGGCTTGGGTAGGCCATGGAAAGGATTCCGGGAACGGAACTGGAGTTCGGAACCCCAAGAGGGCTAGAATAGACTGCATGGGAGAGATTCCCAGGAAGGATGGTTCAAGGTGACGTACGACAGTTTTGAGCGGTCTGGATAGACTGAAGGCCGGAAGGCGTACTAGTCAGGCCGAAGGCTCATAGAACGGTCCAAACAGGCTGAAGGCCCGGGAGGGCGGTCCAGACATGCTGAAGGTTCTGAGAGTGGTCCAGATAGGCTGAAGGCCTGGTAAGGCGGTCCAGTCATGATGAAGACTCTGTATGTGTTAAGTGGATCTATATGCGGAGAATGAGTGGATATGTCGCCATGCAATAGCAATCGATATGGTCTGGCCCCAAGTATTGATCATGATGATGGAGTTGGTTGGAGGCCGTGCGTGGGCCTTGTTGGTTATGTGATCGGATTCGGGGTGTATGGGAGTTCGAGAATAGCAGTTGCTCTACATGGATAGTGTAGAGTGGAGTTTAGCTCATTGGCACTTATAGGTGCGGTAAAAGTTGTTAAGTAGACTTCCTGGAAAAGAAAGGTATGTAGCTCCGAAAGGCGTGTGAGTCCTCTGAAAGGAAGGCAGTAGAGTAAATGGATGATCGAAAGTGCTCCAGTTGATGGTGATAAGCACTGAGATTGTACCAGATGTGTGGAAGCACATACGAGTTGGATGCCCGTTGAGATTGTGGAACAGTTAGCACTGGCGCAGCGTCAGGGGAGATCGGAAGTGATGCACGGGTAGATCCTTGGATCCCGAATTATGGTTGTGGTCATGAGTTATGTGTGTAGTGGTGTTTCATCATAGGGATGGTTGGACCATCGTAGGCGTGCCTGGTCTTCCAGCCCGAGGCTGAGTGGGCCAGGTACGATGTGTATGGACGTTATGGCAGTATGTTCAGGAGGGTTGCTCGGAAGCTGTGAAATGTTCCATCAGGTCAGCGCGGTAAGGGATTTGATCCAGGGAGGAAACGGGATGAGTTTCCATTGATGCAAGTTAAGAGAAGTGGCGTCAGATGGGCGAGAGATAGCAGGATAATACTGGGTCAAGACCCGGTGGTTTAGAATGGTATTCAGTTTTCGCAGGTGGCGAATGAATGCGTAGGACGGAAGTAAGGTAATGTCTTCTGGTGGCACTAAGTGATGAGTATTGTTATCAGAGAAAGGAAGACGGTGGCCCGCTTGAAGCAGTTATCAGGACCCTAAGAGGGAAGAGATGGATTTTAGGGATTCGATAGCAGTGTTGAAGGAATCTAGGTCGATTTGAGATCAGTGGATGCATTGTGGGAATATCATCTGGAAGTTTGTGTTGCAGCAGGCTTCGAGGACGAAGCCTAATTTAAGTGGGGGAGAGTTGTAACATACCGAATTTCAGAAGTACGATTTAAGAGTTTAAATTGTGATTTCGAAGAAGGGACTCGACGAGTAGGTACGCTTACTCACCAAGTCGGAGCGGGTTTGGGTCGTGAATAAAGTGACCAACTCGCTGAGTCGGAAGCTGGACTCGACGAGTTGGTTCTGGAATGAGAAAAACTCTAATCTTAGGGTTTGCACCCTATTTAAAGGACTTAATGTCGTCCCCTCGGCTCCCTTAGCCCCCTTTGAGATCCAGTAAACCCTAGCTCGTGTGTATAAGGCCATTGGAGGGAGATTGAAGCTTTGAGAGGTGTTCTAGTGGAAGAAACTTGAAGATCAAAAGGGTTTGCATGAAGAAAGTAGTGTAGATCCAGAATCTACTGCAGTTTTGGGCACATCTGGGAGGTAATGAGCTGTTACCTTTCCTTTGTTGCTTCTAGATTTATTCTTGAATGATATTTGGGGCCATTTTGGTATGTTTGAGATCCACTTCGGGTTTGGAGTCCAGATCTGAGGTTGCTACTTCAGATCTAGACTTGTATTGGTCCAGAAAGTCATAAAGCATCAGCTATTGAACTGTTGGTGAAGCCCTTTTGTCTAAAACCCAAGACCTAGTGTGTTTTGAGCCTATATCTCTTTGGTTTCACGTAAAGTTTGCAACTTTATGTGAGGGATAGATTGTAGAAGGGTGGATCTACGGATTGGAGCCTCAGCATGGCTCGAAAAGCCTCTTAATGGATTGAGAACTGGAGAGACTCAGCGAGTCACATGGGTGTACTCGACGAGTTGTATGTGTTGGATTAGTGTCTAAGTCCATAACTATTTTGGTATGTACTTGACCCGATGGTGCATGGTCCTTTTGGGTCGCCTTCACCAAAGCAACTTGATAGGATGAATTATGGAGAGAAAGGATTAAATATGATTTATTAATATATTATGGGAATAATATATTAAAGGAGAAATCATATTGTTTAATTAATATTATTCAATAATTAATTGGTAATTCGTTTTGTGACTAAAAGAGATTAATTAAACTTAAGGGGCTGGAATTGTAATTATAAGATAATTGCAATTTGGGCCATGGATTGTCTTAAATCAAGAGGTGGACGAATTCTTATGGGACGCCCATAAGGAAATCGTCCAAGGGCTTGATTAAAGGAGTCTATGGGTTGCTTAGGGCTTAAGCAACCAAATTAGGGTTTCCTTGTTAGATAACCCTAATAGCCTCACTATATATAGAACCCTTAAGGCTCAAAAACGTGGGGAACTTCTTTTCTAGGGTTAGAACACATTTTGGGACGCCTCCATCCTCTCTCCTCTTCATCCTCTTGCTTATGGTGTTTGTAAGCCATTAGAGGAGTGACACTTGTGACTCTAAGCCTTCCAAAGTCAATACAAGGAGATTTGGGATTGTTATTGCTACATAACAATCAAGGTAAAATTATAAGCCTATTCTCATGTTAATATGACTATTTGAATGCTAGAATTAGGGTTTATAGTCTTGGATAACTTGCATGTACAATAGAGAAACCTAGATCCAAGCATTAGGGTTTGTATGAGCACATAGGATGTCTTATGACCAAAACCCATCAGTGGTATCTGAGCCTAGCTTGGTTTCAATTGTATTGATGCATTGCATATCTGGAAATTTCGTTTTTTGGGTTTCTGGAGGCTGGACTCGCCGAGTCCATAGCTGAACTCGCCGAGTCCAAGGTGACTCGACGAGTCCAGGCTTGACTCGACGAGTCAACTAGTCAGATGGAGGTTATCTCGGGATTTCTTGCTATTTTTGCATTGGGATAGTTACCTTATCATGTTAGATCAATATTAATCCGATTATATGATATATTTGACTATAATTTTGATCTAATTGAAGATATTTATCAATTAATAAGATAATTGTTTCCTTATAAGACAATTGATTAATTATTTTGACTAAATGGATAAATTGTTTTGCAAGAAATCATTAAACAAATCAAATATGGATAATTATGTGGTTAAATGTTAATTTAAATTATTTGTTATTTGATCCTTGTTGTTATGAAAAGTTTCATATTTTTCCCTTTAGGTTTTATAGTTTAAATTTGAATCCAAAGGTTTTGAAATTTAAATAGTTGAAACCCTTATGTTTTGAAAAATGTTTCGAAACTTGCCCTCAAGTTTTGGAATTTAAATGTTGATTAAATGGTTTAATTTTGATGTATATTTAAATTCTAAACCCTAATGTGTTGAAATGTTTCAAAACTTGCCCTTAAGTTTTTGAATTTAAAAGTTGATTAAAAGTTTAATTAGGAATGTTAAATTCTAAAGCTCTAGTATAGTTTTGAAAAAGTTCAAATCACACCCTTATGGTTTTATTAATTAATTAAGGTGTATAATTAAAAGATGTTTAATAAATCCATAAAAGTTTAGGTTTACAGTTTAATTGAATTAAAAGTATAATTGTTAAATTAGACCACCTAGTATTTTCAAGGTATAAAATACAACCTATACTATATAACATTAAAAGTCTAACATTATATATATGTATGAGTAAAAGTCAGTCTTAACGTTAGTAGGCCTCATTCACTAAGTTGGTCTATAAGGGGTGTTTAAGGAAATTGCCTATAAAATGGCGATTGAATGGGTATCCACTCTTACCCACCGCACTCTTGACTAGTGGAGGGTCGTTAGCCGAACGGGTAGGATGGGACGAAACCTTCCATTATAAGTATAATGAATTATTAAACTAACTAAATGTTTTCATAAAATTCCCAATCTTAGTTACTTAGGCAAAAGTGAATTAATGCAATTCCATGAAATTACACTTTGTGCCCTTGCAAAGACGTTAGTGGAGCGTGTGTGGTTTACCGGCACACTAAATGGTTCTAAGCAAAGGTAGCAAAGGGTGACTCAATGTTTGTCATAGTTCGGTGGAGCGTGTATGGTTTACCGGCACATCGAATAGGTGACTGTAACATGTGAGGACACCATGTAAGTTTGCATGGTTATTCACACCCGCTTTGTGATCCTCGGCATCCCAGTCACAAACAAGAGGGGCATATCAAGATTTAAACATGCCATTGAAAGTTCAATGAATCTCAAAGGATCTAGGAGTTTTCATAGATTTAAAACTTAAATTCTTTTTCGTTTTTCATGGTGGAAATTAGTGAATCGTCATTCACTTACCTTCAAATGTTCTGCAATTTAGGTTACGGCATCCCTCTCCTAAGTTGTAGAATATTGTGTTGGGTCCTAGCCTTAGTATCTCATTTGGGTGATTTACTAAGGACTCAATCAATCAACTAACTTGAATTCATTTTTCTCCCGTTTTGTAGATGTCAAATTTTGACAACTATGGTCTTCTCAAATCCCGTGGAACAAGCATTCCACATGAAGATGATATTCCACGATTCGATCGAGGAACAAGAGATCATGCTTCAATTCCTCTTCCTCCTCCAATTGTTCTCCCTAAACCACAAGTTCAAAGGCTTGAAAAGTTCAAGATCACTCAAGCCCTTTTGGTAAGTAAACATAAAGAAGGAAAGCCGGTGTGTGCACATGTCCTAGGGATGAAGTCACACATTGATAGGTTAAGAATATTGGGATCCATCATTTGTGAGGAAATGGCTGTTGATTGGGTTCTTCAGTCACTTCCTAACTCATATAGTAAGTTCGTGAGAGAGTACTATATGATGAACCGCGACGTGACCCTTATAGATCTCACCTATATGCTTATTGCTGCTGAATCATAAATGTTTTGGCGCAATGGAAAAGCAAAGTTGATTGGTGAATCTCCCTTTAAAACCTCTATGGATATAGACAATGGCAACGAAAGACATGTTATGATCGAAAGGTTTGATCATAAGAGAAAGGCAATGTCCGAAGTAGTTCCATGTCATGTTCCAAAAGAGTCAATTTGATTTTATTGCCAAGAGAAAGGGCATTGGAGACGAAGCTGCCCCATTTACCTAAGAGATCCAAGAGATGGGAGAGTCGAAACGTATGGCTCTAATATAGGTAAAATCCATTAACTAACTCTTTTAAGCTTCTATTCTAGATTCTTAATACATAATGTGATAAGATTGCAATTGATGTTTTGTAGGATTGAAGAAAAGAAAGGAAGCTTAAGGGAAGAAGTGAGCAGAATCTAACCGTGAAGGAATGGATTTCGATCGCATTTCTCGAAGATTAGATTTTTGAGCTACTACTTAGAGTTAGAATTAGATTGCTAAGAAAGATGTATTAGCATAGTTTTTCAATGAATTGCATTGTAAGGACAAATTTTTTCCGCAATAAAATAAATTTTGATTTTATATTATTTATTTATCCTTGCAATGGCGTATATGAAAAATTGATGTTTGGATGTTTCTATTATTGGCAATAATGGATTTGGTTCTTATTATGTTATTTATAGAAAGTCGAGAATTTACCAAATAGGGAGAGTCTCTCATCGCCCAAGTTTTAATTGGACAGAAACTTGGAATCATGCAACTTGGTTGCACGATGAATGAGAAATTTCATATTTGGAAATTAGACTAATTCATTGACAAAGTTTCAAGTGAAGGACTAGGAGATCGAGCACACAAAGTTGCATGTTAATCAAGTCCACCATAAGAGTAACAAAGATATTCGCCATATGAGGTTGAATTTGTCGTGAACTTTGGTTTTGACAAATTCACATGGATAGGAACAAATACACCGTTTAAATCTAAGTGTCATAAGACTTCCTCCTTCATGAAAATGATTGTGAGGAAATGCTTTCACTAAGAATGATTTTAAGAAGATAGTGATTGTAAAATTGCATTCTCGAATTCGATTATGGTTACGGTATCCCTTTCCATAATTTGAATTGTGAGGTTTGGCAATTGTTTACACACACATATGAACTATCTAAGGCAAAGGTGTATAAGTTCAAGAAGCCTTGATAAAAGATTATCAAAGCACTAAGTATTAGAAACATGAACTTAAGAAATTCAATAAGCATTGTTTTTCTGAAAGTTAAGCTGTTTCTGAATACGTGTGAAAGCTAGTGGGAGCATAAGTGTTATGTTTTATAATAATCATCATGATAGTGGGAGCATAAATGTTATGATTGCATGATTATTAAGGCACGTATTGCAAGTTGGCAATATTAATTATAGAAAACAAAGTTTATACCTTGCAAAGTCGTAAGGGTTGTAAAGTTGTTTTGCTATAATTAAGGGAGAGAATATTATGCTTCATTTCAAATCTAAAGGATTAGGTTGAGAAATGTTAATAAATTTAGTCAAGGGTACATAATGTGTTCTTAAAATTTCGATTATGATTACGGCATTCCTCTTCACAATTCAAATTTTGAGAACATAGCAAATAAAACATTATGCGTTGTGTCCCATACGCTTCGGGTATAGGATCGATTGCAAATGCTTTAATGTTTGACCATTCTAAAATTTTCCAAATGTCGAGCGCATTTAGAGGGAAAAGGGACTAGAATTAGTTTTGACTAAAATAATTAAACAACTATCAAAGGACATCCAAAGTTTGATGAGGATTGGTCGCTTGTGAGTAGTTGGAAGCATGGTATTGGATGGACCATATCGACATTATTATGAATAGAAAGGATTCTATTAAGAATGAGTTGTCATATGGAAATTATGGAAATGTTTCCATATTGGATGGACCATATCGACATCATTACGAATAGATAAGATTCTATTAAGAATGAGTTGTCATATGGAAAATAAGGAAGCGTGTCCATATTGGGAATTGAATATTGAAAATCTATGTCTAGATTAGAAACTTCTATGCAAAAGGATGTTCAAAGGAATGTACTTTGAGTGAGAGACATCACGTCTATGGAATTGTCTTGTAACAATCTCCGATAGAGGACTTTGTAATATCATTGGCAATAGTCTTTGTGACTTTGGTGCAGTGATATTACGAAAGCATCATTGCATAAAATGTTAGAATCTAGCATATTCTATAAGTAGCAAGAATTTGATATTCTTACACTTATGAAAAAGGATTTAGAGTTGTGAAATGAGAATGATTGGAAATGTGTTCAATGTGATCTATTTCACAAAGTGAGAACCATAGGTAAACATTGTGTGCATGCTAGGAGCATGGGACAAGTGTTGTAATTCAAGTAAGAAGTTGATTAACCGAAACGACAAATAATGAGTAATCGATATGGTGATAAATAAAAGGTGTTTTATTTATGCTCAAAGGATTGAGGCCATATGGGATTAGTATTATTCTTTTGTTTCACATTTGCATGTTTTGACTTCCAGAATAATTGAATTTATTAAGAATAATCGAATTATTCGAACGGGCCACAGTCGTTCATATGTTGGAAGTAGATATGAATGAAGACTGTCGTGAATTGGTGTGTGGATTGTCTAAAAGAGTATTAGACATAAGCAAATGTTTGCTACAACGTTCATGGGGTGCTTATGAATATGAATTTGAGCATTGGATTAAACCCACGCTCACTTGGATCACTCCATGAATTGTATCACGAGTGATTGGTGAGACGATAAAATCTTATATTCTTGAAACCGAGATGTGTGAGTTGTATCTTGCAAATCGGTTGCACATTGATAATATGTAAACGCACTAGTAACTTGGTGTTATAAAACATATTGTTGTGTGTGATTTGGTGAGTGAGTGCAAGCAAGCATTGTATCAAAGTTTATCCATTCCTTTTATCCAAAGTAGGATAAAAGCGATATCTTTGGGCCCCTCGATGATTTAGTGATGACAAACGTAAATGCTCGGCCGGGCTAGGGCTAATTTGATTTGTTCAATTAGTCAGTCGTCATAAATCGGGAATCGAGATATAGTACAAAGAGAATGATTTGAAATCATATCTCATATGATATCTAGAATGGAGGAATATATGATCCCTTATCTAAGGACACGCGTATCTGATAGGATCAGAGTTGACAGCGGCTTTGGAAAGCTACAATTGCAGATCAGGATCTGAAGTCATACGCATAATAGTTATTAGACTTATCCAAGTGGGAGACTGTTGGATTAGTGTCTAAGTCCATAACTATTTTTGTATCTACTTGACCCAATGGTGCATGGTCCTTTTGGGTTGCCTTCACCAAAGCAACTTGATAGGATGAATTATGGAGAGAAAGGATTAAATATGATTTATTAATATATTATGGGAATAATATATTAAAGGAGAAATCATATTGTTTAATTAATATTAGTCAATAATTAATTGGTAATTAGTTTTGTGACTAAAAGAGATTAATTAAACTTAAGGGACTAGAATTGTAATTATAAGATAATTGCAATTTGGGCCATGGATTGTCTTAAATCAAGAGGTGGACGAATTCTTATGGGAAGCCCATAAGGAAATCGTCCAAGGGCTTGATTAAAGGAGTTTATGGGTTGCTTAGGGCTTAAGCAACCAAATTAGGGTTTCTTTGTTAGATAACCCTAATAGCCTCACTATATATAGAACCCTTAAGGCTCAAAAACGTGGGGAACTTCTTTTCTAGGGTTAGAACACGTTTTGGGCAGCCTCCATCCTCTCTCCTCTTCATCCTCTTGCTTATGGTGTTTGTAAGCCATTAGAGGAGTGACACTTGTGACTCTAAGCCTTCCAAAGTCAATACAAGGAGATTTGGGATTGTTATTGCTACATAACAATCAAGGTAACATTATAAGCCTATTCTCATGTTAATATGATTATTTGAATGCTAGAATTAGGGTTTATAGTCTTGGATAACTTGCATGTACAATAGAGAAACCTAGATCCAAGCATTAGGGTTTGTATGAGCACATAGGATGTCTTATGACCAAAACACATCAGTATGAACATGTGCATCGACTCGACGAGTTGGAAGAACAACTCGGCGATTCTGTTGAAGGTTTCCTTGGACTCGACGAGTCTGTTCATGGACTCGGCGAGTCAGGTCGCAGAACCCCAACCTCTTTTGGTTAAAGCCTTGGATTAGTGAGTCGGTTGGCGACTCAGTGAGTTGGACAGAATGGGACTCAGAGATCGATGGACTCGGCGAGTCTTGGGGCGACTCGGCGAGTTAAGTTGTGTCATGAGAGTTTTCTGGGTAAGGGAACTCGGCGAGTCGACGGGGTGACTCGAAAAGTATAGTCAACCAGGAAGGTTGACTTTGACTGAGGAGTTTGACCTTGACCAAGAGTTGACCAGTTTGACTTCCAAGGGTACTTTGGTAATATTGGTATTTATGGAGTTGGTTCTTTGGTAGTGTTCAGTGGCGGCGATCGTGTCGGAGGCCGGAGCAGCTTGGTCTTATCTTTCCAGTCAGAACTTTCAGGTGAGTTATCCTCACTATATCAATAGGGTCTAAGGCACCAAGGCCGGCCCTTTTAGTTGTTATATTGGTTACAGTATGCTACATGTGGTTATGATATGTTAGATTGGTATCATAATAGACAGTATGTTGTTATGCTCATGTGATCCGTTACGATTGGTATGTTAGTGACCTGGTTAGGTCGATGCCTTGGTCATGAGAGATTGCTATGATCGATGATCTGTGAGATAGTTATATCTGATATCTGTACTTGTACTGTTGATGTGCTTATCGATCTGTTAGATCAGCGTCCTGGTAATAGGGACAATATTATGTTAGTGACCTGGTTTAGGTCGGTATCCTGGTATATAGGATGATGCTATGTTAGTGACCTGGTTTAGGTCGGTATCCTGGTATATAGGATGATGCTATGTCAGTGACCGGTTAGGTGGATATCCTGGTAAGGATGATGATATGCTTTATGATCTGCTAGATCGATTTGTTTGCCTATGGACTGTTATGTGATTTCTTGTTATATGTACACATGGTTATTTGCTTGATGTTTGGGTTGAGGCGGTCCTGCTTTGTGCTGAAGGCCAACATACCTTACGAGCGGTCCGGATAGATTGTAGGCCCGTATGGCGGTCCAGTCATACCGAAGGCTCAGATAGATCCAGATAGACTGAAGGCCCAGTGCGGGCGGTCCAGTCATACTATAGACTCAAAGAGTGGACCAGGTGAACTGAAGGCCTGTTGAGGGCGAACCAGTCACGTTGTAGACTTGAGAGGCATGGTTGTTCTGTATTGTGATACAATATGTTATGATTATGGTTGTATGTGGTTTGTATTTTGGGGGTAACTCACTAAGCTTTCGGGGTTACAGTTCATTGTATTGTTTCAGGTACTTCGGGAGATTGTGGCAAGGTGAAGGCGTGATCGTACCGCTCCTCATGTTTTATGATTCATGTGATATGGTTCCGGGGGATACTCTGATGTTTAAACTATTTTGAAAATAAGATGTATGAACTTAATGGTTTTTGATTGAAATAAAATGTTTTAAATTGGCTCAAATTTTTGGTCATTAAAAGTTGGTATCAGAGCCTTGGTTTGAGTGAATTGGAGGAACATTCGTGTGAATCCAGTCTCAAATCAAGGAGGGATTTAGAAAATGGTTTTCAAAAGGTTTTCGAAATAAGTAAAGGAGGATGTAGAGGGTACGATCAGCCAGAGCCAGTAAGTAAACCCCAAAATACCACACTAGTTATTTGATTATGTGATATGTTAGAACAACATGCTAGTACTAGGCTAGGGATCTTCAGGAATTGCATGATAGAATTGCCTGATTTCATGATGCCTATTAGCCTAGGGTTTTCCTTATATGAAATTGACATCCTTACTGTAGTTGTTTAGTGTATGCATCATGGTTGTGCATAATCAAGATCTTATAGCCAAAGAATGTTTGATTCGACCTTAGGGTAGAATTGGATATTCGAAAGTCTATCGGGTCCAGCGTTATGTGTGGCTAGTATACACTAATGCTGCAGGGTCGGTGGAAGTTTCATGGATTGGGTGGGTAGTGAGAGGCCGGGAGGCCAGATATCAGATGTTTAGCATTCCTCTAGGAATGAGGATTTAATCGCTCGCTACATTTATGTATATTGTTAGGGCGTTGTGATGATACTTGAGACAAATATGGGTAGGTGTGGAAGGTAGTATGCGCCCGTACTACTGAAAGCACAGGACCCATACGTGTGGCAAGGAAGTCACAACCCCTAGGGTTGGGTTTTGGAGTTGTTTCCCTGTCATTATATAGGTTATTAGAGACATGTTGGTGTATTGCCTGAATGGTGGTCACAAGACGTCTTGTGACCGGATCCTAGTTAGGATCGGGAGCTCGCAGCCAAGATAAGCCAGCATTGTCAGGGGATCGTGTCAGGGAGATCCTCCGGGAGGGGACGATCGAGATTGTTCGGGGATAAATTCCGAAGATGTTTGGGTCTTTCAAGACCGCCATGGTTGAGTATTTTGTCGAGCGTCATGCAGACATTGCTGAGACAGTTGCCGCGGCAGCTTGGGCAGCTGTAACGACGGCAGAGAGAAGAGCTGGACGAGCTTTCCATGATCGGGACATGTTATCGGTACATAATCTGATGAGCAGAAGGATATAGTTTTCTGGGAGCAGGAAGATGACCTGTACTCGTTATATTTCCGCGGGTTGAGTGGGAGAGTCTAGCTTGTGGGTTTATAGATTTGAGGCTCGGGGGTTTGCACGAGGCCGGGTTATGGGTCGTGGGAACTCCGGAAAGGAGTGATGATTATGTTCAGCTGGGGTTTTGCAGCTAGAAGTGAAATGGTTGATTGATAAATTGGACCATCGTTTGGTAGGGCAAGGATTGGACCCTCTCAGTTTCCGAGCTTGAAGGAGTGAGCAGGCTTGTGACCCCAGGATCAGGTGTATTCCAGCTCGGGGTCAGTTGGTTACAAGAATAGGCAACATTATTTCAGCGCATGTGAGCTCAGACGGTCGGTGTGGCATAAGTGTTGTGATGTCCGGTTTTCCTTGGATCTTTTGTATCGGATGGAAAGGACTGTTTGTGCGATCTATTGCACTTTTGGGACTGTAGACTATGTCTTGGGAGTGGTTTGTAGCCCAGTTTAAGGTAGGGGTTGTTTCAGCTGTGGGCATTTGAGTTAGTGAGTGAGTCAGGGTGTAAACCATGAAGAGAATGATTTCTAAAGCCCGAAAGCGGGAAGCATATTTGGAACACCTTTGGAAAAGGGGTTTTATGTGGAAGGACTGCGGATGGAGTCCCATAAAAGGGTTATTCATCATTGTCAGGATTCAGTGGTTAGCAACCATTAGTGGTTGACAGATTAAAAGCGCCAAGAGAAGTAAATCGTTGCCGAGGTATTAGTTGGAGCATCTATATGGTGGTCTTCAGGACGTGAGTGTGGAGTCATTCACGCATTAGTGGCTGTCAGTTTCATTGGGATTCAAGAAGTGATCATCTGATTCTTAGAAGTGTGTGACGAGTCGGGTCTAGCTATCAATGGAACACTAGTAGGAAAGGGTTGGTTGTCATCGGATAAATCGTTGGGAAGTGAGGAGGATTGAGAATCCTCCAATCTTCATGTATTATGAAGGCTTAGTTGAATCTAAGTGGGGGAGTGTTACCCTGAGATGCTGAAGTGGAAAGGTTTTGAAACGGGGATAAGTTTCACACCTGACAGGGAGAACAGAGGCCCTATTGGATGCTTAGTTGAAGGTTGTGTTGTTTGGGGGTCGGCAAAACTCCCCAGCATAAGAACACGTCTTTTGAATGGTTGATAGCAGAATTTGGGTAACCATGTTGGGGTCCTTGTCAAGAATCGATTTCAGTTGAGTTTTCGGTCGAGGGTGTGCTCGAATCTAAAGGTTTTGGATTGATAGATTGAGGGTTTTGTTAGATGTCAGGGCTCAGCAGTGCTTTCAGCACGGGAGTGCGGGTTATTTAGCGTGTATGGTAGACACGCAGGCCAGGGAACAGACCTCGGATTTCCGAGAAGGTGGACGATTGACTGAAGGCCTGGTAAGGCGGTCTAGTCATGCTGAAGACTCTGTTTATGTTTGTAGATCTATGTTCGGGTATTGAGTAGGCTGCTACGCTTTGACACTCAATAGGTATGTTCCATGTTTTGAGCATGTTGCTAGGGTAGGCTGAGGACTCCGGTGTATCTTGGTTGATCGGAAGTTATTATAAGGGGTCGTACGGAGTTCAAAGAATCTTGGTGATCTCATCCGTTCGGAGTGTTTCCGAGGTTTCATCTTCTTGGATCGGGTAATACTCCAGTTGGGGACCGAGAATGGATCCGAATGGGTGTTTTAATTAAAATGTTGGATCCAGTGGTGTTGTTAGCCGAGAGTGTGGCATGATCGGAGCAAGTGATAGACAAGTGGGGCAGGGAACAGACCATGGTCATCTTCCCTATGGTCGAATGACTCCAACACTCCATCCTTTTGGAGTTGGGCTATGCGCTTCTTGTTGACATGTCCAAGACGACAATGCCACAAGGATGCTATATCCATACTATTGGAAGAATCTATGTTCAAAACATCATTTCCTAAGTTATCAACAATCATAATAGTTTCATAAATTCCATTACATGGTATAGCTTCAAAATAAAAGACACCATTTAGATAATCCAAAATAGAACCATTCTGATTATTAAAAGAAAATCTAAAACCTTGTCTAAACAAACCATGAAATGAAATGATGTTTCTAGCCATTTCTGGCGAATAGCAACAATTGTTCAAATCTAAACTTAAATCATTCCTAAGTACTAAAGAATATACTCCAATCTTGGTCACAGGCGACGATCTTCTGTTCCCCATGATTAGATTTATTCTTCCAGCCTCCACATCCCTATTTCTTCTTAGTCCCTGCACATTAGAGCAAATGTGGTAACCACAACTGGTATCAAGAGCCCAAGAAATAGCATGAGATGAATCGTTAGATTTAATTGTGTATATACCTGCGAAAGACGGCTTGATCTTTCCTTCCTTGATGGCTTGGAGGTACTCTGGGCAGCTTCTCTTCCAATGTTCTATCTTGTGGCAGTGGTGGCACTCTGCCTCCTTTGGGTTAGGGCAGGCCTTAGCAGGATCAACTTTGGTCCCACTAGAAGAGGCGCCATCTCGGGCTTTAACCTTGCGATAGTTCTTAGACGAAGCCTTCCTCTTCTTTCCCTTTCCTTGTCCAATAGCCAAGACAGGAGCAGCGGGTGGATTGGGAGTTGGTGCAACAGACTTGTCCTTGAAGTTGCTCTCAGCAACCCTCAAGAGACCTTGGAGTTTGCTTAGGGTGACCTCTTCTTTGTTCATGTGGTAGGTCATCCTAAATTGATTATAGCTTGGAGGCAAAGAGTGAAGCACCATGTCGATCGCCAAGTCTTCCCCAAAGTCAACATTCAACTTGCGAAGACGGTCGACATACCTTTGCATCTTTTGCAGGTGCACGGTAAGAGACTCTCCATGACCCATCTTAGCAGAAATCATGTTAGTGAAAATCTCATAACGCTCTTGTCTCGCGTTTTGGTGGTATCTCTCCAATAAGTCTTGATGCATCTCGTACGGGTACATGTCCTCATAGGACTTTTGGAATTCGGAGTTCATGGTGGCTATCATGATGCAATGTACCTTCGTTGCATCGCGCTCATGAGTTTCAAAAGCGGTCATTTCAGCCGGAGTAGCGATTTCAAGGTTAATTTTCTCGAGCTTCTCATCGAGGACATACTCCTTATCCTCATAGCGAGCAATGGTGCGAATGTATCTTATCCATTCGCTAAAGTTCGTTCCATCGAAGGTGACCTTTTGACAATGGCTCATCAATGTGAATGAACTAGCAGCAGCGTTGTTTGCGTTCGACATCCACAAATAGATAGGACAAAGATAGATTAGAATATGAATCCCTAATTATAACCCAATAAGAAAAATTAGGGCTAGGATCCAACAACAATATTTACATATTAGAAAAGGGATGTCGTAATCCAACATGTAAATAATATGAAGGTAAGTGAATGACGATTCACTAATTCTCCACCATAAAAACATAACTTTAAGTCCTAAATGTATTGAGAATTCCTAGGTTCGGATGAGATTCATTGAAACTATTCAATGGCATGTTTAAATCTCGATATGCCCCTCTTGTTTGTGACTGGGATACCGAGGATCACAAAGCGGGTGTGAATTACCATGAAAATTCACATGGTGCCTTCATTGTAACGATCACCTATTCGATGTGCCGGTAAACCACACACGCTCCATCGAACTATGATAAACAATGAATCACCCTTTGCCACCTTTGCTTAGAACCAATTAGTGTGCCGGTAAACCACACACGCTCCACTAATTTCTTAGCAAGGGTGCAAAGTGTAATTTTATGGGATTGCATCAATTCACTTTTCCTAAAGTAACTAAGATTGGGAAATTTAAAAAAAATGTAGTTACTTTGTATTTCATATTATACTTTTAATGAGAGGGTGAGGCTGCCCTATCCTACCCGTTTGGCTAACGACCCTCCACCGATCAAGCAAGCGGTGGGTGTGAGTGTACACCCATTAAGCGCCATTTTATAGGCCTCAACCTTATACCCACCTTATAGATCGGCTTCGTGAATCAGGTCTACTAACGGTAAGACTAGCATTTTAGTTATACATATATATATATATATATATATATATATTAATCTTGTAATATTATATTAGTATAGGGTTGTATTTTAAACTTTTAAAATCTAGGGTTTGAAATTCAAATTGTCTAAATTAAAACTTTTAATCACAAAACATAAATTTCAAAACTTGAGGACAAGTTTTAAACATTTAAAACATGGAGGATCAAATAACAAATAATTTTAATTAACAATTAATTCCATAATTATCCATGTTTGATTTATTCAAGATTTCTTGCAAGATAATTACCAATTTAATCAAAATAATTAATTAATTATCATATATGGAAATTAAATATTTTATTAGTTGATAAATATCTTTAATTAGATCAAGATTAAAGTCATATATATCAAAAAACGGATTAGGGTTGATCTAATATGATAAAGGCAAGTTTCCATAAGATAAATACCAAAAAAATCCCGAATCTGGCCCTTCCTGACGCTCGGACTCGCCGAGTCAGGCCAACTCGCCGAGTCCACTATGGGACTCGCCGAGTCCATGACCCAGAAACACAAAAATCGAATTTTGCAAATAAGATTCAAACAAACAAGCAACAATTTAATAGAAACCAATCTAGGATCTGATACCACTGATGGGTTTTAGCCATAAGAACTTTCCTATGTGCGCATGCAAAACCCTAATGCTTGGATCTAGGCTTTCTAATTAAACATGCTTTGAATCCAAGACTTCTAAGGACTAATTAGGTATAAGAACAATATAGATCTAGAATTTTACCTTTGAATCTCTTGTTTGATCTTGTTGTCTTGGAGCTCTAGAGTCACAATTGTCACTCCTCTAATGGCTTACAAACACCAACTAGCAAAGAGGATGATTTGAGAGAGAGGAGAGGGAAGAAATTCGGCCAGGGTTTTCTTTCTTTTGAAGAGGTGCCGATTTCCCTTGCTCAAGGGGTCTATTTATACTTGTAGACTCCTAGGGTTTCACCTTTAAACCCTAGCTGGATAATCTTTCCTTAAAGCAATCCAAATCCTTACCTTAGATAAGCCTTGGACGATTTTGAGCTATCCTAAGCCCTAGTATCCGTCCATCCCTTATCCCTTAAGAATTTACAGTCTAAAGTGTAACTATCAAACAATTGACAGTTCATACCCTCTTATTTAATTAATCTCTTTAAGTCACCAAATTAATACTAATTAATTTATGACTTATATTAATCAAATAACAATATTATTATTCATTATATTAGTCTTATAATATATCAATAATATTTATTCTCTCATAATAAATCATCTCATCAAGTTGCTGTGGTGAAGGCAACCCAAAAGGACCATGCACAATCGGGTCAAATACTTGCCTAATATAGTTGCAGCCTTAGACACTATTCCAACAATATCATCACGCGATAGAATTTCCTTAGCAAAAGTAGTCTAAGATAAGAATAGAGCCTTGTCAAGTCGAGAAGTGGATATACCACGGAAAAAGGAGAGAGGACCCAAGTCAAACATTAGAAATTCAAAGGAGAGATGCGAGAGATAAGAGGGAAAGAGGAGGTAATGAGGATGATATCGTCAACATATAGAAGAAGAAAGATGTGTTCAGAATCGTTGTGATAAGTGAATAAGAAACAGTCTGAGAGACTACGAGTATAACGCCCCGACTCTCATGTATTAATTTTACAGCTTTATTTTTCATATTGAAAGTCTACTCAATGAGTTGGATGCCATGACTCATCGAGTAGGAACATTTTTTGGCCACATGTTTAAGTGACCAACTCGACGAGTCAAAGGACACAACTCGACGAGTTGGAGTTGAAGGATGAAACCCTAATTTCCGGGTTTTGCACCCTATTTAAAGGGTCATTAGCCGCCCTTAGCCTCCCTTACATCCCCTTTTGAGTCTAGAAACCCTAAATCGTCATTTTCCCCTCTCTTTGTGTGATATTAAGCTTTTTGGTGGATTGTGGAAGGAAGATCTTGAAGCACTTAAGCTTGGAACAAGAGGAAGGTTGTAGGTCTGAGTTCTTCTTCATCTTAGCATCATTTTTGAGGTAAAAAGTTTTTACCTTGAACTTCTTCTATCAATATCTATGCATGTATGAGATTAGGGCCACTTTGGCTATGCTAACATATTATTGTGGGTATTAGCCATGATCTGAAGTTGCAACTTCAGATCTAGACTTATCTTGGCCTGTAAGAACATAAAGTTCCAACCTTTAGTGAAGTAATACCATCTTCATCCCTTAGAGCCTTTTTTTAGCTTGTTTTGGGCCATTATCACCTTGCATGCACGTAAAGTTTGCAACTTTGCGTAAGAAGTACGCCTTAAGAGCTTAGATCAGCATTATGGAGCATTAAAATGGCTTAAAAATCGTCTGGATGGAGAAAGGACTGAAGGGACTCGACGAGTTGCATGGCCAACTCAGCGAGTCCAATGAAGATTATCGTGCAAGGACTTCTGCATGGATTCAGCGAGTCAATAGGGTGACTCAGCGAGTCAGCTAGGGTTTTCCCGACATTTGGACATGTGTGAACTCGGCGAGTTTCAGGGAAACTCGATGAGTCAACTGGGGATTTCATGACTTCTCGAGTTCAAGAAGGACTCGACGAGTCGGTGAACTGCACTCAACGATAGGGTCAACATGGACTATTGACCTTGACCATTGACGTGGACTTTGACCAAGGGTTGACTAGTGACTTCTGGGGTATTTTGGTAAATTGGAAATTTATGGAAGTGATCTTATGGTAACTATAGGTGGTGGAGTTCGTGGCTGGGGTTCAAGAGTTTGAGTTATCAGTTTGATTCGACAGTTGAGAGGCGAGTTATCCTCACTATACTAAGGGGTCGAAGGCACCAATGTCGGCCCATTGGATATGTTATCCTAGCAGTTGGTAGTATGTTGAGTATGAGTTAGTGTTGCATGCTAGTTGTTATGACAGTTTGGTAGATCTGTAGGACTACATGTATTATTGTGTGATTATTTGTATGCGCATTAGTTGTGTTATATGTTGACATATTATGTGGGTTGGTATGAGGTTATACTGCTCCGTGCGGTAGCCAACAAACCCTAGAGTATTCCATATATGAGTTGAGGGTCGGGCGGGGCATGCTAGACACATACTGAGGACTACGGAGCATTCCAGATATGAGCTGAGGGTCGGTTAGGCATACCAGACTCGTACTGTGGGCTCGGGAACATTCCAGATATGGGCTGAGGGCCGGGTGGGGCATACCAGAATCATACTGTGGGCTCGGTGGCCATCCATATGTGAGTTGTGGGCTCGGAAGGCAATCCAGACTCACACTGTGGGCCCAGGGGTAATCCAATATGTAAATTTGCGGACCCAGTACATGTTGTTTTTTGTATATGTGTTATGTGTTGTGTATCGGTATTTTGGGGGAACTCACTAAGCTTTGGGCTTACAGTTTTAGTTTTTGTTTCAGGTACATCAGATGATCGCAGGAAGGCAAAGGCGTGATCATACAGCTCCTCATGTTTATGGCTTGATTCTGGGATACTCTGAGATTACACTATTTTGAAAACAAGTTTTGTAATAATTAATGGTTTGAAATGTTTTGAAAAAGTTTAAATTTGGCATGATTTTTATGGATGTTACAACACGTAAACCTAAGAGATGGGATAAGAACATCAAAACACTTGTATCAGGCACGAGGGGTCTGTTTGAGGCTATATAGCACCTTCCGAAGGCGACATACATGATGAGGAAATGAGAGATAAACATACGCAGGAGGTTGTTTCATTTAGACCTCCTCAGGTAGGTCACCATGGATGAAAGCATTTTTGATATCCAGCTGATGAACGGGCATATTTTTGGATATAGCGATGCTTAGAACAATGTGAATGGTGGAAGGTTTAACGAACGGACTGAAGGTGTCATCAAAATCTAGGCCAAGAAACTGAGAGAAACCTTGAGCAACAAGGCAGCCTTTATAGCGTTCAAGGTTACATATGCTGCCAAACTTATGATGATAGATCCAACGAAAACCAATTTTTTTTGCATGAGGAGGAAGAGTAACAAGTTCCCAAGTGTGACCGTAGTGAAGAACAACCATTTAAGAGACCATATTTTCCTTCCAGTTTGGGTCACAGAGGGCTTGAGTAGTGGAGCGAGGGATGGGAGAAATATCAACAACGACAGGAAAGTTAAAAATATTTTTAAGTCAAAGAGATCCATTGCACAAGCAAGTGACCATATGATGGGTCGAATGAAGAGGAGTAGGAGTAGAAGAAAGAGTAGCGATGTGGAATTACTATTACTAGGAGAAGCAGATTCACTGGTGGGGTTCTTAGTGAGAGGAACAAAAGTGGGGATCAGGGGAGTAAGCAGAGTAGAATCATCTGAATGAAAAGTGGATGGTTTGTCATGAAAGTCAGAATACGGGAATTAATCTTCATCAAAATTGACATGACAAGAAATTATTACACGTTGCGATATGAGGTCAAGATAGCGATTTCCATGATGATCTGTAAATGGACCAAGGTAGACACAAGTAGACGATCTGGGAGAAAGCTTGTGAGAAGTAGTGGATGAGAGATTTGGATAATAGAGGCATCCAAAAACCCGAAGATGATCATATGAAGGGAATTTTCCAAAGAAAATCTCAAAAGGAGTTTGAAAAGATAAAGTGGAAGTCGGAAGGAGATTAAGAGTGTGTGAGAAGGGCTTCAACCCAAAAAATGGGCAGAAGAGAAGCTTGAAACAAGGAGCGTAGAATATTGTTAATAATACGAATGACACGTTCAGCTTTGCCATTTTATTGGAAGGTACAAAAAAAGATTTTTAATCCTGTTAGTGGCGAATTAAGTGTTCGGTGACTTTGACTGAGGACTTTGACCTTGACAAAGAGTTGACCAGTTTGACTTCCAAGGGTACTTTGGTAATATTGGTATTTATGGAATTGGTTCTTTGGTAGTGTTCAGTGGCGGCGATCGTGTCGGAGGCCGGAGCAGCTTGGTCTTATCTTTTCAGTCAGCAATTTCTGGTGAGTTATCCTCACTATATCAATAGGGTCTAAGGCACCAAGGCCGACCCTTTTAGTTGTTATATTGGTTACAGTATGCTACATGTGGTTATGATCTGTTAGATTGGTATCATAATAGACAGTATGTTGTTATGCTCATGTGATCCGTTACGATTGGTATGTTAGTGACCTGGTTAGGTCGATGCCTTGGTCATGAGAGATTGCTATGATCGATGATCTGTGAGATAGTTATATCTGATATCTGTACTTGTACTGTTGATGTGCTTATCGATCTGTTAGATCAGCGTCCTGGTAATAGGGACAATATTATGTTAGTGACCTGGTTTAGGTCGGTATCCTGGTATATAGGATGATGCTATGTTAGTGACCTGGTTTAGGTCGGTATCCTGGTATATAGGATGATGCTATGTCAGTGACCGGTTAGGTGGATATCCTGGTAAGGATGATGATATGCTTTATGATCTGCTAGATCGATTTGTTTGCCTATGGACTGTTATGTGATTTCTTGTTATATGTACACATGGTTATTTGCTTGATGTTTGGGTTGAGGCGGTCCTGCTTTGTGCTGAAGGCCAACATACCCTACGAGCGGTCCGGATAGATTGTAGGCTCGTATGGCGGTCCAGTCATACCGAAGGCTCGGATAGATCCAGATAGACTGAAGGCCCAGTGCGGGCGGTCCAGTCATACTATAGACTCAGAGAGTGGACCATGGTTGAGTATTTTGTCGAGCGTCATGCAGACATTGTTGAGACAGTTGTCGCGGCAGCTTGGGCAGCTGTAACGACGGCAGGGAGAAGAGCTGGACGAGCTTTCCATGATCGGGACATGTTATCGGTACATAATTTGATGAGCAGAAGGATACAGTTTTCTGGGAGCAGGAAGATGACCTGTAGTCGTTATATTTCCGCGGGTTGAGTGGGAGAGTCTAGCTTGTGGGTTTATAGATTTGAGGCTCGGGGGTTTGCACGAGGCCGGGTTATGGGTCGTGGGAACTCCGGAAACGAGTGATGATTATGTTCAGCTGGGGTTTTGCAGCTGGAAGTGAAATGGTTGATTGATAAATTGGACCATCGTTTGGTAGGGCAAGGATTGGACCCTCTCAGTTTCCGAGCTTGAAGGAGTGAGCAGGCTTGTGACCCTAGTAGTGAATTTAACATTTTTGTTAAAGATAGACATATTATTTAAAGTTGAAAGATTGTGAGAGTGCAGGAAAAAAAAGTTTAACCAATGTGAGTGACGAGGAGTATAGCACCATTACCAATCATTATAGATTTAGATGTACACGGTGTTAAGGAAATCACGTTACCTGAATCGAAATACATGTGAGTGGTGACATATGAATCCATGTAAGCATAGTTGTTTGGAGGTGTTTGTGTGGACATGTCTTGAACAACATAGGCTAGATTAGTGAATTGTCGAGCAGTTGACTGTACATGGCCACCAAAACACACACCACTAGAAAAATTGGGTTGTTGGAACGAAGCTGGAGGCTACTGAGAAAAAAATCCAGAGTTTGTGTGAAACATCCCAAAAATGCAGTCCAAAAGCTTCGTTTTTAAATCATTATTAAAACCATAAATATCATCATCATATAAACATCATAAACCATGTATCTCAAATATACCATAACAACTGTCAATGTATCAAAATATCATATCAAATATCAGAGTGAAATATCCTATGCTAGAAAGTTGTAGTGTGTGCCATGTAGTCATCCTGAGCTCTTCCCCTTGCTAATGGAAGTACATGAAACAAAAACTAAAAACCGTAAGCACGAAACTTAGTGAGCTCCCTAAACTACCACATACCATACACATAACATATAACATAACTTTGGGACTCTGCCCAGCTGCATCGGGACGAACCGGGCATCGGCTTACCCGGCATCGGGCTTACCCCGACATACATACAACTCATCACATAAGCATATAACATAAGCATAATGACATACATCGGGCTTGCCCCCGCATCGGAACGAAGCCCAGAACACATGACACATAACAAATAAGCTAACATGCATCGACCTTGCCCGACATCGGACCGAAGCCCGGAACACATAACACATAACATGCAAGAATCATAAAGACATCAAGCATACATAAACACTTCTCGGGACCGCCCTGGCATCGGACCGAAGTCCGGAAACACATAATTTGTATTGGGCTAACCCCGACATCAGACTGAAGTCCGGTATATGCTAACATACATAAATAGGCCGGCATTAGTGCCTTCGGCCTGTTCCTACTAGAGGAAAACTCACCTCACACTGCTGAAGTCCCGCGGACAAAACCCTAGCTGCTGGATGACAGATTCCCGAATTTGTCAATATCAAAATAACACGCAATTAATAATTGGATTCCAACACATATCCATAAGTCCCAATTAATAATTGGATTCCAACACATATCCATAAGTCCATGCTTGGGGTAAAAGACTACTCTACCCCTAACTTAGCTTGATTCAAGCCCAAGACCCAATCCAAAGGCCTAAAAGTCTAATAATAAACCAAGGCCCAAATATGGCCCAATTTTCCAAATTAGGCCCAAACCTTTACATGGTCTTACCCTAAGGCCCAACCATTTACTCTTGGTCTAACACTTGGTATTCCAATGGTCCAATATCTCATAATCATCAAGGCCTAATTATGGCCCATCTATGGCGTAATTTCCTAATTGGGCCCAAGCCTATCCAATGGGCCTTATCCTAAAGCCCAATCCATATATTCTAGTCCATTTACTTGTTAATAGTTGGCCCATCAAGAGTCCAAACATCTAGGCCCAACAGAAAGGCCCAACTCAAAACCCAACATAATTAGGGTTTTCACATGAAATGATGATTATGGTTAAGTGTTTCTCACTTAACCCATTAAGTCCATCACCCTACTAGATAACTCATATGGTGTGATCGGGTGGAATTCACAATTCCATTCCAATGGCCCAAACTGCGGGCCCCAATAAGTCCAAACCGATAATTCCAAAATTAGGGTTTTCTAAACCCTAATTAGGGTTTCCAACCTATCACAACATGGTGGTGGCAGCAGTGACACTTGGCTCGGTGGCTTGCGACGTCAACACGGTGGTAGTGGCGCCGGAAATAGAAGAAGGGGAGGGTGGCAGCTGTTGCTTCCTATTACGGTTAGGGTTCCCAGAAGGGTGGTGATTATATACTCGGTCCCTTTAAAAATATTTCCATAATGACAACTATGGTCCCTCCCTTCTAAAATAGTTTCGAATTCACTCCAATATTTACCATTTAATACCTATCTTCTTAAATCCCTTTCAAATCAAGTCCTTATGTTACCAAATGGCGCTTCTCTACAAAAACCTTTTCAACTTAGGTCCAAAATTTACTATTTATCCCCTGCTTCCATAAATCCTTTCATATTAAGTCCCATACTTACCAACCATCCCCTGTCTTCTAAAAATATTTACAAAATAATCTCAGAACTTACACTTTTAACCCCCCAACTTATAAAATTATAATAATTAACTCATCGAGACCAACACCTTGCTATATTACTATTGATTTTAGGGCTACTATTCATCCATTAATTCGTATATTTATTTATTTAATAAACGGAATGTTAGAACTCTCCACCACTTAAATTAGATTTCGTCCTCGAAATTATTCTTTACCATTCCTTACATGTTAGACAACTTGAATGACATGGCCATAAACTCGAGCATAACCTAGCCTTTCCAAGGCAACCAAAACCATCCCTCACAACGTTCTTTGAACCCGAAGATGCACGAATTCCTGGCATTATGATCATATTACTCAATCTAAAATCGGAAGTCTCGATATGGTCTGACTCCCTGACAGACCGCCCATAAAGAATCATTATAGCTGAATCTCGTTGTGAGTGACTTAGCATTACCCAACAATCTGTTACCATACATGAAGTCCTGAAATACCATTACTGTTTGAGACACTGAAACTGTCCGAAGCACTGAACTGCCTGAAACACTGAACTGCTTGAAACAACATGTTGCCACATGGCTGCTTCCTAAAATCAACTGGGACCTCCCTTGTTCCAGCTTATCTGGAATGTTGAAGCCCAACCCGGTTGCTGAGCCGAGAGCAATCTCACAGTCGCCCTGTTGGGTTTTATGTACTCTAATATCCCTCTGGTACACATACAACCCTAATGCTTTGGATCTAAGTTTTCTCTAGTTATACATGCAATAAAATTATCCAAAGCATAAGCCTAAACTAGCATGCAAGGTGATATTTGAATCATAAAAACTAGTTAGAGGATTACCTTGTGTAGTAGCTTGTAGAACTTGCCCTTAAGAGAGATTAGCACCCCAAGTGTTGTGCCTTAAACGGTTCATAAACACGATGAACAATTGGATAACAAGCAGAGAGGTTATGGAGCCCATAAAATCATCCATTTCTTAGAATAATCCACCCTTGGTCCGATTTTTGGCTTTAGTGGGTCACATATATAGTGTAGAATTCTAAGAGTTATATATAATCCTAATTCTTACACTTAGGCTTATGATCCATAACTTATTTGGACTAATAATTTATGAACTTTCACATAAGCTTAGCCCATAACAAATTAATCATGGATCATTAGACCAAACCATATGTCTCAGTGATTTACACAATCAGTCCCCATTAATTTAATCAGTTTCTTTTGATCACTAAATGAATTCCAAATTAAATCTTGATCAATACTAATTAAATAATATGATTTTTCAATTAATATATTATACTTATAATATATTTATAAATCACAAATTATCTCTTACTCAAATATCCATCCTAATAAATTGTCTTGATCAAGGCAACCCGAAATCGACCATGCTACTATTGGGTCAAGTGCATACCAGTTATAGTTATAGGTTTAGACACCTAATCCAACAGTCTCCCAATTGGATAAGTCTAATAACTATTATTGCAACTACAACTCCAAAATCCGATTAGCAATCGTAGCTCTCAAAAGCTGATGTCGAACTCTGACGCGTCCATTAGATAAGGGATCATATATTCCTCAATTTCTAGATACCGTATGAACCGAGACATGGATTATAATAATTCTCTCTGTCCATGTGTTGTTTCCCAATTTCCGATTTATGATGACCGACTAATTAAACAAATCAAATTAGTCCAGGCTTGGCCAAACGCTTAGGTTGTCATCACTAAGTCATCGAGGGGCCCACAAATATCGCTTTTATCCCTCTTAGGCTAAAAAGAGCGGATAAACTTCGACTCATATGCTTGCTCTATTTACTCATCAAATCACACACAACAATACATTTTATAACACCATGTTACTAGTGCGTTTTCATATCAATGTGCAACCGACTTGTAAACTGCAACTATATGTCTCCATTTCAAGAATATAAGATATTATCGTCTCACAATCACTCGTGATAAAATCCATGAAGTGATTAACTGAGCGTGGGTTTAATCCAATACTCAAATCTTATTTCAAGATCAATCATGAATGTTTGTAGAAAATTTTTGCAATACCTAACTCCTTAGACAATCTTACAAAATCCCATTCATGACAGTCTACTTTCATAACATACTTCCAAAGTATGATCGACTGTGGATGGTTTTGAATAATCTTTTTATTCGGGAAGTCAAAACATGCAAAGTGAAACACAAGAATAATTGAATCCAATATGGTCTCAAAACATTTGAATATAAATAAAATACATTTTACTTAGTCAACATATTGATTACACATTATTCATTGTTTAATGTTTCGATTTAATCAACTTAATACTTGAATTAAAACAATAGTTATGCCATGCTCCAAGCATGCACACTATGTTTGCCTATGGTCCTTTCTTTGTGAAATAGATCAATTGAAAACATTTCAATGATGTTCATTTTACAATTTCGAATTTTTATCCCCAGTCTAAGAATACCAAATTCTTGCCAATATTAGAATGTGTTAGGTTCTAACCTTTATGCAGTGATCATTTTTGTAATGTCAATGCACCAAAGTCACAGAGACTTGGACAATGAAATTACAAAGTATTCAACTGGAGATTGTTACAAGACAATTCCACAGATACGAAGTCTCACATTCAAAGTACATTCCTTTGAACATCCTTCTTGCATAAAAGGTTCTAATATACAACTCCCATTATGGAAACATTTCCATATTTTCCATATGACAACTCATTATTAGTATAATCATGTCTATTCATAATAATGTTAATATGGTCCATCCATTACTATACTTCAAACTATCCTTAAGCAACCAATCTTCAGAGAGCTTTAGATCGTCCTTGACAGTTGTTTAACTACTTTAGTCATAATACGGTTCTGGTCCATTTTCCTTCTTAATGCCCTAGGCATTTGGAAAAATCAGAACACATAAATATTATAGCATATGCAATTAATCCTATAGCCACAACATATGGGACACGATTCATAATTCTTTACATAAAGACATGATACTTTACCAGTCTCTTGCTATACACATTTCCATATATAGAATTTCCTTATCTTGAATCATTTCAACATAAAATTCATATATGTTGTCATTGACTAAATTTGATTAAAATCTCAATCTAAGCTTTTAGATTTGAAATGAAGTATAAGTTCCTCTCCCTTAATTATATAGCAAACCAACTTTTCAAACTCTACAACTTTGCGAATTGAATCTTTTATTTTCTATAATTAACATTGCTAACTCGCAACACTTAACGTAATAATTATGCTCCCACTAGCATAATAATTACATTCTTATTAGCATAACCCTTATGCTCCCACAAGCTTTGACATGTACCCAGAAATCAGTTGGACTTCCAGAAATCAATACTTATTGACTTTCTTACCAAAGTCTAGATTTATGAAACGAGATGCTTCGATAAGTCTTTATCTAAGCTCATACACCTTTTATAAGAAAGATCATATGTGTGTCTAAACTATTCAGAACTTACAACAATAAATTCCGAATGTTCACACTATTTTCCATTTCTCACAATTCGAACTATGAACAGGGATGTCGTAATCATAATTGAATTTGAGAATGTAATTAACACAACTGCTATCTCCTTAAAATCCACTTAGTGAAAGCGTTTCCTTCCAATAATTTTCATGAAATGGAGAGAAACCTTACGACTCTTAGATTTTATGGTGTATGTGTTCCTATCCATGTGAATTTGTCATAACCATAATCATAAGACAAGGTTAGTGAAAAATCCAAACTCATATGGATAGAACTTGTTTAATCTTAATTTCTTGTCACTTGGTAGCACAAGGGCCTACCATGTCTTCCAAGTTGTTGAGCAGATCACCCTTACTGATCAATGAACATTCACATATTAAGGTGCCTTGCCTTATGCAAATAATTGATAACTCATAGAACTCGCATGCATAGTCAACTTTAACTTGAATGGGCACAGAAACAAGAATATGTCAACACGATAGGTTACAAACCTCAAGTCGTGAGCTAGTGATGCATAATAGGTTTGTTCTTGATTAGTTCCTGAAACTTTTCAAGATCTTTAAGACTCCCACTGACTTCTTGACATATAAGATTCTCTGGTCAAGAAACACTCCTTGAAAAACAAATATTCAAGAGTTAGTGCAGATTCTTATCAAGAAAAAACACTTTTAAATGTGTTATAAACCTTCTTAAGATTATGTCATTCAAGTCACAATCTTGGAATATGACTCTAAGATTTGATTTGGGAACGAAGTATGACTCATCTTCTTGGTTTAACCATTTCAACAATTCACGATTCTTCTTCTTAGCCATACAGATGCACTAAGAAGTCCTTAGAGGATCAATTGTGATATGGTTCCATAATCACTAAGATGATCATAAAACACGATACTGAAATACTCTTCTTTCCTTTCAGATTGGAGAAAATCTTATCTTTCTGCCTAATTTGATTCTTCTTATTCGTTCTGCCATACATTGAAACTTTTTCAATTATTCAGAATTACACTTAATCTTGTAAGCATAACCATATTTACTAAACTTTTAGTAAATCATGACGTGTATTCCTATCGTTCTTTGTGGTGGACCTGACCAGTGCATAACCAATTGTACCTGATCCCCTAGTCCTTCACTTGACTCACATATACATGTGAACAAGGAATTAGTCTTAATTTCCCAAAGACAAATTTTTTCATTCATCATACAATATAAGCTACATGATTCCAAGTTTCTATCCAAGTGAACCTTGGTGATGAGAATCTTTCCTTATTTGTTAAATTTAGACACTACCACAAACGAAAGAATCAAATCCATTTGCTAAAAATTAGAAAAATACAAACATCAATTTTTACAAATGCCATTTCAAGGAAATATAAAATCAAATCAAATCAAAATTTTTCTTTATTTATAAAATGCATAAAACTTGTCCTTACAATGCAAATACAAATGAAAACTATGTTTCTAAATATTCTTAAGAAATCTATCATAACGCCTAAGCAGTAGCTCAAAACTCTGATCATCGAATCATGCGATGAAATCCATCTCTTCGCGATTAGACTCAACCTGCTCTTTCTTTTAGCTTCCTTTCTCTTCTTCGATCCTACAAAACATCAAAATGCGATCTTATCACATCATGTATTAAGAATCTATAAAAAACCACTAGCTACCCTTTGCCACCCTTACTAGTCCAAGTTAGTGTGTCGGTTAACAGGGGCGGACGCAAGATTTTATTTTAGGGGTTGCACAGGAGAGTTAGGGGTTGCGCGGTAGTAGAAAAAATAAAAATTTTGAAAATTTTCGAAAAATTTTCCACTGCGGCCGGAAAATTTAGGGGTTGTCGGTGCCACCGTGGACCACCCCTAGGTCCGCCCCTGTCGTTTAACTATACACGCTCCATTAACGGCTTGGCAAGGTGCAAAGTGCAATTTCATGGAATAGCATCAAATTCACATTTTTCCTAAGTAACTAAGAATGGTAATTTATAAATGTTTAGTTACTTTGTATTTTCATTATACTTTTAGTGGGAGTTTGAGTCTTATCCTACCCGTTCGGCTAACGACCCTCCACCAATCAAGAAAGCGGTGGGTGAGAGTGAACACTCATTCAACTGCCATTTTATAGGCAGTTTCCTTATACCCCCTTATAGATTGGCTTCGTGAATGAGGCCTACTAACGGTAAGACTGAATTTTTACTTATACATATATAAAATATTAAACTTTTAATTTTATATAGTATAAGGGTGTATTTTAAACTTTTAAATTACTTGATGGTTTAATCTACTAATAAATTATACTCTTAATTTAATTAAACTTAAACCATATGATTATGGATTTAATAATACTCTTTTAATTAAACATTTAATTAATTATTAATAAAGTCCATAAGAGTTAATTTGAACTATTCAACAAACATCAAGATTCCAAATAATAAATTCAAAATTAAAAACCATTTAATTAATTTTCTAAGTTATGAACCCAAAAGTTTTATAATTCAATGTTTCATAAAAAAAAACTTTCCAAATTCCAAAACTAGAGGATAAGTTTTGTAACTTTTGAAAACTTTTGGATTCCATAACTCATGGAGTTAATGTTTTATTATGATGTGACTTTTCATGTTCCATAACTTGAGGACAAATTATGAAACTCTTCAAAAACCTTTTGAATTCCAAATTTGATGACAAATTATGTAACTCCATAAAAAACTTTTGAGTTCCAAAACCTGATGAAAAGTTTTGTAACTCCTAAAAATATATAGATCAAATTTTAAAACCAATAAAATAATCATAATTTTATCCTTTACAAATTTGACTTAATGCAACTCTTAAAGCAACATAACTTCAAATCAAATTCTAGAAACAGTTAATTTATCACATAAACAAGTAACCATCTCAAAATTTTGACAAGATAATCACAATTCAAAATTTACAAATAATTAGTTTATCATATAATTTAGTAATTATCTTAAATTTTGACCATTATCTTTTAATTTAGATGAGGCTAATTATTTTCATAACATAAAATTTGAATTTTGATCAACAAAACAACTTATAGTAATTATCCAAATTCAAATTAAGCCAAGAAATTCGAAAAATCTGCGAGACCCATCACCACCTCGTGGTAATTTTGACCACCTTGTGGTGATCAGGCAGAGTCCAAAAAAATGATTTTTTTTCCAGCTTTGAACAAACAACAATTGCATCAAATAATAGAAAACACCCAAGGCTCTGCTACCACTGTTGGGTTTTATGTACTCTAACATCCCTATGGTGCACATACAACCCTAATACTTTGGATCTAAGTTTTCTCTAGTTATACATGCAATAAAATTATCCAAAGCATAAGCCTAAACTAGCACGCAAGGAGATATTTGAATCTTAAAAACTAGTTAGAGGGTTACCTTGTGTAGTAGCTTGTAGAACTTGGCCTTAAGATAGCTTAGCACCCCAAGTGTTGTGCCTCAAATGGTTCACAAACACCATGAACAATTAGAGAACAAATAAGAGAGGTTATGGAGCCCATAAAATCATCCATGTCTTAGAATAATCCACCCTTGGTCCGATTTTTGGCTTTAGTGGGTCACATATATAGTGTAGAATTCTAAGAGTTATATATAATCCTAATTCTTACACTTAGGCTTATGATCCATAACTTATTTGGACTAATAATTTATGGACTTTCACATAAGCTTAGCCCATTACAAATTAATCATGGATCATTAGACCAAACCATATGTCTCACTAATTTACACAACGAGTCTCCGTTAATTTAATTAGTCTCTTTTGATCACTAAATGAATTCCAAATTAATTCTTGATCAATACTAATTAAATAATATGATTTCTCAATTATTAATATATTATACTTATAACATATTAATAAATCAGAAATAACCTCTTACTCAAATATCCATCCTAACAATTTGCCATGATGAAGGCAACCCGAAATGGACCATGCTATTATCGGTTCAAATACATACCAATTAAAGTTATGGGCTTAGACACCTAATCCAACACGCCCCATGCGACTTCCGAACAAAATCCTTGTCTATCAATAGTTGTCACTAATTATATTGCCACTGTGGCTCTAACGACCTTCTAATTTATCTGATCGGGTCCATACGTCGAGTCCTTCTGTCACCAAATCCAAGCCTAAAAGTGATTGCTACATGACCAATGGTAGCCATATATCATGAATGACCTTAAAGCAGTCCATTGCTTCCTTGATCTCATAACTGTAGCGGCATTCCAACGACCTTATCACTGGCTCAAAAAGGTCTAATTAATCTAGGAAAATCCGTAATCCACTTTGTAGATCTGCCACGCCCTCACTACCGCACCCGAACTTATGGGTACTATTGTTCCCTCCACGATCAAACACATTCCCATGCTATCTACTAACCTAGTGAATGCTACGGCTACACCCGCAAACTTACAGCACTTCTAGCACTAGCTGCTAACTTAGTGAATGCTACAACTACATCCGCAAACTTACAACACTCTAGCACTATCTGCCAACCTTGTGAATGCTACGGCTACACCCACAGACTTACAATACTTCCAGCACTACCTGCTAACCTTGTGAATGCTACGGCTACACCCGCAGACGTGCAACACTTCCAGTACTACCTGTTAACCTTGTGAATGCTACGGCTACACTCGCAGACTTACAACACTTCCAGCACTACATGCTAACCTTTTGAATGCTATAGCTACACCCGCAAACTTACAACACTTCCAGCACTACCTGTTAACCTTATGAATGTTACACATACACCCGCAGACTTACAACACTTCCACGCTGATTTAATCGTTGTTTACTAATCCGAGCACATCCGACGTAAAGCATGCACATTACCTAACATCCCAAACCGCACTCATGTCTTGAATGGAATCCCCAACCTGATACCCTAAAGCTGGCTATCAAACAGTCCGAGAATGTGATCTTATTATCGGCAATTTTTTCCGAACTTCCAACTCACACTATCCTCAATCCATACAGTCGGTTAGACTGTCTTCCTTCCTGACAAGGTTACAAAACTTATCCCAGTTTCAAAACTACTCCTGCTTCTGAATCCCATGATGATTCTCCCCCACTTTGATTCAACTAACATCTTACAACACACAATACTAGAAGGATTATCAATTCTTCTTAGCATCCCATGACCAATCTGTTAGAAACCAACGCTTACCATTGCTAGTGTTCCAATACCATCCAATCCAAAAGATCACACAACTTCAAAAAACCCGATGAATACTTCCCGAATCCACAATTAGGGAAATGAACTTCCGTTACCCACTAATAATTCTCGGTATGCAATTGGCATATGATATCAATTTGAAAATATAATTCAAACATAAATAGAGGATAACCCAAAGTTACACTTACTCAAACCCTTGGAACGAAAGGCTCCACCGTGCAGATCAAAAGCTGATCTGAAATCTTGGGTCTCCTCCCAAGACCCTTCAATATAAGCAACTGATTTGGTTCCCTCTTCCCAAGGTGCTCCAAGTAAATATCTCGTTCTCGGGCTCTCGAAGTTATATCATTCAGGGTCTCACACCCTGAGATACTCACGATCTCCCTGATATCAGTTTGCAGTATGTCCTGGTACCTTACCTTCTTCATTTCCTCATCTGCTGCATACTATGGTACCAACTAATCTCTCTCCCAAGACTTGGCAGTGATCTCTGCCACAGTCTTAGTCGTCTGGAGGAGATCTAACAACTCTTGCGCCAACTGCTGCGCCTCAATCACCTGGGAAAACTCTGCCCGGAATCTGGTCGAAAAGTCATCCCATGACATAGCATTGACCGCATCATCACCCAACTCACTACCAAACTCTTCCCATTAAGCATGTGCTCTGTCATTCAGGAGACAAAGTAAGTCGGATCTTGTCCCCTTTCGAGACAACAGCTGGTACGAAAAGCGTTGGCGACATCTGCCAACCATCCGGTGCTAGCAATGGGGTCCCTAGCCCCATGATAATCTGGGCTTCACAAGCTCTGAACTACCAAATCATCAACGTACGCGTCCCTATCATGGCTGCTATCTCAATGCAGAATACACTTAGCCTCTCATCACAAATCTCTAAAATGCCCTCATTGATCATATTAAAGATCACAGGAGTCTAGTCAATGATACTACATGTAATCTCAGATGGAATGAACTCTCTCATCTAATCATCAAGCTGCCCGACTCCATATTCCGAGCCTGATCCCTCGCCGGTACCTGAACTGACATCTGGACTACCACGTAGCGTCATTATACTCGGAAATATACCATCACAATCATCATAATACTCATCATAACTCGAGGGATCTCACACACTACAAATTTCCTGGGTTCATCTCAGCCTTCCTTGATTTGAGTATGGATCCTCTGCTTTTAGTAGTACAGGTTCATACTACCTTCCACATCTATCCGTACTATCCTTAAGACCTTCCTTGACTCCACCAAGTCCCTTCTATTGCTACCGCTCTCTGCTACTCTCATCCTAGGCTTGCCCAAGGGTCACACCCCCAAACCGGAACGACGGAAACGTTCGGGGATGGATGAATTCATGTGTAGTATCACAAACATACACAATAGTAATCAAAGTACAATATCCATTGCATTAATAAAATATAACTTTACATTAGTGTTCAAAACATTGTATATTTTACACAAAAAGGTATAATTAAAAGACATAATTATATGAAACTCTGTCTTCCTCAAAGCTAGTGGGTACCTATTTATCAATTTCCTGAAAATACAAGTAGTTTTGAAATGAGTGTCGTCAGTTAAGTTGGTGAGTTCATAAGCATGTTTGTAACTGAAATCTGTTATTTGTTCCTTTGAAAAATGTGAGTATGTTTTCCCCAGAAAATCCTATATTTTCTGTTGTATATGTATTTATGTTCTGAAATAGTATGATATAGTTTTAAATTCACATAAAACTATGAAAAATATGTTTTCTCTATACTAGAATAGCATTATGTATTTGTACTTATATGAAAAGTTGTGAAATTGTAAATATCTAAATTCACCAATTATAGTTTATTTATATAAACCTATGTGACGTTGTTTACTTATTCTTACACTAAACGCATTATTCAATACCAAATTGTGAGTTATCATAACCATGCTTAATGACCTAAGTCTCGCCTGAAACACGACGTTCTTCAGGCATCGAGATATGATACGACATTTATCACCACAAGTCTGCCGACCTAGTTGTTGCGAGTAGCTCTGGTGCGGGATTGTCAGTCACGTATAGATCTATACACAAGTGTCACGCTCTCCCTCCAGGAGACTCTAGTTATAATTTTCAGGACTTTTGTTTTATACTTAAATAAGTACTTGAAGCATGTCTCACAAATGTTATATTGATAGTTACGTGTAGAATAATGAAAAATATCTTTGTAATAGATAAATTGTAAATATCTCATAAATTATATTCAATAAATTTATATGGTTATTTTCGTAAGTTACTCTGAATATGTAAAGAAATATGTAGTTCCATAAACTGTATTGATAAGTATGCATGACTCATAAACTATATTTATTATAGTTTATATGTTTGTTTTTGTATGAAATACCGAACTGGTAAAATAGTATGTTTATTTTAGTAAAAATAACAATCGTAAACCATTTGTATAATTGTGTAATTTATACAATATTTCTTGTATTTTACCTATATTTTCCCCCTAAAATATTTATAAAGATAGTAAAAATAAAGGGGTATAAACTCATTTGATGATTGGTGATTCGGGCAGCTTTCGTTTGTAGGAAGGACTTTTCTTGATGAAACCGAGAGTATTTAATGAGAGGCTTAAATGAGTGTTTAAGAGGAGAGAGGTTTTGAAATTTGTAAACAAAACTCGGAAGCCTTGCATCCTATTTAGAGGAGGCTGATGTCCAGTATTACGCTAGGCATACAACTGAAAACCCCAGTACGTTGGGCGTACTCATCGTACGCGGGGCGTACTAATGTAAGACTTATCCGAACTTCGGATGTGGCAAGACTACGAGATACGCGTCAAGGCTAGTGAGTTTACGTTGGGTGTAATCTTCTTGTACGCTGGGCGTACCAGTGTGAGCAGTAGTACGCTGGGCATACGTCTTCTTACGCGGGGCGTAGTCCATTTGATCAATATCCGAAGTCTCAGACATTTCTGACATGTGTCGCATGCGAGGGTAAGTGCGACGTGGGCATTCCGAGACCTAGTCTTTGAGTATGTTGGGCGTACTCCTTGTACGCGGAGCGTACTTTAATTTTTGAAATTTCAAAAATTCTTAACTTTCGCATACGAGCTCTGTTTTTGACGTTCTTTATATCCACGCGTAGGTGAGACCTTGCTCTACAACTTTTGTTTAGACTCCGTCGGCTATTTTTGACTTAAATTTTAAAGTTATATTTTTAACAGGCCGGGACAGGAAAAGTCTGTTAAAAATTAATAACTTCTTTATCCGACATTCGTTTTCGTCTGTCTTTTTACCATTGTACTAGTATTGACGAGACCTTCGATTCACGTTCAGGTTGTGTTGGCTAAAAATCATCTGATCTTTATTTCGAATTTCAGGCTATGTACTGCTATGTCGAGTCTTAGAAAAATCTTAACTACATCATACAAAGTCAGATTTGGACGATATTTTTATGACACTCTTGGTTTAACGAATACTACAACTTTCATTTACAGGATTAAGGCTAAAAAGCATTCTATTGAAAAGTCACTTTTTACGCTAAACAGTGTTTTGCCGGTTTTGTCGCGGATCTTCGATTGGTCATAACTTATTCATTATAACTTAGATTTTAGTGTTCTTTATATTTTCAGAAACCTTGTTATGATCTCAAACCACTATATTCATCCCAATTAAGATTATTGAACAATTTATTTTTGACGCTTACTTTCGTCTCAATAAAGTTCTATTTTTATTAATTCAAAATAAGTTACAATTTGACCTAGAATATTATATTGACTTGAAATATCGGGTTGTTACAGGTAATCACCAACCCACTCTCCGCTATCAGCTGCATAAAAGTCATTACTATCTCCCCCTAACTAGCTCGTCAATACTAACACATATCACTAAGACTCATAATTCTTGTAATGAAATGTTCTACCTTACAGACTCTTTGTTTCACCAACCCCCTCCACCCCTATATTTTTGTTGTTAGGCGTAAATTAGATTTTGTCCTTTATTTTCTAAAATTTATAGTATAGCCTTTAAATTTATGTTTATTACAATCCTAACCAATTAATTAGGAAGTTTAATAAAATCATGGATTATTTGAGAATTTTCAAAGTGTGGCGTTGGATGTATGTATCGCTCCAATAATGTATACAATCTAATAGCGACATTGCATTCTGAAGTATTGAAATATGGTATCAATTTATCGAACTAATCCAACATCATATAAATCATAAATGCCGTATGTTACCATACTTTAGGCATCATGACTTAACTCCTCAACAACCAATACATGCCCAAAATAATGAATATCCAGATTTGTCAGTTGATAACTTTAATAGATATAAATATTAACTAAATTTATTCAAGTGACACCAGACCGGTGATAGGGTCCCATCAGCATCCCTTGACCACTCGTCCCCATAAACTGATTGAAGAATCGTGTCGACATGATTGTTCATCATGCACAATTGAGCCTCGCATCCAACATTTATTTTATCTTAAACTAAGATGTTATGGATACAAATAAAAAGAGAATATTAGTGATTGAATAACAAAAGTTGTTACCTTAAATTTTTAATAAAGAGCAAACTATAAATTAAACCATTTTCCTTAATTATTTTGTAGAAAATAACCAAAAAACTTAGCATTACAAAAATAACGGTCAAAATCACAAATGTATTAGACTCGTCTGCGATTTTGGCATTTGATCTGCGGCGTAGGTACAAACATTCAAAGCGCATGTGTGCATTATGAGTTGTACGTTCGCAGATGGATATGGTCCATCTTCGACCACCTGCGATTTGCCCTTTTTCAAAAGAAAATTTCTTAAATTTTTTTTGGAACCCTTATTTTTGTTGATTTTTCTTTGGGTAAACTCTCTAAAGCCTTTCAAAGAAAGCTATGGCAGTCAAACTTATTATTTTCGTAGTCAAAATTAAAAAAATAAATAAAATAAAATAAAAACAAAATCAACGTAAACTCACAGATGAAGACAGAGTAAATCGCAGATAACTCACTTCATCTACAAACGTGGGTGAAGGGAGTGGGTATTTATACCTGAAAAAAAAAACGAAAAACTCAAAAAATAAAAAATAAAATAAATTAATTAATTAAGAAACAACTACGAATATACAATCTACACTGCACGTTTATCCTTTAGACGTTTGTACCTCTAGATCAAATGTCAAAATCGCATATAGTTCTAATCCATTTGCGATTTTAATGATTATTTTTATAATATTGAGTTTTTTTGCTATTTTCTACAAAATAATTAAAAAAATAACTAAATTTGTAATTTTCTCTTTAATAAATAGTACTTAAATTTTATCCTATTGCTTAGACTATTAGGTGTGGGCAAAATGTTATTAAATGTTATAACACCCAAATTGTTCACCTCATCATCATACTCGCAATTTGGTGTTATAATACCAAAGGTTGAAATGGATAACACCAAATAACATGAGATAACACATTCTATTTTTTATTTCTTTTATTATTTTCTTTAATGTTTTTTAATTTCTATTATTCTAACTTGTTTTTTTATTTACTTCATATATTTCTAATTCGTTTTATTTTTTTTATTTATGTCATATATCTATAAAAAAACATATAAATTAATAAAACATAATTTCATTAAATAATAAACTAAAAATACCATACAAACCAAAAAAAACATTGAAAAAAAAACACACGATAGTCCTAATAATTTAAAAAAAAAAAAAACCACCGACAAACTATTCTTCGCCCAAGTATTTGCTCTCGATCTTTGTCTTCATCCTCCAAATCACTTCAGCTCGTCTCGGTGGTAAATTTTCTTCGTTTGTCGTAAGAATTGTCAAATCATTCGATATACGATCTTCTTCGGCTTCTTTACGAAGGAAATCCAAATGCTCCCGTTGCAATTCATATATTTTATTTGCGATTTCCATGTGGGCGTCGATTTTTTTTCATTTCGTCGTGCTCTCGAAGCCGACTTTCATTCTCCTGCACATGTCGTTGCGCGCGCTTGGCTTTGTCGCGCCCCATCGATCGTCGTGGCGGAGAGATTTCCTCGATGTCATCAAACTCGTCTGGGATCTCATCGGTGTCCGCGTTGAGGTCAATGTTCGTGTGTCCGTCGGAAACGTCAACCGAACCCGAACCACGAGACCTCTTTGATTGTTCTTCCGAAGATGTTGGCGTTTTCTTCTATTTTGGATCTTTCCTTACTATGTCCCATACTTTTTTCATACTCAAATACGTGCCCCATTTGCACGTGATATTCCTCCCTCGCGGCTCTAAACACATCGAAATCATTGGCACCACTTTGACGTTGCGAAGAAAGTTTGTTGTATATGGAATTGAATTTGGTGCACTTCCGACTAATTTGAGTCAACTTGCCACTAAGCATATCATTATTGCGATATGTATCACCCGTGTTCAAAATTGTGCGAAAGTTGACAATTACGACATCCCAAAAAACAACTCTTTTCATATCGTTCCCCATAGCTGGTTGTTTTGAACTACCGCACCAAGCCGACGCCAACGCATGCTCTTCCTCCGGTGCCCACCATGTTGGAGGTGCTTCTGTTTCTTCCGTCCCGACCACGACCTCTTTCCCTTTCTTTTTTGGTCTCCCTTTTTTTCCCGATGCTTTCTGACTACCTCCGGCTTGCGTCTCGACAACGGTTTCTTGTGTGGGTGGGGGTTGTGTGACTGTTTGGTGCATGGGATTGAATGTGTTAAAAAGGTTTTGTTGATTGTTTGCATTTTGTTGCATAAATGGCGAGGTAGGAAATTGTAGTGAGAGTGAGGTTGGATTGAAAAAATTGCCGGAAAATGGAATTTGTGGTGAGTTTTGGGAGTTTAGAAGGTTCATGTATCCCTCATATCCCGCAAAACCTAATTAAGTGGATTGTTTGTCTTCGGAGGAGGGATATTCGGGTTTTGATCCATAGTGATTTTTTTGTTTTGAACCAAATAGAGATAGATATAGAGAAATAGAAGTGTAATAAAATGAGGTATATGTATTGATACAGTTTAATTTTTTAAGTAGTAATTTTTTTTTTTAGAATTCACCGTATTAAACGGTAATATTACCGTTTTTCAATGGAAAAAAATTTGCAACGGTAAAAAAAATGGCGTTACCATTCGTTACCATGGTAACGGGTAATGGTGTAACGCCCCATAACGGCTACCCAAGGCGGTGTTCCGCGTTATAACGCCGTTAAAGACACGTGCCACGTCAGATAACGCGATGTCCGCGTTGCCCACACCCATCTGTCTTACCAACCCCTCTCTACCACTCCATTGAGAAGCTCCAAAATATTCCTAGTCATGGGATTGGAAAAAAAACATGTGACACTCCTTTATCACTAGATCCCACTCCATATTGAATTTCAATCCTCTCATCAAGTCATATGATGTAATCAACAGATGTATGAGCATCAGTGCATGACAGAGTACATAACCCATATGGTGGTGGACTAGTTTTATATGTATTTAATTATAATTTAAAATAATTAAATTAAAAAAATATATCAATATATTATTGAGTATCATAAATCAGTTATAAGTATGCAGGTGAATGGGTGGGATCTAACCAGAGTTTGATTAGGAGACCAGTGGGCTCTGTAGGTGTGATTAAATCATTATCATGGACTTTATTTGTCTACGTATTAACACCCTAAAACATTAATATCCTCCTTAATAAATAAAGGTTTTTTTTGACACATGTCAATCTCTTATGAGTTTTGACACTTGTCATTTTGTTGTATTTTTGAAATAAATATTATTCACGTGTCAAATTTTAGTTTGTTTTAATTTTTAAAATTAAAATCAAATATTTATATATGTAAAGTATTAAATATCATATATATGATATTAAATTGCAATAAATACGTTTATTCCTTTTTATTTTAGAGTTGTAAATTAAAAAATGTTTTTTGTTTACACTTTAATGTTTAATATATTTTTTTAAATCAACCTGTGTAATACACATGTCTCACACCTAGTTAGTAAATAAACAAATTAAGTAAAATTGTCTCAACGAGACAATGATAATATAATGATAAAAGTTATTTTAATTTGTGTACAAAATATAATGCTAGTTTTTACAAAACGTATCTTGATCACGTTAATGATATGGGGGATGAATTTTCCAAAGATTGTTTTCATTCTTGAATAATTAATCTATTTTACCCCAACCACACTACTTGAACTACACCAAATTTGATTACTTTACTTTGATAATTATATCTATTTTTCTTATTATTTATACCATCAACTTTTTTTTTTGGTCATTTACACCGTTTTTCTAAAAAATATCACAGACAATATACAACAGCACCTTCAATAATAAAACAAAATCATGACCATACATTTATATCCTATTTTTAATATTTAACCTTTTTTTTATGTTAGATCATTTTTTACATCATTAGCTTCTATTTTATTTTTAATAGGTTATAAAACAAATCCATAACCTACCAGGCTACCATAGACAATTTCAAACGATCTGCTCAAATAAACATCTATGTTATTATGGTATTATTCACGTACAAGTTTTATATCTGTTTAATATTTAAATAAATAATTTTGAACTTCAATTTGGATTTCTCTTATAAAATCTGAAAAATAACCAAAAGTAAATAAATTATTACAAAATCAACCATTTAAAATAAATAAATAAATCAAAGTGAAACTTATGAAATTCAAATCACAATAAAATTCATATTCTAAGTATGTAAAAGAAATTAATATGAATAAATAAGTTGATAAAATAATTCATTATTCATTTCAAAGAGATATCTTAGTTTAATCTCAAATGAATTGCTAGTTTTTATTTTGATACTTGTCGCATTTTAAAAAACTATAAGCACTCGTTCATAAGGAACCATGATTCTCAATCAAAAATACATATCTTTTCTCCGCATTCAGATAAATATGTTCTACTCAATGTCACATCAGTCTTCAAATAATCAATGAAAGAACATATGCTAACAGTATGAATACCCAAAAATCGGCATTTAGCAAATCAAAACCATGATTCTCAATCAAATATAACCAAGAATAACCAAAATCGAGTCAATTAAAGCCCCACGGTACAAGTAGCATGAAACTCAAATGCTTAACAAGACCAGAAGTAAATATACCCAACTTTGAATATTCTCTCATACTTCGCTAAAACTCACAATCTTGAAAACTCACAGTCTTCTTTCCAAATGAACATACAAATCTTTTCACCTGATTTATGATCGAAACAAGATCATAAAATATCGAAGTGGCCATGAGAATGTGCTAGTGTGTATATATATATATATATATATATATATATATATATATATATATATATATATATATATATATATATAAATAATAAACTCCTCATCGACAAATGGAAAAACACTCTAAACTTGAAACAGAACAGTAAAAAAATAATGACAATAGGCCGAATGACTTTCTGTTCCTCTTTTAGCTCCGAAATAAAATATTGGATTGTCCTTAGTTGTTCATCTTCTCAATGCTCATAACAATCCAGGCCCGTCCCAACGTGGGCGAGAAAGGGCGACCTTCTAGGGCTCATCTTTTAAAGGGGCCAAATTTTTTATGGAAATTGTTATATTTAGAAGATAGTACATATAATTTTCATTAAATTATCAAGTTATTATAAAAATCTTGATGACATTTGTGTATTCTAAAGGCCTATTTTTTTTTTTTTCTTTCACCTTGTGCCCAAAATATGTTTGGAATCGTCCTGTAACAATCTGTTAAATCTAATCCAAACACAAAAGTAATAATCTGATTCTATCAATCTACTCGAAATCATCTCTCACAAATAACTATTGAATGACAAATCACGAAAAATAACTCTCAAAACAATAAGTGTGGAATCTGTCTAACACCGAAAGTGATTGCAAAAATCGACCCATAATCAAAGCTTCAAAGATATGTTTCGAAAATGTAATTCTGGAATGTATCAAAACAATCTGACCTGTCGAACATGTGTAGAAACATCTCACCTGTCGAATCCAAAAATAATTTTGAAACGTAGCAAATATTGCAAATTTGAAACATGTGGAGGGGGGAATGTAAATCTGTGAAACTTCATCCCAATTAAAATGAAATAGGACATTCGAAATTGTGATCTTAAGATGAACCACGAATGTATGTCTAAGCATTAAGTTCAAGTGGGTCCCATCGAAATTCAACTGTAAGAGGAAAATGTATGTCTAAGCATTAACATCCACTTCTTTGTTTTATTCACACTTCCAACTTTTTTTGCAACTTATTTCATGTTAAAATTTATAATATTGCATTTTTTTTTAAATATTTAAGACGAAAATGGCTATTTAATTTTATTTAGATGAATCATTCGATTTATAAACAAAAGCATACTAATATAATATAACCACCCTATGTGATAAGGAAAATCAGAAAAATTAACGTTCATTGACAGTTTATATTTTAATGTCTAGAACGTGTTCAATAGTCTATTTTTTTTATATTTTGATTTGTTTAATAAAAATATTTTATATTCATATAAAATATGTTTTTTTTTGGAACACACACAAGAAATCTAGAATGCGTTCAATAGTCTATTTCTCAGACACAAATCAACTTCAACCTATGTATCGTGGAGAAATGAAGAGGTTCCCATCAATTTTCAATTCTCACATACAAATCGATTTCTAGAACTTATAGATTTCAATTCCTGTGTGTATGAGTTTTCTTGGACGATGAATACGATATATAACATAATCCTTCAGTAAAAAAAAGCCTCTCCAAAACATTGAAGAAAATTAAGATGCCATGAGTAACATGTGGTAATACTTGAGCCTTAAAACAACGATTGAGTAGTCAGATTAATGTCTAGATTTTGGTTGAATCTGAATCTAATGATAAGATTGAACTCTATCAATACAATGTATAGAGTGTACTCTTCTAAATAAAATATAAATTGTCAATGAGCCTTAATTTTGCTCATTTTCCTTATCACATAGGGTAGTTACATTATAGTATGTTTTCTTTATAAAACGAATGATTCGTATAAATAAAATTAATAGCCATTTTGGTAAATCTTTCATTGTTATGGAACTTTTATTGATTGTTATTTTGGTCTTAAATATTTAAAAAAAACGCAATATTATAAATTTTAACATGAAATCAGTTGCAAAGAAAATTGGAAGTGTGGATATGTAACGTATCAGCATCTTAATATATTAAATCAAATTTATTTAAGTTACAAGTCATTTTTTACTAATTGAATAAAACAAAGAAGCGAATGTTCACCGCACATTTTCCTCTTACGACTCCCTTTTTGCATATAAAATAGGCTACTAAATAAAAATTTAATAACGATTAAAGAAGATGAGTAGAGTTCAATTTTGACGTGGATTCCAATAAAAAAAAATGGGATTTAATGAAATGTGGCTGCTGGGATTCGAGCCCAGGTCTCCACGGCCACAACGTGGAATTCTTACCACTAAACTACAGCCACAGATGTTTACATTTAGCATATATATTTATTATGATTAATTCTTTTTGTTACATGAATAAGCTTATGTATTTAAGGGTTTAGTACTTTAGTTGCCAAAAAACTGATATAAAATTGAAAATAATTTTTTTGTTTCGGGCAATATCAGGTGCATCAGATTATTTTATATATACTTTTTGTTTTTGACCAATATTGTAAGTTTTGTTTCGGTTTTTGTTTAAAATTTTTAAATTCGCCATAAAACATATTAAAAAAAGTTGGAATTATTCCAAAACAATTCGGGTTGGAAAATAATTTGTAAGGCTAGAAACTTAAAATATAAGTGACACCATCCATTCTCTTCCTTAATATTGATCAAAAGAGCATGTAGGATTTGAGCAAGCAATATGTAAGATCCTACTAAGTGTGTTGATGGTCCAAACTTGAGAGTTTTGCTCATTTTCACCACCCCAATATCGTTAATCACTTTAGGTAGCGTTTGGTATGCGGACGTTACAAAATCATTTGATATGGTGTTTGGCATCCATAAGTCAATTGGATAAAAGCTTGGTTAATGAGACTAAAATTTGTAGAGTTAGTCCCATCCAAAAGGGTGGAACTGAGTTGGACAAAAAGACGTAATATTTCCAAGGACCAAAATACCCTCCTTTCCTATCTCGTCTATGTGCAAATCATAAAGCTGAACAAATTCTTAATTTTTCATCCACCGCATCTGTTGATCTTAAACTTCGTTCATCTACTTGTTTCAATTCATCTTATTTCTCTACATCCAAGTCTAGCAAACCAGTATTGATTTTTATTCCATCTCAATTTTGTTGTCTAAATAAACTTCTTTCCCGAAAACATTTTTATTTCCTGAGCTTTCATATGCTTAGTTATTCTAGATATCAGATGCTATTATTTATTAAAAATTAGTTTAAATAAAGTCGAACTCCAAAAGATTGATTTATGTTTTGAAAGTGGGCGGTACAGTTTTTACAAAGGAATCAATTATACAAAAACGAAAGGAAATTGGGGTTTGATGTTTTGAATGTGGACGATAGAGTTTTTACAAAGGAATCAATTATACAACTCATTATTTTTATTTTTTACAATTTTATTGTTTAATCCAAACATTTTGTATTTTACAACTTATTATTGTTGATATATATTTTTGTTGGAATATAGGTCTCATCCAAGGCCGGCCTTACTTTTTAAAAAATAAACTTTTATCGACTTTCTATTTATGTTTGATTGATAAAATCCAGTGAAACAATCAGGTTGATTTAGCAAACTAACCAACATATATTACATTCAAAACAATTTATGTTAAAAAACAGTTATCTTTAAAGTATTGTTTAGTATTTTGTATTATTTCATCTCAAGGACAATATGGTAATTTTAATATTTTGCTCTTATTACGTTATAGTTCTACCAAATACTATATAGACAATCTGTTTTGTTCTGTTCAGTCTAGTCCAGTTATGTTCTTTCCCGTCCAGGCCACTTTTGTCCCATTACCAAATGCTACCTTAAGGACCCTTTTTATTAAAATTCACTGGAAGGGACCGATCCAAAGCATAAGAAACTTTGTTCAAAAATAAATCTAAACATTAATAACGATATTACATCTGGACTCACCATTAAACCTGAGTTTTCGCTAATTTCAACTTATAAACTCAACTATAAGTCAATTGGAGAGGTGTTCTTATCTTGATGATATCCTCAATACATTGAACTCTATAAAGATCAATGGATTGTTACACCCGCATTCCACATTTCAATAATTTTGTCATTTATGTTACAATACATTGAACTTATAAAGTTTAATGAAACATATATTTAGAAAAATTATACCATTTCTTGTTAATTATTTTCTCATTCAACAACTTAATGAGCATTTTTTAAATGACTGAATAAAATTAAAAAATTCAACTCTAGCAAATAGTTAAAGGAAAAAACCAATTACATTATACGAGAAATTAAATATTCATCTACTTATTCTTCCTACTCGTCCTCCTATCATTTTAAGATGATGACAAATTTAATAAAAAATTATTAATTTGATTAAATATGACAAATGTCGTCATCTTAAGTGTAATGGATGGTAGGAAAAGAATAGGATGATATTTGATTTCGCGTAAAGAGAAGGGTTTTTAATCTATAAATTCCAATCTAAATGAAATTTATGTTGGATTAAGGCAGTAAGCTAATAACTGAATTATTATATACTTGAATTATTAGCAAAGTTCTTTTGAGTTGCCCTCAAACGTTTTTTTCAAAGAGGAGTTGTCCTCAAACTTAGTAATTGAATAGAATGAATTTTAGAGAGAGAGAGAGAGAGGGAGAGAGACTAATTTATTGATTTATTATATTATTATTAAATCGCAATAAATGAATTTATTAATATATTACGGAATAATATATTAATTAGAAATAATAATATTTAATTAAGAATTAATCAGAAATTAATTAGAATTAATTGTAGGATTAACTGATTTATTAAAAGTGCAGAGACTGTTTGGTTATTTATTGAAAGTTGAAGCAGGAAGACTCTAGAACTCCATGGGATGGGGTGGATGAAAATTGGCTAGAGACAACCTAGAATTTTCGTCAAAGGGGGCTTGGAGGAGGTGATAAGACGGCTTAATTATTATATTAATTAATCTAGTATTTATCCCAAAAACTCTATTTGACCCCAAGTTTCCTTCAGATATATAAAGAATCATATAGCCTTCAAATTTCGGCCACTCATTCTTCTCTAGATATAGCCGAAATTTTACCCACCCTTCTCCTCTCTTTTCAAGTCTCACAACTACTAGGGTTAGGTGTAAACCATCAGAGGCACGCAATTTCTGGTGCTCGTTTCCAGAAACTTTAAAGAAAGTTTTAGATTTGTTTACAATAACAAATCAAGACGTATGTAAGCTTCCTTATGAATTCTGATTTCATTAGGGTTTTTGTAGTTTGATAGTTAATAGTATGTTGTCTTTATGTGAAACATATAGATCCTATTTAGGTTGCATGTGCCCTAACCATTTAATTATTAAATGTTTTTCCGCTTAGAGCATTGTTTTGTAATCTACGTTTTCCAACAATTTATGCTTCCTATGTTAACCCACCTAAAAGAGAAGGAAACAATATCATCAAAAAATCTTATCTTTTCTCGGCTTCTCTAAAAAAACAAAACTATTCATAAATTTAAACAGACGACACCTTATAGTAAACAAATTTGTTTCCAAAACAACCTTTTTAACTAAATAACCATTTATCACATTAAGGAAAACACCAACATCGCCAACGGATAAAAAACTCAAGAGGTCAAGATCACACCAATGAACGACTCTCGTCATAACCGCCGCATCAACCTCACAATCCAACAAAATATGATTCAAGGACTCTTCAAAGTTGTCACAGACAGGCCTAAAGTTGTAAACGAATCGAACGAACACGAATGAGGGCTTGTTCATGTGCGTTCGTTTAAGTTAGCCGAACTAATGAACAGACACAAACGGATAAACGGACGAGTTTTCTTGTTCATGTTCATTCGTTTAACAAATTACATTGTTTATGTTCGTTCGTTTATGTTCGTAAACATGCTAAACGAATATAAAAAAACGAACATAAATGAGCAAAGATAAACAAACATAATTGAACATATACGAACATAAATGAACATATAATATACTAATGTAATCAAACACAATTAAGAATATATGAATATAAAAGGAACATTCATGAACGAACATAAACGGATAATAGAAATGAACGTTCACTAACATAATTGAACGAACAAGACCATTGTTCATGTTCGTTCATTTAAGTAAACGAACGAGAATTTGTTTTCATGTTCATTCGTTCATTAAATAAATAAGCATAAACAAACTTTCCGCCAGACGGTTCACGAACAATTCATTGAATGTTCAGTTTGTTTACAACCCTGGACATGGCATACAATATGATATTGTTATATTTATATATTTTTTAAGCATTATTTTAATACATTTAAGCTATATTTAGGTGAAATGCAAATATATTTGGTTATAATGTTAAAATATATTCTGCAGTCAAAAAGGATATTCTAAAGGAAAATGAGATGAAATTGAAGAAAGTTGGATACTTAGAGGACTAAAGCTGAAATTGAACAAGGACGAAGAAACCGATCAAATTGAAGTTCCCACGACCTGGAAAACTATATTTCACGATGTGGCATTCAGAAGATTCTCGATTCTTGCATAAAGATGTCTTTTACGATGTGACACATTACTCGTCACAACGTGACCACGTATCAACAGAAGAATCCTCTACAGACATGGACAGTTTCCTTGGCACATATGAAATTATTACGATTTGCACGTCGTGACATGCATATGGTCATGACGTGGCGACCAATTTTATGGAAACTAGAGCATGAGTTGTGGAATCTTACTATAGCAGGCTCAAACATAGAGGCTTACACCGACAGATTCAGCGACTTAGCTGAACTATGCCCCGGAATGGTTACCCCGGAGAGCAGGAAGGTAGAGAGATACATTTGGGGACTGCCTTCTCTAATCCAACGAAACATATTGGCAGCAAAACCTCTTACGTTCGACAGTGCCAAACGCTTGGCTCGAACATTTGTGGACTACGGGATCCTCCAAGGCATAATGGACCCCGTTCCGGAGTCAACCAAAGGAGGCGATGATATACAAAAGTCCGGGAGCGAGAATAAGAGACGATCGACGCAAGAAGCCTCTGAGGGGCAACAGACGGGTGCGGCCTATGTTGCCACGATACCAACCACCCCAGCACCCGAAAATCGCTACACTGGAAGCCTTCCTAAATGCATTAATTGCAACTTCCATCATATCGGAAGGTATCGGAAGTTGTATTGCAAGAACTGCCTCAGAAGGGGACACACCATCCGCTTATGTAGGGCACCGAAGCGACCAATCTATCAAGTCCCATTTGAGGAAGTAAGTCACACTTGCCATGGGTGTGGTGAAACAGGGCACTACGGGAGAGATTGCCCGGTGGCCAGGAACCCCGGTGATGAAGGAAGAATGCTAATGATCAATGCAGGAGACTCTACCCCGGAAACCACCGAGAACAGCGGTATGTTTTCCAACTCGAATCATTTCCCAAACCTACACTTTCAAGGAAACCCTCTCACAATTTAATTCTAACTATAATAATTTCTTCATCTCTAAAAAAAGCACATAAGTTATGTAGAACAAAATACTCTTTTCTAGTAGGCTATAATAACTTGGTGTAAACAGTAGGGCCATATATAATTAAGGACCAATAGACTTGATGGTGTGTGATTCCGCCTTATTTCCTGTTCCTTATTTGGTTATGGATATAGGGCAGAGTCACTCAGTCGACCGTCTCATCCATCTTAATTATATATGACTTGTAGACACCCAACTATTATAAAGGGACTGGATAGAGACCATAATATCAAGTATCATTCACCAGAACAATTTCTCGGTCAGTACACTTAATTCAGTACAAAACATTCGCAGTAGTGATAACAAGGTCAACACAGAAGGCACTAGAAACGTTCACATACAGATACACTGATGCCATAACAAAACACCCCTTCCGAACTAACTTAACACGCGATCCTAAGACGTCATCCTGTCTATTCTAACCGATTATGCGTTATACCAAGCCCATGTGTCACCAAGGATACCCTTGCCTTAAACCGACCGAATAACAAAACTCTCGTCACTCATAACGACAAACTAGGTGCGAACCTCAGAATTTTCTCTCGCTCCAAACCCCCGAAAATACTCATACGAGGAGTATGGTATCCACCTGTAACCTTTCTTAAGCACCCTCAGCAGGTCATTTTGGAAACACCACTCGCACATCAAGTCAAGTTCAAGCACAGAGGCTAGGGAAAAATACGGTTAACATATCGATGTTAAATGTACATGTGAGAGTGGTATATAATTAAGATTCTACGGACTTAGGATGTGTGTTTCCGCTCTATCTCCTATTCCTTGTCTGGTTGTGGACCTGGAGCAGGGTCACCCATCCGACCGTCTTATCAATCTTAATTATATACGACTGGTGTACATGAGACAATGATAGATGAACCAAGTATGAGTCCTATCATGAACTAGGCAGAGAAACCCCTATAACAATCCTGTCAGCAACGATGATTAAGATGATCCTTAGGAATGAAAATAGAAAGAAAACCTACTATGATGATTAAGATGATCCATATCAATAACAATAACTATGATGAACCTTAGGGAAGATTAAAGAAGAAAATGGGGGTGTGTGATTGGGTTAATTGTTTGATAATTAAACATATTAAATATATTATTGTGGGTTGAAAAACCCTATAGACTCACTAGCTTTCTCAACCTGACCCACTCAACTTCTTTGTATCATAGGTAGCAGTACAAAAATACATGAATGCTGAGAGATTCAAAGAGACGTAGACTGATAGTCTAAGATACCTTAATGTTTATTTATGTTTATGTTTTGTATCAGTTATGAAATCCCAAGCTTTTGTAAATCAATGAAAAACATTTATTAGGATATACTTTTACGGGACCAAATTCTGCATTTATAAATAAACTTTGTTTTAAATAAGCATAAATAAAAAGTTTTAAAATGGCTGTAAAAATAAGGAAATCTCAGATTGTGACTAAAAACCTCTGGAGAACCCTTGGAAGATCAGAAATCATTTGGAGTTCAAGCATTGAAGAGATTTAGAAGAAGAAGAACATTCAGTCATTCAGTTGGCTACTGTTTACTATGTCTTATCTAGCTAAATCAGATATATTTCTTGTTTTTGCATTAATCATGGGATAATCAGCCTATACTTTCCTTTGGTAATGATGAACCCTTAACGTATGTGTTGATTTCAAATTTATGGATCTTTTTTGTTGGTTTTACTAGTGTTTGATAAATCAAAATCCTTACATGTTATTTTCTTAGTAACCACCCCCCCCCCCCCCCCCATTTAAAGTTATTTTCTTAGTTTCACTTTTAGTAGTTGTTTTATTAATTAAATATTGTTCTTGGTGTTCGATACCTAACTTACTTTACTTTACTATAATTTGACTAAGTACACTGCCTAAGTGGTATTAGTTAGTTAAATTTTGTTAGGTTTATAACTTAAAAACTAGTAGGTATATAATTAGCACATCATAGTACTAGGAATATCAATCCCATGTAAAATAAGATAATCTATCGTAGGAAGTCAATTTAGTGAGCATTTTAAATTCCAAATCCATTCCATGTAACTTTATAATCCTAATGTGGTTATGTTTAATGTTTATATACCAACTACACATGTCATCTCATTCAACTATTCCATTCAACCATGCATTGCATATTTAAGGCTAAGCACCACAATAGCATTGTGCTTTAATTTCTCAACATGCCTAGACATTTACATGTGGAATCTATTTGATTTCCCAACTTTGTTTACTTATTAACACTCATTTTTACAAATTAAGATTATTTGAATCCATCAATGTCACTCTTCGCATTTTTAAGATTAAAATCGTTTAACTGCAAATTACATTGTTTCATCTGCACCTCACAACTTATCAAAAAAAAATATTACTAGGTACGTTTCTAAAGATAATAATGTCTCTGGAAGATTTGCTCCTCACTATGGACATTCCATTTGAGGAACATTGATTCAATCAATCTCTACTCAATCTCAACAATACTTATTCACTTCACAAAAATTTGGTCATCTCCTCTCATCTTTTCTGGAACTCAAGTATTGGAGATTCAGGCACTTATGTTTTATCTTTTCATAGATTGCATGATTTCAGTCTATACAACAAGGAGCTTAATTCATATTTTGTAATTTTTACAAAATTAATGAGCACACACGTCTACCTTTCTATATTTTATTTTGCATAAACTTACACCTTATTTAATAATTTCCATTCAATGTTGTAGACATCATTCATCTAAATTTCATACAACTAATATTGGTATGTCCTCTCAACTTTAGTTCTGTCATCTTAACAAGATTAAAAGAAAATCATACCTTTGTTAGGACACAATTTCATACAAACATTAGATCCTTCAAATGCAACCTAGGACAAGCGTTTAACAACAATAATTCACATAATTGCCTCCCACTATAGTCTTACCTCCCACTTTTATTCCCAATAAAATGACAAAGCTGGCTAAATGTTCTATCATCTTAAGGAAATTTCCCTCGTCCTTTAATGTCATGCCTCACGACCATCACCTTTTTTACTCAAGGCACTCCATACAGTCGTATTCATTCACAACATCCTTCCTACCAAAATACTACTAATATTGTTCCCCCGTGTATGACATATTTCTCAAAGAACCATTTTATGATCACATACGAAGCATCATATGTTTTCACTACCCTAAACTTTTTGCCCAACAAAAGAATAAACTCGATGCATGTTCTATATAATGTATGTTACTTGAATACTCCACTAAATACCATGGGTTTCAGTCCTTTTAACCATGCCACCGACAAAAAATCAATCTTTCCCATCATGTCACCTTCGACGAGATTTTTTTCCTTAGTCAACAACTCTCCCCTACCCTTTGATATAGTCGTCCCACAACCAACCAAACACCCACCCTCCACATACACACACTTCACTCTCTTTGTGTAACGTCCCAAAAATACCGCGTAAAAATTTCATTTTTGGTAAGTCGGAAAACTCATTCATTAACCCAAATGACAATCAGAGTAAAAGTATTCTTAAAACATCATATTAAAATCATAAACAATCAATGTGGATTAAATCTCCAGTGGATGCAGTAAGATCAAGTCAGGTCCTTCCTTTAGAAACCAAAAATACCTGTAAACATTTTAAACATAAACCATAAGCAAAAAAGCTTAGTGAGTTCCCTAAAATACCACATGTCACACTAATCAGTAGGCCAAGCCTTAGGGCATATCCCAACCCATCATATAATCATGGGCCCAATCTTGGGGTTTATTTCAACCCAAACATACAATAATGGGCCCAACCTTGGGGTTTATTTCAACTCAAACATACAATAATGGGCCCATCCCTAGGGTGTATTTCAGCCCAATCATACATACAAGAGTCACAAAGACAACTAGCATTCTACATAACACAATCCATTGGGCCAAAATTGGTACCTTCGACCTACAAGTACAGTGAGAAGACTCACCAGAATTACTCAATAGAAGCTCAACAACTACCTCAACAGTAGAACAACCATCCCAAGCTTCCTAAAGCAAAACTGAGACCAATCCTTAATCAAATAGTCAGTTCTACCCAGGTTTGACCAAAAGTCAAACTAGTCAAAAAATCAACGGTCAAAGTCCACAAGGTCAATGGTCAACTTAGACACGGAAAACCCTCTCAGCATAAGTCACGACGTGAGCCATTCTTGGTCACGTCGTGAGAATACAGGAAAACCTCAAAAGTGGGATCCTTTCTTAGTCACGTCGTGATACCTCAAGTGTCACGTCATGACTTCAGTCTAAATCATCTCCGTAATGATTTGAGTCCTTAAACCATTAAGTCTCCAAACCCAACTTTTCTAGAAGCTTAAAAGGACTCCAAAGGTCCATAAAAATGTTTACTTTATGAATATGTTGTGTGATAACAAAACAAGTAAAGCACTTCAAACAAATATCAAAACTAACTTCGGTGAACTTGCGAAAATAAAACTTCTGAAAATGTAAATCAAGTGAACACAATATTTAATGTGGTTCGGTCAAGGTGACCTACATCTACGGGCGAATGAGATAGAAATGATTTTATTAACTTCCAAGAATAATTACAATCACACATAAAGGTTACACCTCACTTGAGCTCTAAAAACAAAAAGAATCTCTCTTGCTTACTAACTGCTCCAAAGGATTGTTCTCAACGTCACACCGATTACTTTCTTGAAATTTCCATGCACTCATAATGATGGAGATATGAGTATATTTATACTTGAGGGATCAGAACTAAAACCTAATGGGCCAAGCACATTGGCCCATAGGCCCATGAATGGTGACAACCAATCATATCTCGCCACGCAGCATCTTCTGGAACATTCATCCATGTCATACAACTCATGAGCATCATCAACACACATGATGAACCACTTTAACCATAGTGGAGCAACATGATGCACAGGTGGAGAATCATAGTAACTAATGGTCCAACATCCATCATGGTGGCACAACATGGTGTATGTATTGATCATGATCATCTTCTAAGCATATGTGGATCAACATGACACAACAAAGGAATCAAGATGGAACATCATGTACCAAGATGGTCCATGATGATGCAACATCTCCTTCATGGCGCGACTTCCCTTGTCGATGGAGCAACGACATCTTTATGACTCTATATTTCCTTGGCCCAACATCTTTGCTTGGTTCAACTTCAGACACGATGGCGCAACATGTTATCATTTGGCACAACATCCCTAAGGATGGCGCACCTTCCTTCTACATGGTGCAACATGATGTTTCATGTTGCTCCATCTTACTCAAAGTGCTCCATGTTGCTCCAAGTTGCTCCAAGACGCTCCAATTTGCTCCAAACCTCCTTTTTGAATATCTGCTCCTTTGTCACTTGATATGTTCCTTTGTCTGATGATCCAAAGCCATCGCAGATGATCTGTTACTTTATTACTTGCTCAACGAACCTCAAGTGCTCCAAATGAACTCAAAATGCTTCATCCAAGTGATCCATGTTGGACAAGACTTCATACCCCAACAATATCCTACTTGAAGACTTGAACAACTTCATTTGTCATTTAAAGTCTTCATCATTTTTCTCAAACTCTCTCCCTCTCTACGCAGACCCTAGTCCTCAAAATCTTGGAAGGTTTGCTAAAGCCATGCCTGACTTTAACTTTTCTGTGGTAAACACCTTAGTACATTTATATGTTGAGTTCTCCTTACTAAGAAATTTCTTCTGCTTAGTAGCCACTTTGGTTCATTGTCTTGAACTCTCTGGTCATCCATATCTTAAGCTCATTGATCTTCTGCGTGTTGTTACCAACAATCAACACATCATCAACATTTAATACAAGGATGATGTATGAGGAGCTTAAATTCTTCAATTAATAATCGCGATCAACCTCACTTCTTCTAAACTCACTCATCCTCATGAAGTTATCGAACTTTCCCATCTTCATCCATGGCTCTAATACCAGTTTGTTGGGTGACAACAAAACAAGTTAAGCACTTCAGACAAATATAAAAAACAAACTTCGGTGAACTTGCAAAAATAAAACTTCTGAAAATGTAAATCTAGTGAACAAAATATTTAACGTGGTTCGGTCAAGGTGACATATGTCCATGGGGGAACGTGTGTGTGCGTGTGCGAGAGAGAGAGAGAGAGAGAGAGAGAGAGAAAGAAAGAAAGAAAGAAAGAAAGGGGGATTTTATTAACTTCCAAGAAAAATTACATTCATACACAAAGGTTACACCTCACTTGAGCTCTCAAAACAAAAGTTATCTCTCTTACTTACTAACTGCTCCAAAGGAGTGCTCTCAACCTCACAATGATTACTCTCTTGAATTTTATGTGCACTCATAATGATGGAGATATAAGACTATTTATACTTGAGAGATCATAACAAAAACCCTAACAGGCCAAGCCCATTGGCCCATGAGTGATGACAACCAATCAAATCCCACCCTGTAACATCTTTTGGAACATTCATCCATGTCATACAACCCATGAGCATCAACAACACATATGATGGAACACCTTGACCATAGTGGAGCAACATCATGTATAGGTGGAGCATCATGATCACTAATGGTCCAACATCCATCATAGTGGCACAACATGGTGTATTTCTTGAGCATGATCATCTTCTAAGCATGCATGGATCAACATGACACAACAAAGGAATCAAGATGGCGCATCATGTACCAAGATGGTCCATGATGGCGCAACATGTCCTTCATGGTGCGACTCCCCTTCTTGATGGAGCAACAACATCTTCATGGCTCAATATCTCCTTGGCTAAACATCTTCTATTGGCACAACTTCAGACATGATGTTGTATCATGTTATCATTTGGTGCAACATCCTTAAGGATGGCGTGACTTCCTTTTACATGGTGAAACATGATGTTCCATGTTGCTCCATGTTACTCCAAGTGCTCCAAGTTGCTCCAAGGCATTGCAAGTTGCTCCAAACCACTCCAAGTTGCTCCAAACCTCCTTTTAGAAGATCCATTCCTTTGTCTGATGATCTAAAGCCATCTGAGATGATCCGTTCCTTCGCCACTTACTTCATAAACCTCAGATGCTCCATTGAGTTCCAAGTGCTCCAAATGAACTCAAAATGCTTCTTCAAAGTGCTCCACTTGATTCTAAGTGATCTATGTCGGATAAGACTTCATATCCCAACAGGACATGCATGCTTCATGTATGTCCTCAATACATTTTATGTCAAAAGGGGTAAGAAATGGGTCAAAATCCCATGCATGACATCAAAACTACTGGTGAGTCCAGATTTGAAACATACAATGCTCTTGGGACCTTGGAGCGCAATAAAGTTGCAAACTTTATTCCCAACTCTCACTTAAAACTCATTAAAATGGAGCAAAAAACTCATTAAAATGGAGCAAAACACCAAACACACTTAGATCCAAAGATGAAATGCAATAAAGCTTAGAAGTTTATAACTTACAAAGGTCTAGAAGATAGATAAAAGATGAGATCTTCAATTGTCAAGCTTCAAGGATCAATATTGCATGAAAGCATTGGTCTAAAACCATCAAAATAGATGAAAGATGAGAGGGGAGGCTCAAATCTTGAAAACGGAGGCTATGGTTTCTCTCAAGCGGTTCTAGATATGATGAAGGCTAAGAAAATACCCTAAACAACGAATCCTTACCTTTCAATATCTTGAAAAACCTAAAAATTTTGTGGGTTTAGGTTACACAGTTCCCACCTCATGACAACCTGCTTCTGACCTGGTGAGGGCTCTCATGTCGTGACAAATTCCTGTCACCTCATGAGAACGATTTTTCATCCAATCTCACCCAAACTTCGAGCACTCATAACTTCGTTTCAACTCTGTTTTAGGCGATCTTTATATGCACGAAAAAATATTGACGAGCCCCACAACCCTGTCTAATTCCATTTGACTTAAAACATACCAAACTAAAATTATTAATTCATGCAAGAAGTCAGAAGCATCACTTTTCCTATTTTACCCTTGGCTCCAAAATACAAATCAATGGCTTAGATCACTTAACCTGTTAAGATCGCTACTAGTCCAAGCATACTCAACAGAGATTCCATTTTCTAAAACTAATTGCTAATAGAAGGGATTACTCATTGTCTTATATGTTAGCATACAATTTCTTCTTTTACCGATGTGGGATTGGGTTTGCATCCCACCTGCGCCGCCCCTCAATAACAGTTCATCAGATCAAATCATTTTTCATATCGCCGATACTCCCGGGACACGCTCACCCGACATGGGTCATCATGAAGACTTTCAATACAAGGCTTGAAGATCAATTTCGTTGGACCGAGAATTACCACCTGCGTCGACCATATCATCGAGCTACGACCGTAGCTCTGATACTACTTGTTAGCATCGCTACTAGCCCAACCATGCCAACATAGAAAAAACAACGAGATTTCATTTTCTAAAACCAATTGGTGATAGAAGAAATTATCCATTGCTTTATATGTTAGCATACAACTTCTTCTTTTACCGATGTGGTATTGGGTTTGCATACCAACAGTATCAACATCCAGTAGGGTCTAAATTTTATTTCCTTGAAGCTCAAGGCCTTCACACGAACAAATTATGGTCCAAAATCCCAAAATTAGAAAATTTTCGAAACAAGATTTTACACTTTGATTAGTCCACACTAGCCCCCACCACTCACTCTAAAACTAAGCCTCTTTTTATCACGGTCATCAAATTATAACAGATTGCTTAATTTTACATTTTTTTTTTGAAACGGAAAACGATTTTGTGAAAACCCACCAAAATATTTCAATAATGACATTGAGTTCGGGCTCCCCAAGAGGATTTTCCTTACATGAACTATCAAAATTTTGTTTTATTTCAATATATTTTGTATTAAATTCTGGATAAAATCAAAGATGGATAACATTAATATCATCGGTACTATTTGCAACTATAGGCCGAAAAGTTGAAAGAAAAACCAATGTTCACTTTGGTAAAACCAGTGGCGTACACACGCCAACCAATTACATCGTAAATTTGATGTTTTTAAGAAAAAACAATAATCCAAAACAAAATTTATGTTCATAACAGAAGACAACAAACAAAACATTATCTACTTACATCATATACCCGTACCAAGCCTATCACCAACTTGCACACAATGAAAAACCACCAGCTTCTCCCAATATACCTCGGCCTCCATAGCTCCAGTTTAAACCCATCTTTTAAAATTACCAAAATACCCCTCTCAAACTTAAAGGCAATCAATCAATCAATCATGTGTCCCCCATTCAAAAAGCAAATCATCTTCCGTACTAATGCAATCAACACCCTCCACTTAAATCCTCACGTATGGCCCAGGGGTATTATCGACAATTGACATAGAAAAAAAAAAGATATAAAACCTTCCAAAACAAAATCACTTTTCCAATCCACACCCAGTTTTGCAAAAAACATGGTGCTCTTTTTTCCGTCTCATGCAGCCTCTATTTATACTACAAACTTGAATTCCCAAATCCCAAATTACATCATCCAATTACATTTGAAACCCATTCGATTTCAAAGTTAACGAGAATCAAGAAACATGAGTTCAACAACCAGAGCATGGGTGGTGGCCGGAACAGTTGGATTGGTGGAGGCGCTAAAAGATCAAGGCTTTTCACGGTGGAACTACACCATCAGAACCATCCACCACCAGAACAAACCCAACCTCCGATCATTTTCTCAGCCCAAGAACAAGAAATCATCTGATAAAGCAAGAGAGTCTGAAGAGTCTTTGAGAAAAGTCATGTACTTGAGTTGTTGGGGTCCTAATTAACTAAAATTCTAGTTTATGTTCCTTTAATTAGACTGTGTACATGATATATTATTATAGATTTACAACATTCTTGGAGCTTAGTGCATCCATTAAGAAAATACCAACAAATTACTTCAATAAATGCTCAAATTTTAACGTTTTTACATATACGATATATTAAAAGTACAATACCTCAGACACCAGCGAGGGAAGGGATGAAATGAAAACAGCTTCCATTGATGAAACGACGATTCTCACGTGTAAAGTCAGAAAGCTGAAAGATGGTCTTTGGGAAGAAGCCTCCATGAACACACCTACGACTCTCAGTGGTGAAATCACGAAGCTGGGAGATTGTGTTTATCACGAACTTGTATTGTATAAGTTTCCCGGGAAGTTCGAGAACTATAAATGAATCCTCTTCTCTTCCTCCAAGAACAAGCGATTGCACCATAAAATGAAGCCCAAGGCGAGTCAGCATGCTTGGGTAAACCCTAATAACTTCTTCAAGGTCGACATGATACTTAATTGACCACTCGGAATAGTCTTTTTTAATCTCGTAAACATTCAACCTTCTGAACCTACAACAACGCACAACAAGAAGCATACCTTCACGAGATTCTGCTAAAAACTCATCGAGAATTGTGCCATAGACGGTCGTGTCAGGTGTATCTATGTCGATGTAATGAAGTTGCTCTGAATCTAGCTTCAGATATACGAGCCGATTCGGAAAGCTTATCCAGTGAATGGCGTTGTGTCCGTAAACACCTCGATCTAGATCTACCAAATCGTCTGTACTTTCGTTTGAGATCTTCCATTTGCCGGATTCTGATGAGTAAATCTCGATCATCATGACTCTGTACATGTAATTGCATACGACTTTGTAATGAGATGATTTTGATGAATCGAAAGCTAATGTCATACAGCAAATACCATCCGGATTGAAATTGTTTAGTTGTGGAAGCGTGGTAAATCGATTGGTTGTGGGATTGTAAACGTAATACTTTTGAAAATCGTTGGCGCAGAGGAGTAAACCATTGCAGGATTGTAAAATCTTAATAGAACCTGAGTCAAAACGGAGAGTCGTAAATGGAGGTCTGTTGACCAAATTCCCGAAATCCAATGGCACGTAATGATATTTATAGCGAGCGTCCCAACCTTCAAAAAAGAGACCAGAAGGGGGATCGGGGTTAGGGTTTCGGAGGAGACAGAAACTGGAGCTTTTTATGAACAAGTTCCACTGTTTCGATACGGACGTTAATTGTATGAGTGAAATCACCGGTAACCGGAGAAAAATTTCGGTTAAAAGATCTTCGCTACAAGCAATGAGATCAGCAGCAGATGAATTTGAAGATGAAGGACCGGAAGTTGAATTGGCTTTTACATTTCCTGTGTCTGTTGGCCTTATGAATGTTAGGATTCTGTCGTTGGTCTCAGTTTCCAAAGCCGTGGTAACCGTCTTCGGTGACATAGAAGTTTCCGGCGAACCTCCAACGAGGGGTTCCATGAGAATTGAGAAACGCACAAAAATGGAAGGGTGCAGAATTCTTTTGGCGCCTCTTTAATTGTGAAATTTGAACGCCTCATATTTAACTCAAATGGGGGGTTTAATTTCAAATTTACTTTTAAAGTTTTAATGCGTTAGATTGTGTTTCATCACAAAATAGTCCCCCTACTATTGCTTGATTAGCAGTTTCATCCCATGACCCAAGTTCAATAAATAAATGAGAAAACTGCATTTATGGTTTCTTACTTTTCACTTTGTACCAAAAATCTTTTAGCTTGCACTAATAATTTTTTTAGAGGTTTGATTGTAATTTTGGTCCCTAAAATTAACATATTTTAGCCGGTTAACCTAGTTAAAATAAATGAGAAAACGCACTAATTGTAGCCCACAATCAATTATCACCCCATTGGGGCTCAACCAATCCATCTGCACAATGACCTTGTTCTCTTGCATGAGAATATAAACTAAATCGATCGGGTACTGCTCGTTGAATAACTCCAAAGTGCATCCCCGATGAACCATCGTCACTCGTACAGAACGATCGTCGACAATGTCAACATCTAACAGATAATCAAACTCCCTCGGAACATCGACAAACCTCTTGCTAAGCGCGAAAGATACAATGGATTGGGTAGCCCCTGAATTAAACAAAACCAACACATGAATACCATTCACAATGAACAACCCTATACAACAACATAAATATATATACCCATAATCGAATCAGGTGTTGCACGAGCCTCCTCAACTATCAGTTGAAATGCTTTGCTCCTAACGACTGGCGCCTCCTCCTTGCCCTGGCGACCATCGTTGATTCGCAGAGTCGTTGGTACAGGTGTTGCTACTGGTCCTACTGCTTCTAAACTCGGGCAATTGGCCTTCTTCTGGCATCGCTGATTGTAATGAAAGCAAATCAGATCAGATACCTAAGTGGTGGTGTTGGCAGTGCAATCCCTGCTGAAGTGACCCGTCCTACTACACTTGAAGTAGCCAGAACCACCTGTCCTACAGACCCCATGCGTCTTTTTTCAAACTTGCCACATCGGCCCCGACCCTGTTGGCTCCTCGATCTCGAATCAAAAAAGTTGAGCCTCTTTCCCAAACTTTATGAACTCTGAACTGGATCCAACTTCCTCTTCTTCTCCATCTCTAGATCGATCTCCCTCTCTCTGGCTCTCGCCACCATATCATCCAGTGTCCTACAACTGGATATGCCCGCAGACTGTCTGATACCGCTCCTCAACATATCGTGATATCTCTCCTTCTTCATATACTCGTCCGCCACATATTAGGAAACCAATAAAGCCCTCTCGTGAAACATGGCGGTGATCTCCGCCACAGTCTCAGTAGTCTGGCGAAGGTCCTGAAACTCCCTCGCCAGCTGCTGAACCTCAATCACATGTGCGAACTCAGCTCGAAACCTTGTCACAAAATCCTCCCAAGTTATCGACTCAACCGCCTCGCTTCCCAAGGTGTCACCAAACTCTTCCCACTAATCACAAGCTTTGTCTTTCAGAAGATGGGATGCAAGTCTAACCTTCGACCCCTTAGAGCAACAGCTAGCACGGAAGGCATTCATGATATCTACTAACTAACACCTGCTCACAATAGGGTCCTTCTTCCTGAAAAAATTTGGCTCCCCACATGCCCAAAACTCTCGGAAAGTCAAAGAGTGACCTCGCACCATCGCCACGATCTCATAATGAAAAGTGCCCAAGAGTTCATCCAGAATCTCCATGATACCCTCTTTGATCGTATTGAAGATCACATGAGTCTGCTCAAGAATATTGCGTGTAATCTCTAATGAAATGAATTCTCATATTTAATCATCCATGTGTCCGACTCCAAAGCCATAACCCAAACCATCACAGGCCCCCGTACCACCACCAGAACATCCTCAAGTGATCATCATGCTGAAAATAAACCATACTAACCATCAGGACACACTCAAAGAAACCCACATTCTACAAGCTCCCTGATATCATTGTGACTTCCTTGACTCAAGTACGAATCCTCTGCTTCCAGTATTACAGGCCGAATACTACCTTCCACATCAATCCATACTTTCCTTAATGATCGTCATGAATCCACCAAGTTACTTTCCTATTAATCCAGAAAATCTCTCGCAAAGAAATGCTCATTGCATCAAAACAGCTCCTAGGTTTTCCTAGGGCTACCATCACACCACTCTTCGCCATCAGTTGCAAAAAGAACTCCCTCTAACACCATCTAACTAGCTCACGGACATAATTACATATTACCGACATCAGATCATTATTTAACTGAAAGGTCTCACAATACAACGGTTGGACTCAAACAAGAGATATGCAATAACCGTCTAAAATTATCTCCCAATAATATGTAACTTAACGTAATCGCTTATCAATTAGCTGGCATTAATGGGAACTCATAAAAGCACAAAGCAAGTAGCATTATAACTTTGAGTAATCTGAATCAAAGCATAGCCTAAATGGTCTATCCGATCTGAATCTAGCATGCAAGTCTACACGCTCATACAGTAGGCATATAAAGGCATCTCTCATAGTATTCTATCATGCAATCATGAATAGATCCAATTCACAAATTCACAATTCAAAAGCGTATCACATAAAACATGCATGGGTATCTTGGGAAAACTTATTTGAGCTCGGTCGATTGCATGCACCACACCCCTTTCTTTATTAGAAATTAATAAAGCATTTTTTTATGGAAAATCTATCAAACCCTTAGTTTGAGTTCATACACACTTGAGTGTATGCCTGAATCCCTCAAACCAAAACCCTGATACTAATTTATAACCAAAAAAAATCACTTTTGTATTAATAAAACTATCAACCAATAATGTTTATAAAAACCATAAAGGAAATTAAAGTATGTAAACAATCATCCAAAAATACATCAAAGTCAAATAAGGCGGAAAATCATGGTGTGTGTGATGCGATCATCCCGAGCTCTTCCCCTTCAAACCGGAAGTACATGAAACATAAACTATAAACAGTAAGCACAAAGCTTAGTGAGTTTTTCCCAAATTACCACATGTCATACATACAATGTGCCCTGTCTCACCTCCATCGGGCCCTGCCAGGCACAGATCTGTCAGTAACATGCGATGGGCCCCACCTAACACAGTCATCAGGCCCTTCCTAGCATCGGACCCTGCCCGGTATGCATACAAACATATATAATACATGAAAGAGTCATATAAATGACTAGCATTCTAATAAACAAAGGGATGGCATTGGTTCCTTCGACCCGCCTAAACACTATGAAAAGACTCACCTCGATCAGCTGATACAAAAATAACGATTGTGTAACATCCCGACTCTCAAGTATGATATTTAATTATTTTATTTCTTTTTGACAGGGTAACTTGACGAGTTGAAAGCACCAACTCGCCGAGTAGAGGATATTATGGCCACGAGATTTTAGAGTCTACTCGACGAGTCGGAGGACCCCGACTCGACGAGTAAGAGTTGAGTGAGAAAACCCTAATTTTTAGGGTTTGTGTCCTATTTAAAGGACCTTAAGCCCTCATCTCTACCACCCTTGTCACCCTAATACCCTGTGTGAAACCCTAATCGAGCTATAACCTTGTATGTGAGAAAGAGAGGATAATATTGTGAGTTTTAGTGCATTCTTGGAGGAACGTTGAAGAGCTTTGACGAGAATGAGCTTTTGGATATGGTGTTCATTAATTCCTAGCTTCTGTTTGAAGGTAAAAAGTCACCACCTTGGTCGTTGTTTTGTTAGATCTTGTTTTTAGGGAATTTAGAGCCTTTTTCCCATCCTTCTTGGAGTTCTAGAGTGTTATGAGATTGTCATGGAGTTGAGACTCTAGATCTGGACATATTAAGGTCCAATGAGCCCAAAGATCCAAGCTCTATCAAGCTTTGGGCAAGTCTCCATGTATGAAACCCTTTATGGAGCTTGTTTTGGCTTTTTGAGCCATTGATGCCATGCATGAACGTAAAGCTTGCAACTTTAGGTGATAAGTGAGCCTTAGAAGGTTAGAACCAGAGTATGAGACATCACTTCTGCCTAAAATCGTCTGAATGAGAAAAATGGAATGAAGGGACTCGACGAGGCGGTGAGCAGACTCGGCGAGTTGATTAGGGTTTCCCCGATGAGTCTGGACGCGTTGTAACTTGGCGAGTTAGTGTATGACATCCCCATTTTCTCAGCCAGAAAAGACTGATTTTGTTTATGCTTTATAAAAATCAGAGTACCTCTTTTAATAAAAATGTTACGGAATTTGTTCCCAGTAAAACATGATAAATACGTTATCATAGCATTTCCGAAGAAAAAGTATTTTTATTCATTTTAAAACATTTGGGATGTCATCATCAATACAGAAACATAAACATAAACATAACTTACATTCATTATCACTAGTTATTTATATCTACTTAATCTCTCAGTGTAATGTGACTTCATATCAACACCTATGATATCAATAAGCTGAGTGGGTCGGGTTGGGAAACCTGGTGAGTACATAGGGTTTTCAACCCACAATAATATAATTATTATGTTTAAACAATCAAACAATCAACCCAATTCCCCATCCCCATTATCTTCTTTACTCTTAAGGATCTATCCTAAGAGTCATCTATCTGCATCCGTTTATTCCGAAGTCCCTTGCTTCCAGGGTTATAGGACTGGCACTAAATCCATAGCTGCCAATGCTCGTTCGTAAAGCACTAATTCCATAGTTGCTATAGTTTATTCATCAGGTACCAAATCCATAGCTACCAATGTTTTATCTAATAGATACTAAGTCCATAGCTACCAATTCCTAACATGTACTAAGTCCATAGCTACCAGTGTTTGTCCAATAGGCACTAAGTCCATAGTTGCCGATGTTATTTATTAGGCACTAAGTCTATAGTTGCCAATGTTTACTCACATCATCTTTTATCTGTCATCATTCATATACCCATGTCACACCCAGCATATTTGTATATATAAAATATGAATATAGTTTAAAACATGTATAAAAACGTTCATCCAGCATAGACAACAAGTATTCAGATAATATGCACACATAGCACGTAGTTTATATAAAATACTTCATATCTATATGTAAGATGAAAGTAACTATGCATTCACCTGGAAAAGGTGGTGACTCGACACTCGGACAGCACTTCGTTATCTCAAAATAATTTTCCCTTGACAAAACCTAGTATCAATACCACCAGGATTTAGTCTAACGTTAACCGCGACTATTTAATAGTCTAGCTATTATTATTATTATATCAGCGTTAAACAACACTCTGTATAACTCATAATAATAGCTCAAATAATTATTTTAAGAACCTAATTAAAAATTGCGTAGGCGTAGCTCACTTACAGCGGGTTTTAAAGAAAATCAGGTTTCGCTTGGAGCAGCGTTTCGAAACCGAAAGACCCTTTTCTCGGGACTCCGGGAGCCTCGGGGCTTCCTTCGGGTGCTAGGGGGGTTCCTTAGGGTTTAGGAGGGTTTAGGAACCTTAGAGAGAGAAACTAGTGAGAGAAAGAATGAGTTTTGGTGTGAAAATCTCGGCTGCCTTCGCACCTCTATTTATAGGTGCGAGGTGTCGCAGGTACGTGTTGCGTTCCCTTTTTCTACATGGGGCATAGCTTTGGTCGTACCACATGTGTCGCGGAGCTGCTGGGGTGACGTGGACCTCCTCGGATAGCATGAAGGATACGAAGTACGCGCAGCGTTCCCTTCGGCCGCGCTGCATTCTTCTTGTACGCGCTACATAGCGAGCCAGCTGTCACCCATCCGAAGCGAGTCCGTGGTCAGGAAGCAACGGCTGAGATGCGGCCACGTCATCACGATCGCATCAGGCTTCGCAAATTCGAGTGCAAATTTTAAAAATTCATAACTTTTGCGTACGAGCTCTGTTTTCGACGTTCTTTAAATCCACGCGAAGGCGGGAACGTACTCTACAACTTTCGTTTAGACTTTGTCGGCTAATTTTGATTCTATTTTAAAATTTATATTATTAACATGCCGGGACAGGATTGGTCGTTAAAAATTCATAACTTCTTCATCCGACGTCCGTTTTCGTCTGTCTTTTTATCGTTACGCTACAAATAACGAGATCTTCGATTCTCGTTTAGGTTGTGTCGGCTAAAAACCGCTCAATCTAATATTCGAACTTCGGGCTGTACACTACTAAGCCGAAACTTCAAAAAATCATAACTTTCTCATACGAACTCAGATTTGGGCGTTCTTTTTATGGACGCTCTCGGTTTAACGAATTCTACGACTTTCGTTTAGATTGCTATGGCTGTATAACGCTCCATCGTAAATTCACTATTCACGCTTCCTAGTGTCGTGTCGGTTCCGTCACGAAAACTTGGATGGGTCAACTCAGATTTCGGCGTTCTTTATATGTACAGAACCCTTGAGACATATTATACAACTTGGTTAAGATTATTTATTCTAAATAATCTTTTGCCGAAAAGTCGTTTTCGACCCCTATTATCTCTAAATTGACTAGCCCGGATCTGCGGGCGTTACATGGTGAGACAACTCGACGAGTTGAGTTTGACTTTTATGATAATTTTGAGAAAAAGAAGGAACTCGACGAGACGCAATGATGCACTCGACGAGTTGGGTCAACATGGACTGTTGACTCGAGTGTTGACTTCTGTTGACTTTTAGGGTCTGATCAAGACTTGGATTATGGAGACAATGGAGGGTTAAAATGGTCTTTTACCCATTCCAAGAGTTAAAGAGAGGGAGAGAGAGAGCTTAACTGAATTTATTTAGATTTGTGGTTATAAGTGTTAATTAGAGATGATTATGACATGTAGGCGGGGATTAGACCGTTCGAGGGGTACGAGGTTTACTTGCTTGCTTACAAGGTGAGTCTTCTCACTCTACTTACCATGAGTAGTAATTTTGTGTGACCGAAGGGTCTTGTATACTATTATTTAGTATTTGTGATATCTTGCATTATGTGTTTGTGGTTTATGTTGTGTATTATTTTGAGCATTATTGAGTTAGGACCGGAGGGTCCAACCCGAGTTGTGGGATCGGAGGGTCTCCACTGAGACACATTGACCGGAGAGTCTTCATTGAGATATATCCATGAGAGGCTAATGAGATGTGTGTGGTATTTTGGGGAACTCACTAAGCTTTGTACTTACCGTGTTATGTGTTATGTGTTTCAGGTACTTCTCAGGATCACGGGAAAACGCCGACTTAATTGTACACACGAGATGGAGTTTATGTTTTTGAGGATCCTAGATTTTATCAAACAATTTATGAATTTGTGTTTTTGACTATTTGACCATTGTGGTTTTGGAAATGTGATATTGAGAATTATATGATTTTGAAAATGAAAAATTTGTTTGAAAATTTATGGTGTTACAGCTCGGGCTGCTGAACCCTAAAATCCCCACACTAAATCACAAATAATAAAACCCTAATTAGCAATTAGGCCATTAACCGAAACTGAGAGTCCAATCCTTATATAAAGGTTAAAAGACCCTTTTTCCCTTCCTACCATAGGCCTAATAACCTACAGCCCAAGCCCAAGAGTCCTAAAGTCCAAGAAATGGCCTAATAAGGGTTCTTGCGAGTACACCCTGCGTACCACTAGTTACGCCCCGCGTACAAGCAGTTACAACGAAGGAAATCGGGGCTCAGACGTGTTACGCTGAGCGTACACCTTGGTATGCCCCACTTACTCCTCCAAAAGCCAAAGCTCATTATTAAGCAGTTAATGATTAAGTCCAAATGCCCAAAACACAGATCTTGCTCAAGGGAAATGTATTAAATGATAAAGTCCTCAACTTGATTCCTTTACATGACTCAAAGAGACTCAAGTCCAAGATTTAACATCCTATTTCCATTAAATGATCATTAACTCATGTATGGTTGATCTACAATCATCAAGATGCAAACTTTATGAGTTGTGAACCTTAGGAACATCAAAAGGATAACCCAAATCTTATGGAGTAACATTTACTCACAACAACTCACTCATGGGACCAAAATGTGCTCAAAACATAACTAGTCCAAGATCTAAGCATGGAATAGCCAAGGTCAAGACTTTATATCTCTACGAAGCTGAAAAAGATTCATAGACCCTGGATCTACAAGCTCCTACTTGATCAATGCTCCTTCCCAATCTTCTCCAAGATACCCCAAACACACACAATGACCAACTTTCTCTAGAAATGGGTTAAGGTTTCGAGATAGAGCTTAAAGAGGCAATGGAAGCTGGTAATGAGAGAACATTGGCGTATAAGGTTGCTTAAATAGGGCCTAAAACCTAAAAATTAAGGTTTAACCAATGACCACATACGCCCAACGTATGCACCCGACCTCCACATTTTCATTTAAAGCCATAAAGGAACAATTTTGCAAATAATTTTCATTCCAAAGGTCAAAATGTAAAATACTTTCAATCGCGTGTTATATTGTCGGCCCAAATCCTTGCGACCAAATCCCAAGAATATATTGTTGGGTTGTCATACCAACAAATTAATATGGGGTAAATGGTTAAAAAGAAATTTTATTGGTCATTTCTATAAATGGTCAATATATTATGTTTTTATAGAGGTAAATATAAGATGTTTAATAAAATATATGTATTATAGAAGTAAATATAAGATGTTTACATAAAATATATGATTATTTTCGGTTATTGAACGAAACCAAATAAATAATACAAAAACTAAAAACTTAAGTTAAATTTTCATTAAAATATTATATATTGTAAAACTAGGTGTGAGACCCATGTATTACATGGGTTTAATTAAAAATAAATAAATATGAATATTAATAATTTGAAATTTTTGAATTTATAAGAAAAATAAGAAAAATTTTGAATTATTAAAATTAATGAGGTTTTAATGTATTGAATACATTACATATATAAACATTTTCTAATAAATACCTTACATATATACTACCTTACATATTAAATGTGGAATTTTAATTTAATAAAATAAAAAATACAATAAAATGACAAGTAGAAAATAGAAAATTTAAAAATTCTACAAAATGTCATGTGTCCAAATGAATAAAAAAAATGACATGTGCCAAAAAAAAAATCTTCATTTATTAGAGTAGATGGTAAATATGGTGCACTTAATTTTAGTTAGTTTCTTTTTATTTAACTAATGATAATATTTTTTTTAAACAGAGAACATTTTCCTAAGTAAGAAGTTTTGGACACCCATCGAAAATATTTATTTGTTGTTAATTTTATAAAATTCAAATATTTTAAGGTTAAATAAAACAATCAAATGGTTAAACCAAACAAATTATAATTATAACAATTTTATAAATTTAAAGTTTTGTGTAATTATTAAAAACAATAAGAGTCTCATTTATGTGATAAAAAATATTTTTAAACTAAACAAAAATACGAACTATTATTAGTTTAGTCTTTATATAATAGGAAAATGACTTTGTAGCCAATAAATTATTAGTTATGTATATATTTAGTTATTTTATCTTTTTGTTCTTTTTTCTTACATGATTTTATATATTTTGGTTCAAGAAATATAATTGTTTAGTTATAGTTAATTTACATGTTCAATAAACATCATTAAACTTACATTTATTGTTCAAAAATATCATTAAACTCATAGTTTTGTATATGATTTATCATTAAACTAATTGTTGTATATATTTAAACACTTTCATTTTTTTTCGACAATCATTGGTATATGATTATCTTCTCTAGACAACACATCTTAATATGAGTACACATAGATATCTATCTATGGAAAATAAAATTCATCATCAGTTGATCCAAGTGAGCCATAATGAAGTTTCACACTCACTATTACTTATAACATGCTCGGTCGAAAAACAATATAGTTTTTCTTTCTTACTGTCGCTCATGCTTTTGTTAGAATCGCACATACAATGTTTCCAACCTTCACAGATTGAGATCCTTAGGAGAATTAGATTGAGATATCATGACTCTCTAGTTCAATCTCAACTGTGGGCCAACGAACCCAGTCAGAACAAACTTGACACCGGAAAACATAACTTAATTGTTCTTTGTCAAATAATAAATGTGATGTTTGTTGCGTGAGGTGGACGATGGTAGTGGGAGTGTATGATGATGATCAAGGAAAATAATTGATATGTAGTTTAATAGTAATTTTTGTATAATATAGTTTAATAATAAATCATGTATAAAAACTTAGATTATATAATTTCCGATAATAATAATAAATGTTAAACAACTTAAATGCGTTTATTACCCTGTTTTATTCTTATAAAAATAACTAAATAGATATAAAATTAATAATTTATTACCCTGTTTTTGGTTATCGTTTTATATTGAAATGATAAATATTTTTGTAAGACAGTGTCATGGCTGACTCCAGAGTCCAATGGGGAATTTTAGCAGTCCAATTGGTCGAAAAAACCAGTAGTTTTTTTTTTTTTTTTCCAAGTGGTAGCCTCCTGTTTTTATCCCTAAAACCAGGAGCTCTTTTACTCCTTGTACTCTTTCCTTCTAAACTCTATTTAAACGCATCTTTACATATTTAAAATCATCGCAATCAAAAGTCTTTCGTTCCACATCTTACAAGAAATAACCCATTTGATTTCAGCATCTACAAGTTTCCGAAAGCATGAGTTCAGGAAGCAAAGTATGGATGGTGGCCGGAACTGTTGGATTGGTGGAGGCGCTCAAAGATCAAGGCTTTGCAAGGTGGAATACCACCATCAGGTCCATCCACCACCACGCCAAGTCCAATCTCCGATCAATCTCCCACACCAAGAACCTGCCACAGCCGGCGGCCATGGCTTCAAGCATAGCCATGGAAGAGAAAGCAAAGCGATCAGAGGAATCACTCAGAAAAGTCATGTACTTGAGCTGTTGGGGTCCGAACTGATAAAATAAATCTTTTTCGCCTGTTTTTAGGTTAGATAGATACGGAAAATCTGTACATGTAATTATGAATGATGTACAACCTTCAATGGAGAAAAGAAAGAAAGAATTTGATCATGTATTATGAATCCAGTATTCAAGTTTTGTAAATTTACTTGTTGGAAGATTAAGATTTGATTTAGTTGCGCTTATGTTCTCATTTGTGTGATTTTTTCATTTATAAAGGCCATTCGTATAATCATACATGTAATAATTTCATTTTGTATATTTGTTTTATGTACATTCATGGGACCACATCAACACGATCAACATAGATGGTGTTCATTTGCTAAAGATTCTATTAGATTCATTTTTTTTATGCATATGATATAGATGATTTGGGTGGAGTTGTTATGGAAAAGTGGAGAGACAAATGTGGCCAAAGGAAGCCTAACTTAAAACTAACCCTTAGAGGAATCGTGAAATTCAATAAACAAATCCCTATTGTATTTAAGTGTAATATGTTATGTATTTTTTATTTCATTTTCGAGATATTTTATATAATTTGGTGGAATCGCTTTATTTTCATATTTTATAGATGTTTTGTAAAGTATTTGATGATTGAATCATGTTTTGTATCATGCTCGATCGAGTCAATCAAATACATATTACCTTGTTTTCGAGCCTATAAATGCCTTGTTATCTTTTTGTATATATTTGTAAATATAGTGGTATATGAAGCCATTAGAAATGTTTAATTTCTAATAGATAATGTTAGGGAAAAAATCACTTTCATAGTGTTTTATGAATATAAATCACTTTAATATAAATTATATATATAAAAAAACGAATGACCAAATATTATATAAAAAATATAATTTGTTTTTATGATAGGGTTATATAAGTTAATAACCAAACAGGCTATTGTCAAAATGATAAGTTTTAAATATCAAGAAAGAAAGGATATACATGTAAGAAAAAATATATAAAGACCAACACAATTGATCATTATCTTATCAAAGTATTTTGTTTGGTTTTGTATAGTACATCCACTCACTGCTTGCGTCATGCAACACTTGGATATTATCCATTGATAATTAGAAATCATTTGGAAAGAGAAACCGTATTTGTTAGTTGGCGTCGAAGGGCATATTTGACAATTCACTACCATAAAACCATTGGCTCTTCCAAGTCTCTGGCCTCCTGTTTTTACCGCTAAAGTTGGGGCTTCTCTCACTCTCTCCATCTCTATTTAAAACCAGTCTTCTCTTTCCCTAACTCATATGAATCCATCTAACAAATCTCTAATACCATTCAAACTAGAAAACCCCTTTCCATTTTAGCATCTTAAGAAGTCGAAAAGATGAGCTCCACAAGCAGAGCATGGATGGTGGCAGCAACTGTCGGATTGGTGGAGGCACTCAAGGATCAAGGCTTTGCACGATGGAACACCACCATCAGGGCAGTCCACCACCACGCCAAGTCCAATCTCCGATCAATTTCTCAGACCAAGAAGTTGTCTTCGCCGGCGGCCTTGGCTTCAGGCGGAGGCGTAGAAGAGAGGGCGAAGCAATCAGAGGAGTCGTTGAGAAAAGTCATGTATTTGAGCTGTTGGGGTCCCAATTGATGAAAACCCTTTGCAGATGTTATTAATTTTAGGCACCTAGATACCAGATTAAATGTACATGTAATTATGCATTGTGTATAACATTTATAACGAACTGAAAATCGTTATTATGAAAATACAACCTAATTTTGTGTCATGATTTGATGTTATTCCGAAATATACATTATTTGTTATCGAAAACATTTACACTGAGGCCTAAAACTGCTAAATTTGGAAAACCAAATATTAAATTATACATGTTCTTTCGTTGGGTTGACCATATAAAAACAATAGGTTCCTTTTATAGAACCCTACTTTCACTTATTTTATTTCACTTATTTTATTTATAACATTGTATTATGACAAATCTATCAAATTAAGTTTTTTCTTTGTATGTGTTACAGTAAATATGTTGTAAGTTCCCTAAAATATCCTCTAGTGAAAATGTTTTAAAACCATTTTTATAAAGTAAAGTACATTGCAATTTCTTGCATTTAGCCTATATTTTACAAAATTTAGGTAATACCTGGCCGATCAAAGAACATGTAAATGGTTATGTTTGTTGGTCGGGTGATTGATGGGAAATTAATAGACAAATTCTATTTTCTTTCATAACATCAAACATAGATAATTTTGTTACTATGATTTGTAAAAAGTTAAGTACATTGCCATTATTGGATAAAAATATAAGTATTTTGCTATTATTTGTTGAAAAGAAAAAGTACGTTGCTATTATTTGTTAAATAGATAGCTATGTTGCTACTATTTGTAAAAATAGATAAGTTCATTTTTATTATTGGATTAAAAGGTAAGTATGTTGCTATTATTGGTCGAAAAGAAAAGCATGTTGTTATTATTTGTTAAAAAGATAAGTATGTTGCTATTATTTGTAAAAAAAGATAAGTTCATTGTTATTATTGGATTAAAAGGTAAGTGTATTGCTATTATTTTTTAAAAAGATAAGTATGATACTATTATTTGTTAAAAATAAGTGGGTTGATATTATTAGTTCAAAAAAGTTAATTATATTGGTATTATTGGTTAAAAAGATAAATACGATGGTTATTAGTTAAAAAGATAAGTACAATGCATTAATAAGAAAAATACAGACGCACATAAAAAGTTATTAAAAGTACAACATGAATAAATAAAAGTACGATCTATGATTAGGCATGAATTACTTTAAAAATACAATGTTATAATTGGGCCATTGTTTTCATTGTATATACAAAGTACAATGCATTAATAAGAAAAATACAAACACACACACATAAAGAGAACTACATTGCTATTATTGACATAAAGAAGATCGTGAAACTATTTCACTCATCATGTTGACATAAATCCCTGATTACATTATTAAATATTGGGAAGCCTACACATAGGATTATATGAAACGATTTTGATGAAAATGTGGTCAATATGTTTATATAAGTATATGAACGTGCTACCCCTGTACCACAACTATGTCCCTATATTTCAACACCCATACTCCACACCCTGTTTGTTTTTCTCCTTGGAAATATGCAATAATCCTAAAACAACTATCCATGCTACCACATTCGTCCCCCACTAGGAGTGCAAACGAACCAAGCTACTCGTGAGCTACTCGGGATCGAATCGTTAAAAGTTCGACTCAAAACCGATTTTAAACGAGCCTAAGCCAAGCTCAAGCTTAATATTAAGCTTGTTTATTAAGCGAGCCCGAGCTCGAGCCTATGTCACTAAGCTTGATTAGGCTCGCGAGCTTAAACGAGCCTATATATAATATAATTTATTATTATTTTTATATATTAAAATAAAAACATATTTGAAGAATTAGGGATTTAGGGCATTAGTAAATGAGCTTCTTAACGAGCTCGAATAAAGCTTAAGCTTATTTATGCATATTAGACAAAAAAATGAGTCGAGCTCAAGCTTGAGTCAAGCTTGCATAATTCTTTACGATTTCGAGTTGAGATCGATACAATAAAGCTTGAATCGAGCCGAACCTGGATAGGCTCGGGCTCGACTCAACTTATTTGTACCTCTATCTCCCACATCGCTATCTTTCCCCACATTTCGACTTCCATACTCTAAATATCATTTATTTCTACAGAAAAAGGAAAAAATTGACTATACAAATTAAATATGTTGACATTTCTCTCAAATATATAAAAATGGTACAATTTCTATAAAAAAAACCATAAGTACAGTGTTACTGTAAAAAAAAGTAGGTTTGTTATTTTTGTAAATAAATATAAGTAGGTTGATATTATTGTCAAAAAATTAAGTATGTTGTTATTTTTGTCAAAAAAATATATTAGTTGGTTGTTAACTATGTTAATAGATACAGGTAGTTACAATTGTAGCTAATAAAACCACACAAGCAACTAATGCTTCTTTGCTGCCTCTACATTTTCATTTATCTCTCCCACATGAAATGATTTCTTTAATAATGATAAGTGAATGTAAATCGCTACTAAAACTTGTTCTGGTTAATCACTGTTCCCACATTTTATCATTGAACTAGTATGTGATAAAAATTCAGAATCTTTAGCATAAAAACACTTACATCTTTAGATTTTGATCTTAAAATGAAAGTTGTTGCATTTTAAGATATAATTTAAATGAAAGAGCTCTATGAATGTGTAGATATATAGATATTTCACCATTATCAGGTTGTACTTGCATTGAAATAGAGATTGCAAATAAGTAAAAAAAAGCAACGAAGAAGGGAGAGATGTAGAAGGCAATATTGTTCTCATACTCGAATTCAAGAAAATTTAACTACATTCACTTGGCATTGAGAAATCCATCACCCAATTACAATTAGTTGATCTAATACAACAAAAGGAATTAAAGATATGTTTTATGTTTGGTATTAAGGAGGTTAATTTGGGAAAAAGCAAACCTCTCTTCCTCGTAGTCTTCGTGCTCTCTTACATCAGTGTTCCATGCAACATGTCAAATTTGACTACATTCACTTGGTACAGAGTTTGATTTTTATAGTCTATTTGATATGAAGTACGTGTTTTATCTGAAAAAACATGCCTTAGTTAGATTTTCGTAGATATTTTATATGAGAAAATTACAAAATAGTCAATATTCTTAATTGCTTTGCAGAAAATAGTCAAAAAGCCCAACATTACAAAAATATCCATAAAAACGCAGATGGATTAAACCCATCTGCAATTACGCCCATTGATTTACGAATGTACAAGTCGGTAAAGCACGGACGCACATTATGACTTATACGTCCGCATATGTTTTTTTTTAGTTTTCTTTCCAGTATAAATATCCTCACACCTCACTTAAATCCCAGATGAACTAAGTTCATCTGCGATTTCCTCTTAAGTTCATCTGCGATTTTCCACAATATTATTTATTTATTATTTTTTATTTTAACTATGAAATTGATAGAGTTTGACAATGAAACAACCATATTGTATATAAAGACTTACAACGCAAACCAAATATTCATTCATTTTATTAAAGACGTTTCAAACAAATTTTCCAAAGAAGTAACAATAAGTGATAATTTTTTTGCAAGACTATATATAGTATGGTTATTCCGTAGCCAAACCTTATAAATTTCGTAGTTAAAATCAATTTTTTTTAATAAAATTGCGCAAAATCGCAGATGAACTTCAAAGGAAATCGCAGATAAACTAAGTTCATATGCGATTTTAGTGAGGTGTGAGGGTATTTATACCGGAAAAGAAAAACTATTTGCGAATGTACAACTCATAATGCACATCCTTGTTTTACCGACTTGTACATTTGCACATCAATGGGTGAAATCATAGATGGGTTTAACCCATCTAAGATTTTGATGATTATTTTTTGTAATGTTGATGTTGTTTTGGATTCTTTTCTGTAAAGTAATTAAGGAAATTGGCTATTTTTATAATTTTCTCATGATATATTGTTGAGGTTGACATTGTGAAAAACTTCATTTTACATATAACAAGTTTACAAAAATCTAGAAAAAAAATCTTATAAAATTTTCGTAGTTCTCATAGCTAAAATTGTAATATCTTTATCGTATGCTTTGTATTTTAAAAATTGGTTATTTCCATAAAAGACTCTATATGTTGACTTTTTTTTTCTTTTTAGACCTAAAACCTTTTTCTTTTCTGAAAACAATCCAATTTTTACATGTTACTTGTTATTTTAGATCCTAACAGGTCACCAAAAAGGAAATTAAATATTTTTATTTAATAAAAGACCCTACATTTTGTACTTTTTTCCAGTTTAGAACTAAAATATTTTTATTTCAAGACTAGTTGTATAAAAACATGATTATATCCTTTTAGTTTAAACATAAACATCGATTTAAACAATTTAAACAATATAACTATTATGCCTACATTTATTTATGATTAAACAATTCTTTGTCCACATATATTTAAAAAAAAAGTAGTTGTCAAAGCTATTTCTTCACTACACCAAGTTCATGTAGCTTAATTTCATCAAGGCATAAAAAACACAATTATATTCTTTTAGTTTAAATAATAGACAATGATTTATGTTCAAATGATTTCATTCACATAATATAGTTTTATGTATTTATATGTGATGTTAACATTTTCTAAGAATGTCTTAAACTTAAATCTGATATATCTAAACAAAACTATTACAAATGTTTTGGATTAATATTTTTATGTATGTATTTGATACAATTATAACATATTATTCAATAATGGGCTAATGCTAGAAGTATGATAGTGAGTGCGTTTGTTAACTTTTCTAAAAATTTGATTAAAAAGTTCGACCAAAAAAATAATATAGAAAATTAAAAGAGAGAAATATGTCCAAACTCATGAAATAAGTATAATAGACAAACTAAAAAAATTTATTTTGTATACATTTTGTTAAATTACATGGTATGTTTTTTTTTTTTTTTTTTTTTTTTTTTTTTTTTTTTTTACAAATAAAAAAAGTTGTTATTATCTTAAAAGATTCTTCCTATAACCATGTATTATTCATGTTATCAAAAAATATCAAATTAACATTAAACTTTTTATTAGTGGTAATAATAACATTTTTATAAACAATATATCAAGTTTAATGATATAATATATATCCAAGATAACGTTTAATTATATCTTTTTCACAAAAATAAAATTTTGCAATTCTTCTAAGTTATATTCGCTCAAAAATAATAGATTAGATAACATTTTTTAGTTTGTACATTTATATTTTCTTTTTCGGTGTAGTTAAGAAGTACTTTATATATTTGGTCTTGAAGATTATAACCAATTTTAAAGGTGAGTTTATTTTGAAAAAAAACATTTTAGGTCTAAAATGGAAAAAAAAATATAAAATATAAGGTCTTTTATAAAAAAAATCTAATTTAACTGTTGATGACGTGCTAGGGTATGAAATAACAAGTAACATGCAAAAGTTGGGTCTCTTCTAAAAAAGAAAAAAAATTTAGGTCTAAAAAGAAAATATAAAGTCTTTTATGAAAATAAAAAAATAGTTTGTGCCTTTTTCTTAATTTATTTATCGCAAAGATAAATATTTTTGTAAGATAGTGATTCTTCGCTGCCATGTCACAAACCAATTGGGTTGAAAACTAGTAGTTTTTTTTTTCCAAGTGGTAGCCTCCTGTTTTTATTTTTATCCCTAAAACCAGGAGCTCTTTTACTCCTTGTACTCTTTCCTTCCAAACTCTATTTAAACCCATCTTTACATTTTCAAAATCATAGCAATCAAAAAATCTTTCATACCACATCTTACAAGAAAAAACCCATTTGATTTCAGCATCTACAAGTTTCCGAAAGCATGAGTTCAGGAAGCAAAGTATGGATGGTGGCCGGAACTGTTGGATTGGTGGAGGCGCTCAAAGATCAAGGCTTTGCAAGGTGGAATACCACCATCAGGTCCATCCACCACCACGCCAAGTCCAATCTCCGATCAATCTCCCACACCAAGAACCTGCCACAGCCGGCGGCCATGGCTTCAAGCAGAGCCATGGAAGAGAAAGCAAAGCGATCAGAGGATTCACTCAGAAAAGTCATGTACTTGAGCTGTTGGGGTCCCAACTGATAAAATAAATCTTTTTCACCTGTTTTTAGGTTAGATAGATACGCAAAGTCTGTACATGTAATTATGAATGATGTACAACCTTCAATGGAGAAAGAAAGAAAAAAAATTCGATCATGTATTATGAATCCAGTATTCAAGTTTTGTAAATTTACATGTAACAATTTCATATTGTATATTTGTTATATGTTGTACATTCATGGGATAATCATGATTTTAAAACAATCATATATCTTTCCTTCGACATTAAGATTGTGTTACATCGTGCATTATAACAAGTAGATTTCTACTAACAAGTATAAAAGATTGTTCAATTAGGACCCCAACAGCTAAAGTACATTAAATTCCTTAATGAATCCTCCTTTCTCCTCCATGGCTATGCTTGAAGCCATGATCGCCGGATTAGACAGGTTCTTGGTTCTTGGTGTTGGAGAATGATCGGAGATGTGACTTGACCAATCCAACAGATCCGGCCACCATCTATGCTCTGGTTCTTGAACTCCTTCTATCTTTAATTGAGTACATTAAATCAAATGTTTTTTTTTTTATTGTGTATCTTCGTAATGTTTGTGATTGATTTTGAGAACTAAATCGCCCCAAGTTTCATGGATATAAACAGGAGGCTCAACACTTGAATGGCTAATGGTTTTTGGGCATTGAATTGTCCGTAATGCCCTTTGACTTATACAGTGATGTGGATCTTTGTAATCATCTGGTTCCTTGGATCCATCCAACAACTTTCCTGCACATGACCATTTTTAATTTTTCCAAAGTTTAATAATAAATTCACATCACCTACTTCATATACTTCATATATAAGTAAGAGTATATTCATAGTACATTAACTTTATTATAGTTTTGATTGGTTGTTATATAAATCTAACTCTCTATTTCTATTAATATTCTTTTACAACATATCAAAATTTACTGACAAATTTTATATATATTTTTATAAAATCTAATTTATAACATATTTAATAATTAAAAAGTTTTTTTTTATTGAAGAGTTCAATTGTCATTTAATTTCTTCTTAAAACATAGAAAAGAATTTTAAGAACACATTGGTAGCATAAAAAAAATCTTAAGTTGTATATTGCCGTTCCTTTATACCTTTAAGACCAAATCGACATGGATGATGTTTCTTTGCTTAAGATTCTATTAGATGCATTTCTTATGTACAGGATATAGATGATTTTGTAAAAGCCTTAAGTGAGAGAAAGATAAACATGACCTTTAGAAGTTCAACTTAAAACCATTGTAACTTTTGATCCGTAAGAAATTTGAAGATGTGTGATACATCAACAAAAAGTTCTTGATGGTCGAAAACTCCTAATAGGTCGCCTACCTATCAGTCGATCCCTAAATTACACTATTTAGACCTCAAAATCATGATTTTCCCAATTTCGGTGCATTTCCATAATTTGCTTGATTAAGTTTTAATGACAAAATCTGTCGTTTTCGGAATTTATCAAATTTTCATGTTTAGTTTAGAGTTTAATTTGATGTATCTAATGATATTTTCCTTTTTTCAAATTTGGTTGTACTTGCCAAATTTAGCCAACGGGCACCATTCAACCCTTTAGAGGCATTTTGAAATTCAATAAAGAAATCCCTTTTGAATACTTTTGTTAACATTGATTAGGTACTGTTGTTATGTACCATTTAGCATGTTTATTTCATACATTTGCTTTGTATTTAAGTCTTATATGCTATGTATTTTTTTTCTTTTTCTAGATATTTTATATAATTTGGTGGAATCACGTTGCTTGCACATTTCATGGATATTTGTAAGGTATTTGAATATTGAATGAATCATGTTTTTGATCATGTTAGGAGTTGTGGTTCAAATTTTGGTAAGATCAAACCAAAAACAAAGAAGTTTGAATTTTGGAAGATCAACTGCGATCAAAAGATTACATGATCGAGTGGGCCTTCCTCATAGCCTCTACTCGATCAAGCCATCTGAAAAAAATCAGAATTACGTGTTTTGAAAACCCAAATAGCTTAGTGGAATCCCGATGCAAAATCGAGTCAATAGAATGGGTTGTTACCTTTGTTTTCGGGCCTATAAATGCATCATTACCTTTTTATATATATTAGTAGCTAGTAGGTTTGAAGACATTATAAATTTCTTATTTTTATAAAAGATAATGTTAACAAAAAAAATCACATTAGTAATATTTTTTTAAATATAATTCACTTTAATGATAAATTATATATAAAAGAGATTAATGCCCAAGTATTATATAAAAACATAATTTTGTTACCATATGTTAGGGCTATATGAAGTTAGTAACTAAACAGGCTATTGTATAGATTTTAAAGATCAAAGAGTTAAAAAGTATATGTGTGATAAATATATATATATATATATATATATATATATATATATATATATATAGAGAGAGAGAGAGAGAGAGAGAGAGAGAGAGAGAGAGAGAGAGAGAGAGAGAGAGAGAGAGAGAGAGAGAGAGAGAGAGAGAGAGAGAGAGAGAGAGAGAGAGAGAGAGAGAGAGAGAGAGAGAGAGAGAGACCAATATACACGCAAAGAGAAGCCGTATTTGTATCGTACATCCACTCACTGCTTACGTCATGCCGCACCGAACATTATCCTTTAGCATTTAAAAATGATTTCAAAAGAGAAACCGTATTTGTTAATTGGCGTCGAGGGGCATATTTGACAATTCACTTCCATAAAACCATTGGCTTTTTCAAGTCTCTGGCCTCCTGTTTTTACCTCTAAAGTTGGGGACTTTTCTCTATCTATTTAAACCAGTCTCTCCTTCCCTAATTCATATCTATCAAACATATCTCTAATACTATTCAAACAAGAAAACCCCCCTTTCATTTCAGCATCTTAAAACACTCGGAAACTTAAAGAAAAGATGAGTTCCACAAGCAGAGTATGGATGGTGGCAGCAACTGTCGGATTGGTGGAGGCACTCAAAGATCAAGGCTTTGCACGATGGAACACCACCATCAGGGCAGTCCACCACCACGCCAAGTCCAATCTCCGATCAATTTCTCAGACCAAGAAGTTGTCTTCGCCGGCGGCCTTGGCTTCAGGCGGAGGCGTAGAAGAGAGGGCGAAGCAATCAGAGGAGTCGTTGAGAAAAGTCATGTATTTGAGCTGTTGGGGTCCCAATTGATGAAAACCCTTTGCAGATGTTATTAATTTTAGGCACCTAGATACCAGATTAAATGTACATGTAATTATGTAATTATGCATTGTGTACAACGTTTACAAGGAAGTAAAAATCAATTATGATCAAAAGATTGATGTGATTTACAATTTCGCTTGATGAAGTCGAGTTTTATAATTTGAGTGAGAGAATTGTAGTTCAGGGTTAAAACCATATTTTTTTTTTTCTACCAGTTATCGTTGAAAAAAAACTTTATTAGCATCATTAAACGTTGATTAACCTAACCACTGAATATGTAGTTGTGGAGCAATGTGGAAAGATTGTCTGAGCTAGTAATATGTAATGGCATCTAAAATAACATCAATTTTATGAAAACACAACCTATGTTTATATCATGATTTAATGTTCTTCCGAAATATACCTTATTAGTTATAAAAAGCATTTATTTGACCAAATATTAATGTTGAATTACTTAGGCCGGAGGGAGTGGAGCCACACTCCCTCCCATTTTCCTTAAAACACCAAACGGAGTGGAAAGAAGAGAGACAAAGAAGAGGGAGATAGAGAGATAGAGGAAGAGAGAGAGGAAGGGAGCGCTCCCTCTCATTACCGCATTTCCAAAACCGCATGGAGGGGGCGGTGTTTTAGTGCCACATCAGCTGCGGTTTCAGCTGAACCGCATCCCACACTCTTCAGCCTTATACAAGAATTCAAGATCCGACACATATGCGTATGAATTGATTTATAATGTCAGGTTTATGTTTCTTGGTTTAGTCATTTCATTGAATTGTTCTATTCGTAGTTGTACTATATACTTCCCATTTTTAATTTCTTCCAATAATTTTATCAGATTACAACTCGGACAATTTGCATGTAGAATACTTAAAAAGCTAATTATGTTTTTCTTTTAAGTACGGTGCACTTACGCATCTTCTTAGAGTTTTACTTATGAAAGCAAACCGAAGAAAAATGAAGGAAATATGTTATCAAGTATTATTATTATTATTATTATTATTATTATTAAGAAATGATAAAAAGGAAGTGTTATCGAGTGTTTTCAAGGGTTCTAAGAAAAAGGATGGGAAGAAAAAGATATGCATTTCTCTTGGAAGCTATTTGTATCACACCGACATTGGATTGTGTTGCACCGATGTGTGATAGACTATCACTTCCTCTTAGAGACAAAAACTCGATGAGGTAAGGCAATGTTGTGTTAAGCCACATGGGTGCGGATGCAAACTCTGACACCATATAAGATATATGTAGAGCAAAATATTGTCATAAGAAGCCCAACGTACTCAAGGGCTTCTTATGACATGTTTGAAATACTTCAAGGGCTGCAAGGTCATACCTAAATTGAAGCGTTACAACTCTCCCCCACTTGAACTAGACTTCGTCTTCGAAGTCTGTAGCTGCGAATAGATTGGAATAATGCTCACGCATCCCTCCTCCGGCTCCCAGGTCCATTCGGAGCCCCTTCGGTGCTGCCATTGCACCTTCACCAGCTTCACCTCCTTGTTCCGAAGACCCTTCGTCTTCCTTTCTAAGATGGCAATCGGCATCTCGATGTAGTTCAGGCCCTCATCCACCTGAATGTCGTCCAACGAAACGACTGCGGACTCGTCAGTGACACACTTCCGAAGCTAAGACACGTGGAAGGTGTTGTGAATCTGGCTAAGCTCCTCTGGCAGATCCAAGCGATATGCCACCTTGCCCACCCGGGCCGTGATCCTGAACGAGCCTATATACCGAGGCCCCAACTTGCCCCTCTCCCGAAACCTTGTAATCCCCTTCCAGGGCGACACCTTCAGCAACACGAAATCCCCCACCTGAAACTCAAGATCTGATCGCCGTCGGTCAGCAAAACTTTTCTAACGGCTCTGCGCGACCCGTAACTGGTCACGCACCTTCTGAATCAGCCCAGTTGTTTTGAGCACTACTTTAGTGCTCCCCACAACCCGGTGTCCAATCTCATCCCAACAAATCGAGGTTCTACACCTCCGACCATATAACATCTCGAATGGAACTCGATCGATACTGGCATGATAACTGTTATTGTATGAAAACTCTACCAGTGGGAGGTACGTGTCCCAACTACCTCCAAAATCCAACACGCATGCTCGGAGCATGTCCTCCAGTGTCTGGATCGTCCTCTCGCTTTGGCCATCAGTCTGAGGGTGATATGTCATACTAAAATGCAGTTGAGTACCTAGTTCCTCGTGGAACTTCTTCCAGAACCTGGATGTAAACCGGACATCCCTGTCAGAGATTACCGACAGTGGCACCCCGTACATAGCCACCACCTCTTGTACATAAATATCCGCCAACTTCTCCACGTATATACTCTCGGAAATCGGAATGAAGTGGGCACTCTTTGTCAGTTTGTCTACGATCACCCATATGGCATCCACACCCCTCGCCGTCCTTGGTAACTTCGTGATGAAGTCCATAGTGATCTCTTCCCATTTCCACATGGGAACGGGTAGCGGCTGAACCTTGCCATGAGGCTACTGATGCTCGTCCTTGACCTTCCTGTAGGTCAAACACCGCTCCACAAATTAGGCGATTTCCCGCTTCATGTAGGGTCATCAATAACTTTAAAATCACTCTCAAGTCTCTATACATTTTTGTAGCCCCTGGATGAATATAGAACTTGGACTTGTGTGCCTCCTCTAATATCCTCTGCCCCACTCCTCCAGTCATCGGTACCCACACTCGGCCACACCGCGTCAAAAGGCCATGACTATCCTTAACGAACAAAGGATACTGACCCCGAATCCGCTTTATCTTCCAGTTCTCCTTCTTCACCCCCTCAACCTAGGCCTCCTTGATCATATCCAACAATGAAGAGATCACGATCATCCTCAAACAAACGTTCCCAATCAGGGAACTTGCCACCGTGTGGCTCAAGGCATCGGCCACCACGTTGGCCTTCCCGGGATGGTATAAAATCTCATAATCATAGTCCTTCAGTACATCCAACCACCTCCTCTGTCGCATGTTGAGGTTCTGCTGATCCATCAAATACTTCAAACTCTTGTGATCAGTATAGATGGTGCACCTCACTCCATACAAGTAATGCCTCCAAATCTTGAGGGCGAACACCACTGCCCCTAATTCCAAGTCATTAGTGGGGTAGTTCACCTCATGAGGCTTCAACTGCCTCGAGGCATAAGCAGTACCGCACCCAAACCTGAAATCGATGCGTCACGGTACACCACTAAATCGTCCAACCTCTTGGGTAGTACTAGGATCGGAGCCTCGCATAACCTCCATCTCAAGGTCTCAAAAGCGTCTGCTGATTCGTGCCCCACCGAAAGGTCACATTCTTCTAGGTCAAGCGAGTCAATGACACAACAATCTTGGAGAAATCATGGATAAATCTCTGATAATAGCCCGCTAAACCTAAGAAGCTACGAATCTATGATACGTTCTTCAGTACTTCCCACCGCATCATAGCCTCAACCTTGGCTGGATCGACCGAAATGCCCTCCTGATTGATGATATGCCCCAAAAACTGTACCTTACGAAGCCAGAAATCACACTTCGAGAACTTTGCATAAAGCTTCCATGCCCTCAGGGTCTCTAGTAATTCCCTCAAATTCTGCCCATGCTGCTCCTTGGTCTTAGAATAGACCATGATATCATCTATAAAAATGATCACCGATCGATCCAGCATTGGCCTACACACCCTGTTCATGAGATCCATGAACGTTGCTGGGGCATTGGTGAGCCCAAACAGCATCACCACAAACTCATAATGCCCATACAAAGTTGTGAAATTCGTCTTCGGTATATCCTCATCCCAAATCCTCATTTGATGGTACCTTAACCAAAGATCAATCTTGGAAAACCAAGACGCATCCTGCAGCTGATCAAACAAATCATTGATCCTTGGCAACAGATAACCGTTCTTTACCGTTAGTTTGTTCAGCTCCCTATAATCAATACACATCCTATGTGATCCATCCTTCTTTTTCACGAAAAGGATCAGTGCTCCCCACGGGGAACTGCTTGGACGTATGAAGCCTCGGTCTAGCAGCTCCTAAAGCTGCATAGATAACTCCTGCATCTCCGGTAGTGCCAACTGTAACGCCCGTAGATCAGGGCTAGTCAATTTAGAGACGATAAGCATCAAAAATGACTTTTTGATGGAAGATTATTTAGAAGGATTAATCTTAACTAAGTTATAGTATATGTTACAAGGATTCCGTACATATAAAGAACGCCAAAATCCGAGTTATAACGAAGAAGTTATGACCTATCGAAGTTTCGCGACAGAACCGGCATGACACAACGTGACGTAAATAGTGAATTTACGTTAGAGCGATATTTATCCAAAACAATCTAAATGAGAATTAAATATCTCATCGATAGTAGTGCAACGATGGAAAGACAGACAAAAACGGACGTCAGACGAAGGAGTTATGAGTTTATAATGGAGTTTTCCTGTCCCGGCCTACTAAAAATAATATATAAGTAATATAATTATAATATATTAAAAATAAAGTCAAAATTAGCCAATGGAGTCTAAACGAGAGTTGTAGAGCATAATCTCACCTTCGCGTCGATATAAAAAACGTCAAAAATGGAGTTCGTATGCGAAAGTTATGAATTTATGAAGTTCGGGGCGCGAAACCCCAAAACTGTCAGATACCACAACGTGGCAAGCAGTTCCACGACGTGGCCAGTCTTCTGACACCTCCGGGAGTCCCCTAGATGCAACTTGCGATGACGCATGCAGTGACGACCAAGCCCACGATGTGGTAAGGGCCAATTTTGCCCTATAAATAGATTTGAAGGGCCAACCGAGTTTGGTTGCTCATTCTCTCATCTCTCACCCATATTACCTCGATTTACGTGTAAAGAAGTACCCCCTGAAGCCCCGGTATCAACCCCGAGACCCGAAGCAAGTCCCGAAGCCCGAAGATCCCGAGAAGTAAAAGAGTTTCCGAGCCGAAGCTCTGCCCGCGAGAAAGCCGCTGTGTGAAGATCTTCCAGATCTACCGAAGAATACTACTTCTGGAAGTCGTAGTGTTGTCCGATCATCTTCTGATCAAGTGAGTGTGTGGTCACTTTCATCTTACACATAAATATTAAGTATTTGCTATGAAATACATGCTATGTGTATAATATAAAGCTGTTTATATGTGTGAGTGTATAGTCTCTTTTACAAACATGTTTTTAATACAAGTATTGTTTGAATGTATTAAGTGTATGTTTTGTGTGAGTGTGTAGTTACTTTCTTCTAACTCATAGATAAGAGTTATTCTTTATGAGATACGTGTTATGTGTATGTGTCTCATCTATTATTTGGAATGTGTATTGGATGAACATGTTATACAGGTTTTAAACTATGTATAAAAGTGTATATTTATATCTACGAAAATGTTGGGTAGAACATGGGTAGATGGGATAGTTGGTGACTATGGAGTTAGCGCCTATTGTATAAACCTTGGTGACTATGGAGTTAGCGCCTACTATTAAGTAAACCTTGGTGACTATGGAGTTAGCGCCTATTGTATAAGCCTTGGTGACTATGGAGTTAGCTCCTATTGTATAAGCCTTGGTGACTATGGAGTTAGCGCCTATTGTATAAACCTTGGTGACTATGGAGTTAGCGCCTATTGAGTAAACCCTGGCAACGATGTGACTTCGTGCCTATACCTCAGGTCAATCCTTAATAATGAAGGATAGATGATTCTTAGGGTAGATCCTTAAAATAAATTGAGATAATGGGGATGGGTAATTGGGTTGATTGTTTGATGATTAAATATAATAAATATATTATTATGTGTTAAAAGCCCTATATGCTCACCAGGCTCCCAAGCCTGACCCACTCAGTTTTCTTTGCATTACAGGTAATGACACAAGAGTATAAGTTGGTGGACTTGACGTGTAACACCGAAAATTTTAAAACAATTTTTCATTTAAAAATAATCGTTTAATTCTTAAAAACAATTTGCTTAAAATCTCATTCATAATCGAATTACAAAACATAACTCCATTTTCACTTGCATAATAAACCAGGATCCTCAAAACATGACTCTTTCTCTGGTGTGTACAATCGAGCCGGTGTCGTCCCGTGATCCTGAGAGAAACCTGAAACACATAACACAAAACACTGTAAGTACGAAGCTTAGTGAGTTCCCCAAAATACCACACATAACACATATTAGCCACTCGAGGCTATAACTCTGTGGGTCCGTGGACCCTACTCTGTGAACCTTCCGGTTCTAACTCTATAAACATGCACAGCATAAATCACATAGAAATAATGCAGTACAACACGTAACATACACAACATACAAATACTCTGTCACATAACTCTGGTTACCTACTCAAGGTAAAGTATAGTGAGAAGACTCACCTGGAAATCAGAAAGCAATTATCTGCACATGCGAACCTCGGACTTGCCACCGCCTAACACATAAGGCAAATATCTCTAATTAGTACTTGAAGTCCCAACTCTAATTAACCGGCGATTACTCTTTCCCTCTCTAGTCAGGTAATGGGTAAAAGACCATTTTACCCCTCCCTGACCTCTATTACCTCTGTTGACCAAAACTCCCAAAGTCAACATAAGACAATTCAAGTCAACGGTCAACACTGACCAGACTCGGCGAGTACACAAGAGTGACTCGGCGAGTCCATGCGGGTTCTCTAAATCCTTTTTAAACCTCTTAGACACGACGAGTTCCCTCTCCACTCGTCGAGTTACTCGGCAACGAAACGCGGGGCAACCCCGACTCGACTCGTTGAGTTTGCCTATGGACTCGGTGAGTTTCTCCCATGACAACCCTCATCTGACCTTCTGAGGTCAGATCTGCTTCACCAAACCATAGATCTAACTCCCCCAAAGCCAATAACCACGAAAAGGTCGAACCTTGGGCACTCATGCAAGGTTCTACAAGCTCATTTGGGTGAAACCCTCCATTACATAACAACCCTAGCTCAAAACTCCAAATAGAATGCATAAGGCAGGATGGAAGGGACTCTTTGGACCTCTTTGGGTCCAGATCTATGGCTTCACACTCAATGGGACACTATACTCCACAAATCAAGCCATAAAAAAAGCTAGAAAACCCTAAAATCACCAATCTTACCCAAAACAGAAAAGGGAGAACGATTTGATACCTCAATGGTGAAGATGCAAGCTCAGAAGCTCTGAATCGACACCCCCTTGACCTCCCTTTGCTGGAAATGACTACTCCATTGCACAACCACCTCAAGAATGCTCCAAAATGGCTCTTCTTCACTCTCTTAGCTCTCTGGTTCGATAGGAGTCTCTCAAAGGTGTAGGTGGCCGCCACTGAAGGCCATAAGGGCCTTTAAATAGGTCCCAAACCCGGACAATTAGGGTTTTCCTTGCCAGCACCGACTCGGCGAGTCCAAATACCCGACTCGTCGAGTCCCTTCATTAAACTAGTCCCCAAAACGCGATCCTACTCGACGAGTTGAGGCGTCAACTCGCCGAGTCTCCTCATTCCCCAATATAAAATACTCAAATTCGCATACTTGGATATCCGGATGTTACATGACGAGAGATTTTGGATTATAGATCAGTAGTTATAAATAATTGTTGTAAGGTCTATTTTGTTCTGTTTATGCTTTTGGTCTGTATTGAACATGACATCCCGAGATTTTGTTATATAATGAAAATACATTTCTTTAAAGGAATGCTTTGATAAACTCTTATCATATTTTGTTTTGGGAACAAATTCCGCAACATTTTTATTAAAAGAGGCACTCTGATTTTTATAAACATAACAAAATCGATCTTTTCTGGCCGTGAAAATGGGGATGTCACACCAACCGATATGGTGCTTATGCTATCGGAGTGGCACCAGGCACCAAGTCGATACGAAAGTCCACCTGCCTCTCCGGAGGCACTCCCGGTAACTCATCGGGGAAAACATCCCGAAATTCGTGAACAACCGGCACACTGCCCACATCTGTCGTGGTCTCTACCCTCGTATCCGAGATATAAGTTAGAAATCCCGTACAACCCTGTTGCAGAAACCTCCTAGCCCTCGCAGCCGAACATAGAGTTGGCCCTTACGAGGCTCTCTCTCCATGAGTAACCAGTTCTCCCCCACTTGGGGTTCGATCCCTAACCAACTGGCGCTCGCAATCAATCATGGCCCCAATGGCCCCCAACCACTCCACCCCTACAATCACCTTTAACCCACACAACGGTACCGGGACCAGATCCACACGAAACCTCTCGCCCAACACATTCAGGACACAATCCTAATACACCCTCACAGCACTCACAGTGCGGTCGTCTGCAATCTCTACCTCAAGTAGGGAATCCAAAGTTCCCAGCGCATCCCGGAACTTCTTGCTAGACGCAAGTGACACGAACGATCGGGTAGCACCCGAATCAAACATGACATGAGCAAACATACCATTGACCAAAAAGGTATCTATACAAGCATAAAGTACACATAAGTCATACCAATAATAAGAACATAGAATAATAGATACGTACCAGCCATGGCGTCCGGAGCTGCCTGAGCCTCCTCGGTAGTCAGCTGAAATACACAGCTATTTGCCGTCGGAGCTTCCGCCTTGACAGGGCGGCCATCGGTAATCCTCATCATGGTGGGCGCGGGCGCTGCCGCTACTCCTACCCCTACCTGCAACCTCGGACAATCGGCCCGCTTATGGCCGTTCTGGTTACAGTGAAAACAAATCAAACCCTTCTTGGGGCAGTCCCTACTCAAGTGGCCCTTTTGGCCACATGCGTAGCATCCCAAGCCTATTACCTCGACAAGCTCCATTGTGCGGCTTATCACACTTGGTGCGCCGGCCCCGGCCCTGCTGGCCTCTACTAGATGAATTTGAGGTCTTAGGCTTTTTAGCCTGACCCACTGCTGGCTGTGCCTGCTCAGGCTTCTGCTTAGTGCGAAAGTCTAACTCCATCTCCCGCTCACGGGCCTTCTCCACCATCTCGTTCAGGGTTTTGCACCCTGTGAAGCTCACAAACTCCCGGATATCATCCCCCAACATGGAATGATACTGTGTCCTCCTCATGTCCTCATCGGTAGCATACTATGGGATCAACAAGGCTCATTCCTGGAACTTGGCGATGATCTTTGCCACAGTCTCGGTGGTCTGCTGATGGCCATGAAACTCCCTCACAAGTCGTTGCACCTTAATCGGCGGTGCAAACTCCAAATCAAACCGCCTAACAAACTCGGCCACATCATCTCAGCCACACTTGCTGCTCCCACCTGGCTAGTAACCTCACCCCACCAATCTCGGGCTCTATCTCTCAGCATACAAGAAACGAAACCCACCTCTGTCGCATCTGGGCAAAAACTCGTACGTTGGGCGTTCTCGATCTCCGCCACCCAGCGTCAGCTAACAATAGGGTCCCTGACCCCGAAAAACTCTGGCACTCCGCTCGCCTTGAACTCCCAGAACGAGGGAGTTTGGGCCGCGACTTGGCCCGCAACAATCTCGTCTCGGAATGCCCTGAGCCTCTCCTCCATAATATCCATCATACCCTCCTTGACGATCCCAAAGATGACTGGGGTAGTGTCAAGGATGCCCCTGGTAACCTCGGGTGCGATAAGCTCGCACAGCCTCTCATCAATGACGTTGATAGTGTCGCCTGATCCACCCCCGGATCCAGATCCAGATCCTGATCCCCCTGCTCCAAATCGTGTCACCACCATGCTGAATTGAAATGTCATAAATCACAACGATCAGAATTTCCATATAAAGGATCTTCCCACACCGGTCCTCCTTGAAGTCATCAGATCTAACATTGGTTCGGGTACAGGTCCTGTGCTTTCAGTAGTACGGGCCTATTACTACCTTCCACACCTACCTGTACCTTTCCCCAATGATCTACCTGATAACTCAAATTCGTCCCAAAACTAAACCATATCCCACAAATTACCGCATACATCAAATCTCAGGCTGTCCTAAGATTTGCACTACTCATATCTACCAGACCAATCATAACAGGTTGCCTTTATGCATACAAATTATACACATATAGGATCAAATAGACTTTCGAATAAAAGATTCTACCCTAAGACCACAACCATAAAAGGAACAATAAATAAGGCCAAATCAATCATTCCAAGGCTATAAGCTCCTATCTGTTTACAATTTTAAAATCATACACATAGCAAGTTCCATACGATCATCAAGCTCAAATATCAGTATAACATGGCTAACACATTAGGGAACTACTTACTTGGCTTGGCTGATCACACACATTGCACTCTCATATTTTCCTTTCTTTAAAAACTCTTCCATTTTAATTATTGAAAACAATATTTACCATTTCCTTAGTTTGAGTCCCGACACACCCGAGAGTGTGCCCGAATCCCTCAAACCAAGGCTCTGATACCAACTTGTAACAAACCAAATTTTCAAAAGAAATTTTTCGTTTTTAATTAATCAAACACATTTCCAATAACCATGAAATCCCAAAACAGTTGTTTTCAAATCCACATTCATTACAACTTTATTCAAAAACATCAGAGTGTCCCATAAAACATCAGTGAGAGAGTGCACGTCGCGCCATCAAGCCTTGCCCTTTCCCTTGGGCTCAGATGTACCTGAAACAAATCCACAAACTATAAGCTAATGCTTAGTGAGTTCCCCAGAGCATACCCCACACACAATCCGCATAACACATATCATATTAGCTATAAAGCTATCTCTACCACATAACATATCATATTAGCTATAAAGTTATCTCTACCACATAACATTAGCTAAAAAGCTATCTTTACCACATATCCCTGCATAAGGATGTTATGGGCTCCCCCACATGGTCTTACACCTAAGTGCCATGGGCTCCCCCATGGTCTTTCCTTGCCGGGCAGCCATGTGCTCTTCTATGGTCTTTCATGCAAATATCACGAAATCACTAGCATACAACTTAGCATAAAGTTAACTATCATACCACATATCTCTACTACAGCTAGTGTACCATATATCATAAAATGGGCCGACCTTGATGCCTTAGACCATTGGTATGGTGAGAAGACTCACCTCTGTCCGAAGAATCCGAAACTGCTCTCCTAAGTGTTCGTAACCTCCCGTGCTGATCAATAATATTAACCCATGTTAGGACATCACATAATCAAAGGGAAACCCAAACCCCAAGTCCTTCCATGAAGGCCCAAATATCCTTTCTTTGTTAATAGGCCCAAAGTCTATGACCACAAATCATTAATGGGTCTCTTGGCCCAATAAGGCCCTACCATAACATCAATAGCCCAAAATAGATAAAATGGCCCATTATTCCCAAAATGCAACAAGGTTCAATAACCAAATGAGGCCTAACAGCTTAAATGCCCAAACAGATCCAAGCCCATCTGTGGTGCGTACGCTTAGCGTACCATCCTGGTACGCGCAGCGTACTGGGCTCTGGGACTTACGCGCAACGTACACTTGGTTACGCCCATCGTACTAACATATTAAGTACTTTTTCCATTAAGTGCTTAATACTTGATTCTTTCACGTCCAAAAGTCAGATCTAAGCTTATTAAGACGACCTAGGGCATAAAGTTGGCAATTTTATCCCTTTGCATGCCTCATATGTTCCCAACACCCCCATTAAGACCTTTCTAAGGTTCTTAACCCATGCATTAGTTCAAAACTCCCATCAAGACTCCATTTTTATGATGCAAAAGGACCAAGGGACCTCAGATCTATCATTTCAGTCCTCTGGAGTTACTTAACTCACAAGAGGAGGTCCAAAATCAACCAAAGGGATAAAACTAGAAAACCCTAGCTAAATCAAGTGATTAAGATGGAAATGTCCAAGCTTTATACCTCCAGAAGCTCCTGAAGGTCGACTATATGCATATTCATGAAGCCAAATGACACTCCAAGCTTCCTTGACAACTTCTCCTTCTTGAATGAACACTATAAGGACCACAAATGCACTCTTAAGGTTCAAAACGCACTCACAAATGGTATTAGGGTTTTCAGAGACGTTTGAAGGTGAAGGAGGCTGTTTAGGGTGAGGCTCAAATGAGTTAAGGGTGTTTACATATGTCTCAAGTCCGGAATTTAGGGTTTGAACATCAGGCACGTACGCCCAATGTACTTCTGGTACGCCCAGCGTATGTGCTGCCCCTCCATGATCCTTCTTGCTAAGTATGCTAAGTGTACTCATAAGTACGCCCAACGTACTCAAGGGCTTCTTATGACATGTTTGAAATACTTGTTGAGAGAAAAACTTTGAGACACACTTGAACAAAAGTTTGAACAAGTATTTAGCAGAATAGTTAATCTCAGAGGATCTATAAGCTCAACAATAATATTATGTTAGATTGTTAGAATGTTAGATAGTTAGATGCGGAAAGTAAAGAAAAGTAAATGACAACAATTGTTATATCAAGTATTGTCACAACTGGCATTTTGATAGGAAATTCTATTCTCATATAAACATCATCCATTGTAAGAGCCTATCCTCTAAGTGAATACGATACTCTATTCTCATTCAAATACATGTCATATGTTCAAATAAGGGTTGGAAACCCTAGAAATCCCGACTCAAGTTCTTTATGGACCAGGATTTCCTTATTGGGCCTAATGGACCAATAAGCTTCTAATTTAACTATCTTGAACATAGAACTCTCAAATGGGTCCTAATTGGACCCATATACTTGAAACTTAATATTATGGGCCTTATTGGGTCCTAACAAATTTATATAGCCCTAATGGGTCATAAAAATCATTCATTGGTTAATTTGGGCCTCATGATTTCGAGAAAAGACAAGGAATGGCCCAAACTATCTCACTTCCTTTTCTCCTAGCCCATTTTCGGCCCAAGCAACATTTATATAAAAAAAATGGACAAGAGGGTGATTTATGTAGTGCCACCTCATTAATAACCATCAAGTATTTATGCTATTGTTTACCATACATTTAGGCAACTAATCTTGATCCTCCATGCAAAAACCACCTCACTCCCTCCTCCATCTCTCTACTCACGGCCATAAGAGCCAAATCCCCCACCATCCTCTTTCATTTTTCAACACATTATCATCTAAACTCTCCAAAGAAAACTCCTCCTTTTCCTTTTAAAAATTGTGAATTGGTATGCTTCAAGAGGTTCATTTTCAAGCTTCTTATCAACTTGGTAAGTTCTTATGGAGCCCTACAACTTTTAATCCAAGCTTTCACTAGAAATCTCTCTTTAAAACCACTCTCATTTCATGATCTATGCTCCTAGAACTTCATAGATTTCGAAGATCTCCTCAAGGAAACATCTAGGGCCGAAAATCTCTTCAATTCTTCATCAAAAACCGAAATCTTCAAACAAGGTGAGTTCATAACCCTTGTTTTCTGTTTTTATATGATTTTTGGGGGGAGAATACAAGTTGCTTTGTGTAGATCTATGTGTATATGCATGTCTATGTGTGTTTTCCATGAATTATTTGGTGATTATGTGTTGATTTCTACACTAATCTAAAAATATGTTAAGAAACTTGAAGTTTATCACTAGGATCTTCACATGAATCTTGAGAAAAGTATGTTTTATCACAAGTATTACATGTAAACATGTAGATCTGGGATTTGTATACTTGATATAGCAAAAATAAGTGTTGTGTTCAAAGATCTATAAACTAAACTCACAAAACAACCCTTGACAGAAAACTTTTGGTCCAATCTCGGACTGTTTTGACCATCCAAATGGAAATATTTTTCAAAACTGTTTTACATGGATAAAGTTTAGATTTATACCTTTAAAATGACTACTCTCACGTTTTCATACGATTTTTCTACAATTTTTGGCGAATTTTACAAAACTGCCTATCATATTTGAAATAGTTTCGGACCAACCTGTGAAGATGAGTAATTTCACACTAGTTTGAAGCCATAAAAAATTATGAGAAAATTTTTGAACAAAGTAGACAAAATTTCCAAACTTCCAAAATTTACGGATCCAGATTTCGACTTACGATGAATTTTCTACAAATTTTCTAAATACTAGTTCGGAAAAGCCAAAAACCAGAAAAATATGTATTTTCACAAAACCAAGCCAAAAATGATATTTTTGACAAAAATGGGTTTAAAATGATATTTTTATCACAAAGTAGTCATCAACACAAGTTTTTAACAAAATTGGAGATTAAAGTGTTATTCTTACAAAAATTGGGCCTTAATTGTAAAATTTTGGCTTATTGGGCCAAGAATGTGATTTTTACAAAAAGTGGGCTTTAGATATCAATTATGTAAATAATCAAGCTAAAATAAACAAAACAATAACAAACGGGTTAAAAACGACATTCATATCCTTATTGGGCCTGGAAATAATATACATGTTTAGTGGGCCTTAGTGTCATTTTACCTGTATATTGGGCTCGAGATAGGTATTCATATCCTTATTGGGCCTGGAAATAATATACTTGTTTAGTTGGCCTGAGTGTCCTTTTATATGTATATTGGGCTCGAGATAGGTATTCATATCCTTATAGGGCCTGGAAATAATATACTTGTTTAGTGGGCCTTAGTGTCCTTTTACATGTATATTGGGCTTAGGATAGACATTCACATTCCTTTTGAGCCTGGAAATAATAGACTCGTATAGTGGGCCTTAGTGGTCCACTTACATGTTTATTGGGCCTAGGAATGGGTTTTATATGCGTTATTCTTTTTATGCTATTTTAGTGGATACTATTTGCATGCTATTTGGGCCTATAAATACCTTACATATGAAATGGGCCTTAGTTGTCCTTTCACATATATTTTGGGCCCATGTTATATAATCTCATTCCCTTTAGGTCTTGAAATGATTTACATGTTTAGTGATGCCTTAGTGGTTCACTTACATGGATCATTGGACCTAGAATGAGTTTATACATTTTTCTTCGCGTAAATTCGATTAAGGATCTAGCGAGTTTTTATCGGTTGGCACCTATTAAGTGTACGATCGTAGCCTGTAGTTATAACCAGATTCTCTTGAAGGGAGAGCGGGGATTTGTGTATAGATCTATACGGGGATGACACCCCACACCTGAGCTGTTCGCTACAGTTAGACTAGGCCAGTCTAGGGTGACAAAAACCTTATTCTATTTTCCGTCGGCGTCCAACGACGCCAAGACATGCGAAATTGTCATTATTTAGTATGGTTATGACGGCTCGCTTAGAGGAATTAATGTTATGAAGTTTACGGAAGACGATTCACCATTCACCATTCACCATTCACCATTCACCATTCACCATTCTCTTGGATTACTCGGAAACATTCTCTTACTAGTACTCAATCTCGGGGGTTGGTACGACAACTTTCTCTTGTACAGACAACATCGGGTTGTCTGGGAATATTCTCTTTACATGCTCTTACATTCTCTCTAAATTCTCTTTACCCTTTTTAGTCAAATAAACAATAACATACATGCATTAATACAAGATCTAACACAAACACACTAAACAGTTTTCAGAAAATATCGGATTTTCTGGTGGTTTTCAAAGTTATACAAATCATTTTCACAAACATGCTTATGAACTCACCAACATTTTTATGTTGACCGTTTTCAAAATAACTTGTATTCTCAGGATACCGTTGAGGCAGGATGAACGAAACAAACTAATGGATATTGTGTTATATTTTGTTTCATCATACTCTTACTATTTTGGCATGTAATATTCAAATACAATACTCGATGTAAACAATGAATGTTGTAATATTACATATGTGATGATGATGATGTTATGTTTCAATTATATTCAATGTAATGATATTTCAAGATGAAGTCACACGCGCAAGCCCCCGGACGTTTCCGCCGTCTGGTTCGGGGGTGTGACAAGTATACACATAAGTTGATTCATAACATGGAATGCATTCAAACCAATATTAGTGAGTGAGATCAAACTTAGTGATTAAGTCACAAAGACTTGCTCCGATGAGTGATTGCAATCTGCTATGTAACAGTAAGTAGTATGGTTGAGTAAGAAAGAGATAGAAAGGATATATCCAGAGAAAATGTATTAGAAAGTGAAGATGTGTATCTGATACAAAGAGCATGGTCTCTATTTATAGAGACGCAAGAGTTACAACACAAAAGTTTTCTATGAGTAGCCATGCAAGGTCTACTGGAGAATAGAGATAAAAGAGATAAGACAATATAGACTGAGTACAAAATCAAGACGGCTAATCCTTGGACTTCGGTTGCGGATGACTGAAGTAGAAAATCTTGGTTGCGGCTGTGGTGCTGACTGCGGTAGGGAGAAGTTCAAGAGGGTCACTTTTAATGATTCAACAATTTCCCCCTAAGTGACCTCTTTAACTTCTGATCATTTATCAAGACAAATATATTTGATCAAGATCCACCATAACTTCCTTACATTCTCTAACCGAGTGATTCTCCTCAGGATCTCAAACTTGACCTCTGCGGTAGTGAATTTGGATTTCTCTACTGCAATGCGGCAGATGTTAAGCTGCTTCCTGGTGAGCCGATGCATGACACTCATAGGAATAAAGTATTTGACATTGTCGGTCTTCCTTTTGAAAATGATGCCAAGCTCAGGGAAGTTAGTTGCACCTAAAGATCTATCAGCAAATCCTTCGGTGGGCATCGGTGCGGGGTCGAGAGGTGGTAGATCAACCTTCTAGGAAACGATGGGATAGATGTCCGCATTAATTTTGGCAAAGTCGTACACAGTTTCCATCAAGAAGTTGTTGGCCCGATCGAGTGCAGTCTTCATTTTTGGATGTTTCTCAGCCTTGTTTTGAAACACTTTGGCTATGAGAAACACTTCCTCCGGGTTCATGTTGGGAAAGTTTTCTTAGGTGCGAATGTAGTCATGTCCCCTTTGGGTGAGGGTGTACTAGAAGAATTCTGCCTTCATACATCTCCGAACTTTGTAATTTACAACCGCGGATGGCCGATCATTGGACCATATGTGCTCTATGGGGGAGGCATGCTTAGTAAAGAATTGTGCAAGTCTCTCAAACTCCGTAGGCAGTCTCTTGGCATCGGGAAGGCTTTGGTCAAACTGCTCAAATACCGTGAAGTATCTGGCATTGGGCGAAATGGGAACATCCCAGTAGCCATCCGGAGGAGGTTCTACATATGTGAGGTGGGGAACATAATCTTCATCTTACAGCCTCCGGTGGGGATTGACCCAAGAATTGATAAGGGTTTCATCCATGACCGTATCGAAGCCACTTAGTCTCCAGATCTCTTCAGCAAGTTTGGCTGACCTCTAGTCTTTGTTCTTTTGAGTTGTGGTAGGAGAATCGGTTGAGCTTAGAGAAGACATGTGTTCTGCAAGGAGTTTGAAGTGTGGGGGAGTTTCAGATTTTTCTGGAATATGAGGTGGAGAGTGATGGGATGGTTGTGCTGAAGGAATTTTCTCTGTGATGATGGGAGGACTCTTATGTGGAGTTGGGATTTTCTCAGCAATAGTAGGGAGAGATTGATGTGGTAAGATTGAGTGATGGGAGTGATGAGAGTGATGTGAATGATGGGCTTCTTCTTCATCACTTCCCCCTCTTGAGGAACGCATCCCCGAAGTTTCCTCAAGCCAAGAACGAAGGTCATCGACCTTAGAGAAAACTTCTTGGAATTGGGATGTCATGGCATCAGCCAGCTGCTGATTATTGGGAATAGAAGGATTGAGAAGAATTTTGTGGATTTCTTTGACCAGAAGAAGAATCTCAGTACCAAGGAAGTGGGTAGTTTTTGAGTGCTGCAGTCGGTTGATTGTGGATTGAAGAACAGTGATTGCAGACTCATAAGCTGAGTGAGTCTCAGCAATCAACCTTTTAGAATCGGAGGCTTGATCCGAAATGGCTGCCTGAAGATCCTTTTTTACTGCAGTTACTTCAGAAATGAGTCGATCAGCAGTGGCCAGAAATTCCTTGTGGTCAGCTTTGCGATTATTGTCAAGGGAGCGGATCCCCATTTCAACTTTCAAGGAGATACGCTCTGCTGCCAATCTTTCACATGTTTCTAGTCGCTCAATCCTTTCAACAAGCGACTGCGGTCTTGGAATATCATCTGGTTGCGGTTGAGTTGGCTTGACCGCAACCAGGATTTGATCAACTTTGGCTTGGAGAGATAAGAACTCTTTCCTGGCCACCACATTCTTCTTCTTCTTCTTGGGGTTGGAGGTGGAGTGGTGGGAGCCACTTGATTCTTCACCTTCATCAAACATCATTAATTCATCATCTGAGGGAGAGGGTCTGTTTACCTCCTGAATGTCGTCATCATCCAGACCGAAAGTGGGAGCAGAGCTGATTTCGATCTCGGGTCCTTCATCTTGAGAAGCTTCAAAAATCGGAGTAGTAGGAACTTTGGATGTTTGTTGGGCAGCTGCATCTACCTGTTGTTGTTGAAGAGATGCAACCATTTGATCCATCCAGCTTTGAACTTTGAGGATGGTGGCTACGGTATTGGCATTGCTGATGGCATTTGCCCAATACTTAGCCACGACTTGGAGTTCTTGTTCTTTCTGTTTTTGCTGCTTGATTTGTTGATCTTTACGGGCTTGGAAGGCCCTTCTGAAAGCTTCATACTTCTTGATTTTAGCTTCGGTAGTTGGTTGATAACGACTCCAAGAATCACTAGATTCACTACCGTCAATTCCTTGATTTCGCAACAAGGTGGCAAGGTGTCCCTTGGGTTCACGGATCCTTGCACATTAGTGCTCACCATGCCTAAACCACCTGAAACAGATGTAAGTAGAGTAGGATTTCCTGAGCGTCCTTGGTCTCCTTGACCCGTGGTCAAGTCTGGCCTCAACTCAGTTCTGGCATGGGCAGAAGAAGCGCCCTGCGGTTGGGAATGTGTTTGCAGTGTTTGGGTGACAAATAAAAGGATGGGGTTCAACTCCTCAGCAGAAAAGAAGTGTAGTCGGGAAGCCCTGGAGACCTTAGGGCGAGAACCGGTATCATCCCTTTGGGTTGATATTGGTGGGGTGTCTCCACGATGTGATGAAACATGCTCACTTGTTGAGCTTGAGTGGGATTCGATGGTTGCATTGAATGGGTCTGCGACAACCCCAAGGACTACCGAAGCCTGTTGAGAGGCTGAGGTATCAGTCCGGTCACACATTTGGCTAATGGTAGTGGTTTTTCTCTTTTTGAGAATGGCGATAGGTTGCACATCCTCACCGAAATCACTATCAGATACGACGACAGTTTTTGACTTACGCTTCTTTGTGGGTGCAGTTGCCTTGGGAGCATTCTTCTTGGGAGTTGGAGGTGTTTTCTTTGATGCTAACTGTTTTCTTCTCCCAGAGACATTGGAAAGAGTGGTAGAAGAAGGGACTGCGGTACCTTCAGGAGCAACAACTGCGGATGGAAGAGGCGGGGTAGGTGGGTATGGGTCAATACCCTCCGTAGCCTCTATGTGGTCAGAGACATCAGCAGTCTCAAGACCAAGGGTTGTAAGTATGTAGGTTGGGAGTCTGTGAATAGGTCCAAAGGGAGTTTGATCAGATGAGGGAGTATACCTTTTAATATCCTTAGTGATGAAGAAGTTGATGTCGTCTCCCATACTGATACCTGCATCAGAATGAAGATCCAAGATGCATAAGGACCAAAACCTAGCAAAAGTGAGCTCGGTTGGTTTCTCCTTAGGGATTTCCTTGGGAATGTACTGAAGGAAATCATCCCAAAGGATTTGGCTGTAGTTGACATCGTGGCCGGTGAAAATACTCCATACAAGTTCCAGCAGTTTAAGACCCATATTACCGATGCCTCCGGTTATGTCGGAGAGACTGCGGATGACATAGTGGCACACGTATTGCCACACGGCGGGCAATTGGTTCTTCTTGAATTCGCCGATGCCCTTAATCTTCTTTTGGTATCCCATCTGATAGAGAGCAGATGTGATGTCAGCCATTGACAGGGTGAAAAACTTGATGGATGGGTGAATCAAAAGATTGATGGCGTTGAGAAACTTTTCTTTTGACAGTATAACCAGGGAATCGTCAACTAGGTTGAGATGAACTTCTTGGAGGTTGTTGAGTGGTCGATATGCAGAAAAAACGCATTTGAAGAGTGTAGATATTGGAACCACGTCTGTGAAAGCATTGAACGGGCCATATATTCTTTAAGAACTTGATCATCAACTTGAGTGGGGCATTGTATGAGGGATGATCATCGAAGATTGCTCTGAAATTACTGGAAGCAATCGTGGGAGAGTCTGTGGGGTTGGAGCTTCGTGATCCAGAGGGCTTAGCTGGTTTCTTTGACACACTTGATTTCACCATTGTAGAAGATTGAGAATGTATGAGGATTAGAGAAGCTGTGATTGTAGTGAATTTTTTTTGAGGGTTTGATGGTTCTAAAAGCGTAAAGTGTCAATGGAGAAGACGAAAGGTTTATATAGGGGGAGGATGAACTGTAAAAGGAATTTACCCTAGGTAAAAAGATAAGATTAAGGGTCGTTTTGGGGGAAATTCTTGGATTAAGATTTAATCTTAGCCACATAAAAAACGAAACGGTTTCTAAAAGATTTTGAGGATTTTCTAAAAGGGCTAGCATTTAATGAAAAGTCAGACTTGCGACATCACGTCTGGCAAATGTGTGGATAGGGAGTGGAGGATGTAATTGATGGGACGTTCTGGGTAAAGGGAAGGACAGGTTTGGGAGGTGTTTATGGAAACCCAATCTTTTTTGTCATCACACCTAATATAGGTCTGACACAAAAGTTTTTAAGAAAAAGAAGGATGACAGTTTTCTCAAGGAATGTTTTTTTTTAAATTTTATTTAATGTTCCGTTTAATGAAGAATCATTAAATAGCACACTATGGTTTTTTTAAACTTTTTTTTAAAGGAAAAAAAATGAGGTTGTAGATGGACTCATCGTTACGGATGGACGCTTTTGCCATTGCGAGTGATCACGATAGGAGAATCTGAGAAGAGCACTTGTAAAAGAGATTAGTAATAACAAACAAAATACCAATGAGAGGTAAGTATAATATATGGCTGCGGTATATGACTGCAGTACACAGGATATCCCAAAACCATTTATTATAAATATCTTTCATTTAGAACCGCAATGGAGACCATGAATGGTCTACGGTGGCTATCAATTCTGGAAGAATTGAGGGTCCGGGTTCATCATTCCTAACATTTGTAAGAATGCATTGAGTTTGGTAAAGTCAAGTGCTTTTGTAAAAACATCAGCAATCTCTTCGTGTGTAAGGACAAAGATAAGTTCAATGTTACCTTTTAGAATGTGGTCTTTGATGAAGTGATACTGTAGTTCAATATGCTTGGTCTTTGAGTGATGGATAGGATTGTGAGAAATTGCTATGGCACTCTTAGAGTCGTAATAGATTGGTATCCGCAACATTCTGTACCCATAGTCCAACAGTTGTGTTTTCATCCATAACACTTGTGAGCAACAGCTAGCAGCAGCCACATATTCAGCTTCTGCGGTAGATAGGGACACACAACTTTGTTTTCTCGAGGACCAGCTGACTAATCTTCCACCCAAAAATTGACATCCACCAGAGGTGTTTTTCCGATCCAGCTTGCAGCCAGCATGATCAGCATCAGTAAATGCTTGAAGACTAAAGTCATTGCCTGCAGGATACCATAGGCCAAGAGACTTGCTTCCTTTTAGGTATCGAAGAATTTTTTTGGCTGCGGTCATGTGTGACACTTTTGGGTCAGCTTGATACCTTGCACACACACCAGTTGCAAAGACAATGTCAGGTCGGCTTGCAGTGAGATACATTAAAGAGCCAATGATACCTCTATAAGTCTTGTGATCCACAGATTCACCAGAGGGATCAGCAGAGATCTTATATCCGAAGGCCATAGGAACCTTAGCCGAAGAACAGTTGTCCATAGAGTATTTCTTCAGAAGTTCAGTGGTGTATTTCTCTTGATGAATGAATATCCCTTGCTGAATTTGTTTGACTTGAAGACCTAGAAAGAAGTTGATCTCTCTATTCATGCTCATTTGAAATTTGTTTGTCATGAGCTTAGCAAATTCATCCACCATTCCTTGATCAGACGATCCGAAGATGATATCATCCACATATATTTGTGCAAGCATTAGGTGAGACCCGTTTACTTTTCTAAATAGTATGGGATCAATCACTCCTCTTTTGTAGCCTGAAGAGACTAAGAATTCAGAAAGAGTCTCATACCAAACTCTAAGGGCTTGCTTCAGACCGTAGACTACTTTCTGAAGCTTGTAGCAGTGATCAGGGAACTCGATACTTTCAAAACCGGGAGGTTGTTGAAGATAAACCTCTTCTTTTATTTCCCCATTGAGAAAAGCACTCTTAACGTCCATTTGGTGTACTTTGATGTTTTTGTGAGAAGCATATGCTAAGAAGATTCTGATTGCTTCCATTCTAGCCACCGGAGCGTACGTTTCATTGTAGTCAACACCTTCCAGCTGACTATAGCCTTTAGCAACTAGCCTTGCCTTATTTCTGATAACCGCTCCAGATTCATCCAGCTTGTTCTTGAAAACCCATCTTGTACCAACAATAGTATGGCCTTGTTTCTTTCAAATTCTTCCAGTTCTTCTTGCATTGCAGAAATCCAATCTGGTTCCAATAATGCTTCATTGATAGATCGAGGCTCGACTGCAGACATAAATGTTGCATAGTGACAATGATCAGATAAATCTTTGGCAGATCGAGTTTGGATACCTGCGTATGGGTTGCCAATAATTTGGCCTGGTGGGTGATCCTTCGTCCATACATGTAGACGAGGCATCAGATGATCAATAGTTGCGGTTGAAGGAATGTTTTCAATATCAGAGGTTGCTTCGGATTGGGAAGGAAGTTCCCCCTGGATTTGTGAAAAGCCTGCTGAATCATCTTGACTTGTTGGAGCGAGAGAGGCATTTTCTTTGGTTTGGAGAGGTTCCCCCTGGATTGTTGAAGGGAGTCCATCTAGAACCTGAGAAAGTTCCCCTCTGGACTGCGGATGGGAGAGTGACAATTCTTGAATAGGTTCTAGTGTCAATATTTTCTATGAGTTTATCATTTGAATCCAAAGATACGTTTGATGATAATGTTTCTCTGCGAGCATGAATTTGAACAACATCAAGTACTGGAACCTCGATGGTTGTGGCTAGATCCAGAGTAGAGCTTTCCCCCTTAACCAAAGAGATGGAAGTATTGATAGATACTACTTCGGATAAAGATGGTCCAGAAACATCAGTGTGTTGTTGTTGAGCTGCGGAAGACACAAGAACTTTGGATAGTTTCGCTGTTTCAACATGATCGAAAAGATTGTCATAATTGACTTCAACTAGATTTAAAGGACCGGAAGAGGAAGGAATGTCACATTCCATGATTGCGGTGGTTTCAGTGGATGGAGGGGTATCGCGGATGTGAGAATCATCGAATTTCACATCGAAGCTTTCAATGATCAGCCTTGTATGCCTGATGAGCACTCGATAGGCAACCTTGTTAGTGGAATAACCATGGAAGATGCCTTCATCAGACTTTGGTGCAAACTTGTTGAGTTGGTCTCTGTTGTTGATCACAAGACATCTACACCCAAAAATATGAAAGAAACGAACATTTGGCTTGCGGTTGTTAAGACCCTCATATGGTGTCTTGTTGAGGCGTTTTCACACAATGCTTCGGTTTTGGACAAAGCATGCGGTTGCTACAGCTTCAGCCCAGAAGTAGAAAGGAAGGTGGGCGAAGTTAAGCATGGATCTGGCTGCTTCTACTAGTGTGCGGTTTGTTCTTTCTACGACAACATTTTGTTGCGGTGTGTAGGGTGCTGAGAAGTTGTGAGAAATGCCCTTGGACACCAAGAAACTGTTGAGAAGATGATTAGTGAACTCGGTTCCATTATCACTACGGATACGTCTAACTGGAAGCTTGATCTGAAGTTCGATTTCCTTGATGAAGTTGATGAAGATCTGCGGTGTTTCTAATTTGAGTCTGAGAAAGAAGACCCATGTGAAACATGTATATTCATCAACAATAACCAGTATGTACTTGTTTTGGTGGAGACTGGCTACATTTGAAGGACCGTAGAGATCAATGTGCAATAACTCCAGTGGTTCAGAAATAGAAGAGTCCATTATCAGAGGGTGACTTGCTTTGACATGTTTACCACATTCACAAGCTGGACAGAGAGTATCGTTGCTTAATTTGAGAATAGGGAGACCGCGGACTAGTTCTCCGGTGACCAGATTGTTGATGTATCTAAAGTTGAGATGAGCTAGCTTGCGGTGCCATAGCATGCATATTCATCAACAATAACAAGTATGTACTTGTTTTGGTGGAGACTGACTACAGTTGAAGGACCGTAGAGATCAATGTGCAATAACTCCAGTGGTTCAGAAATAGAAGAGTCCATTATCAGAGGGTGACTTGCTTTGACATGTTTACCACATTCACAAGCTGGACAGAGAGTATCGTTGCTGAATTTGAGAATAGGGAGACTGCGGACTAGTTCTCCTGTGACCAGATTGTTGATGTATCTAAAGTTGAGATGAGCTAGCTTGCGGTGCCATAGCCAGCTGACTTCGGATACAACTTTTGACAAGAAACACAACTGCGGTTTACCAATGATGAGAGAGGCATCCAGAGGATACATGGTGCCTTCGGATCGTGACTTGATTAAGCAAGTGCTTTTATCACTTGTCATTATGTAATAGAATTGATCATCAAACTCCACTCGATGGCCAACTTTACATAGTTGGCCAACACTGATGAGATTGTGTTTAAGGCTTTCTACATAAGCAACCTTCTGAATGGAAAAGTTCCTCATAGTGAGAACACCATAGCCTCGTATGATGCCATTCGCAATGTTTCCAAAAGTGACATTTCCACCATTGCATATAGGCTTGAAATCCCAAAGGTATTCTAACCTTCCGGTCATGTGCAAGGAGCAGGCACTGTCGATTAACCATTCTTCTTCTTGATCCTCTTTGCACAAAGCCTACAGAGATTAAGTGGTTAATTTGGGCATCCAAGCGAATTTGGAGCCCGGAGTCATATACGATGTGTTAATTGATGCATGATGCGAGGTGGGAGAGACAGGTTTTAAGTTAACTTTCAAGCCTCGTCCTGGGTGTTTGAAGTTCTTTGGAGTTTTGTGAGATTGTGGATAGTTACGTGTTTTTTGGGAGAGATGAGATGTGTCATGAGAGAGAATTTTTTTACATTGACATTGACATGTGAACTTTTTGTCATTTTCCCTGACATTTGACTTAGTCTGAGGTTTTGAAGAAAAAGTATGCTTTTGTCCATTCTGAGGATTGTGAGATTTGACCCTTTTGTTTGTGTGTCTCGAAAAAGTGTTTTGTGCAGGTCTTGCAGGTGTGTAGACACGTGCAAGCCTTTTGTGATGTGATTTCTTAAACACTTGAGATGACCTTTTGAGTGTCGGAGTTGGCAAAATTCCTTTCCATTTTTGAGATTTTGAAAGTGACATTGGAAGTGTTGGAGTAGGTAGAATACCTTTCCATTTTGGATCATTGAGAGAATAGATTTGAAAACCATTTGATCGAAAAGACTTATCCTTAGAGATGGATGTTTTTTGAGTATTGTCAGAAACAGTGAACTCCTTCCTTTTTGTTTTCTTGGAAACAGTTTTCTTGAAATGATAATTTGAGAAAAAAGTTTTTTAGGACTTTTTGACTTTGGACATTTCACAGATTTCTTTTGTTTTGAACAAATTTGACGTTGCTTGCCACGAGAACGAAATTCTTCTTTAAAAGCTCTTTTTGCTTCGGTTTTAGGAGAACCGCAGTCAGTGACATTTAATTGCGGTTTCCTTAAATCTTTTGAGGATTTTGAAAAATAATGACTCGATTCATCCGAACTTGAGAAGTCAGGACTTTGAGAACATTGACTAAATTCAAAATTTTCAATTGGTAATTCATGGTTAATTGGTTCAATAGTCACAGAACTTTTGACTTCGGTCAGCGGTGTAGTGCTTTGGACTACCGCAGAGTAAGTATTGGTGGACACTTCGATGGGACATTTAATATTGTGCAATGGGACTGATTGTAGTTCATGACTGCGGTTAGAAACTGTAACGTCTGTGTTTCCGGGCTTGCCATTTTTAGCAATGTAATAGTCTAGGTTAACCTTTGTAACCCATTTTGAAATAATAGAAGTATATTATTTGAGTATTATGTGTTTTGTGCTTAATTGCTTAATTATGTGATTTGATTAATTAAGAATAAAAATAAGCGTCAAAATTTAAGTGTAGAATAAAGTTGATATCATTGGATAATGTTGTAGTGGTTGAAACGAGGTTTCCGAATATATATAGAACGCCCAAATCTGACTTTGTATGAGGAAGTTATGATTGATTGAAGTTTCGACTTAGCGGTATGCAGCCTGAAATACTCGATTTGAGATCGAGCAGTTTTTAGCCGAAACAATCTAAACGAGAATCGAAGATCTCGTTGTTGGTATCGAAGCGATGAAAAGTTAGGCGAGAATGGACGTGAAACGAAGAAGTTATGAATTTATAACGAAGTTTTTCTGTCCTGGCCTACTAAAAATAAATAATAAAAATAAAGTCAAAATTAGCTGACGAATTCTAAATGAAAGTTGTAGAGCGTAGTCTCACCTACGCGTGGATATAAAGAACGTCGAAAACAGAGTTCGTATGAAGAAGATATGAATTTCCGAAGTTTATGAAATATTTAATATTTAAATTTAATTCTAAATCTTGGTATTATCCGAAGAGGAGTCATCGGACTCATCCGAAGTACGCCCAGCGTACTGCTGTACGCCCCGCGTACCGCGAAGCATGACACACCTCGCACTCAAGTGACTTCGGATACGTGAGCAATGACGATTTCGGACCAGTACGCCCCGCGTAACGCCGTACGCCCCGCGTACTCCGAGGCTTCAGCCTCCTATAAATAGGATGCGAGGGCAGCCGACTCAATTGCTATTTTTCTCTCTTCTCTCTCCTGTTTTGCATCGATTTGCGTGCCAGAAGTACCCCGAAGCCCCGGTATCATTCCCGAGTCCCGAAGCAAGACCCGAAGCCCCGAGAATCCCGAAGAGCGTGATTCCCGAGCCGAAGCTCTTCCCGCGAGAAGTTCGATTTTTGTGAAGATCTTCCAGATCTGCCGAAGAATACTACTTCTACAAGCCGTAGTGCTGTCTGATCGTCTTCTGATCAAGTGAGTGTATACTACCTTTCATAAACACGATAATAATACAAGTATGGTTTGAGTGTATTAAGTATATTGTTGTTTATATGCGTGAGTGTGTAGTTACTTTCTTCTAACGCATAATTATGAAGTATTTTATACAAAATACGTGTTATGTATATAATGTTGTTGTTATATGTGTGAATGTATATTCATTCTCTTCTATCTCATAGATCTGATTTATTTTCTATGAAATACGTGTTATGTGGGTGTGCCTCGTCTGTTATGTGGAATATGTATTGAATGAAAATGATATACAGGTTTTAAACTATGTATGAAAATATATATTTTTATCTACTAATATGTTGGGTAGAACATGGGTAGATAGTTGGTGTGTAATAAACAGATGAGAGGCCTCGATGTTGTTGTTGTTGTTGATCTAGTTATTCAGCGGAGTATGGATAACGACCACAGACTCTTTCTAGACAGTCCTGTGGAACGCTAGCAGGTTCATAACCTGTAGGTGTTGTGAACGATGTGTTCACCGGTGTACTCTATCCCCCTCATGGTTGCCTTTAGGATATCTATTGCTGAGGAAACCCCTTAGCAGTAATGTCTGTCCCGATGAAAATCCTAGATCAGGTCCCTTGAGATAGATGTTATTTTAGGGACGTAAAGTGAGGATAACGGGAATGGGTAATCGGGATAGTGATTGGTTGGTGAAATTAAATATAATTTATTTATTGTGGGTTGAAAACCCTATATGCTCACCAGGCTCCTAAGCCTGACCCACTCAGTTTTATTTGTATTACAGGAAGTGGCGCAAGGGCGTAAGATGGATGAATCATCGAGTTGTTTTGTTTATAAGTCTGTATATGTATATATTTGTTGAATGACTTGTAATGTTATCGTTTATGCTTTATGGTCTATATCGGAACATGACATCCCGAGTTTTGATTATATAATGAAAATGCATCTCTTGATGAAATGCTTTGATAAATATTATTTTATCATGTTTTGTTTTGGGAACAAATTCCGCAACACTTTTAAATCAAAAGGATTTACTCTGAAATTATTTTAAAAAACATAAATGAAATCGGTCTTTTCTGGCCGTGATTTTAGGGATGTCACAGAAACACCGTGGTCAGACTGCAAGGATGGGAAGTCTAAAGAGACTTCAAAACTTTCAACAACAATTTCCTCATCGGCTACGGATGATGTTTGAGAATTTATGTTATCAACATGAGAAGGAAATTCATGGATAATTTCTTCTATAACACAATTATTACTCAGATCATGAAGTTTACCAAAGTGGGCTTGGATGTCCTCAGGAAATGTTTTGTTATTGACCGGAAATAAGAAGTTGCGGTCTGGTGGGACATAGGGACGTTCCGGTGTAAACCGAGGTGAAGTGTCCGTTGCGGTTGGGTAACCATTGGACCAACCCCAATTAAAAGTGTTATCAACATTCCCATTATTAACAAGATTCTCAATGGCCTCAGTTTCATTAAACAACTTTTCAATTAAAAGATTTAAGCGTACAATTTCATTCTGTGCTAAATCTCTCTGATTCAATGCTATTTCTATTTGTATTTCACTTAACATCCTAGCATCTTTTTCTAGTATTAAGTCCTTCTCTAACATTGCCATTTTGAGTCTCTTATTGTCCAAACGTCCTCTAACATGGAACATCTCCTGCGAAGCGATGTTCTTCTCATCTAGGGCTTTATTGTAGTCTGTAAGGACGGCAACACAAGTTTCATTGAGTGTGTCTATGAAAGGTTGACAATCATGCATGTTGTAATTTAAAGTTTGAATCATAAGTTTTACCTGTTCCACAATGCTGAGAGTTCCATCTTTTGCCATATAGCAATGGTTTTTCTTTAGATTGGTTGAGCCGTCTTCATCAGCAGTTGCTACCATACAGATCTTGCCTTTTCCTTTACTGAGATTATCTTCATCTTCATCTCCTGATGACCACACTTGATGATTCCTTTTTACTTGAGCAATGTAGGCTTTCCCTTTTCTTTATCTTCCAGTTCTTGAGCCATTCTGAGATAGAAGGCTCTATCCTTCACTACATTTTCCTTGCAATCCTTGGCAAAATGGTTTTCCTTGTTGCACTTGTGACATATAATAATGTCACTCTTTTCTTCTAAGGAGGTACCGGAGTCAGTTGATTAGGACTGCGGTGGTACTTCTTTGGACTGGGTTTGCTGAAGCTGCGGTGGAGGGAGAGGATTCTTGGTGGAACGGAAGTGATTGTTTTGAAAGTTGCGGTTGAAAGGTGGTCGATTGTATTGTTGGTTTTTGCGAAATGAAGGTGGTAAGCGATTGAATTTCTGACTGATAAGAGCAATGACATTCTGAAACTCTTCTTCATCGTCATGCTCTGAGTCAGCTTCATATGACTGCGGTGGTGAGTCATACGAAGTGGGATAGGTTTGAGTGTGAGGTGATTGTGCTACTAATGCAAGTGGACCTCCGAAGTCTGAGCAGTCCTTGAGTATGGTGGACTCTTGAGCTTGCAACTCTCCATAAAGCTTATAAAGAGATAATGAGTGAATCTTCCTGTCACCTTGTACAATCATTTTGGTTGTTGTCCAGTGTCTTCCTAAGCCATTAAGGAACTATAGATTTGTTTCATGATTGCTGCGGATGGTACCCGCATTGGACAATTTTGTGACGATCAATTTGAATCTCTTAAATGAGTCTTCCAAACTTTCACCGGAGTGGGCTTTGAAGTTATTGAATTCATTGAGTGCTGTAGTGAGCTTCTTGTCTTGAGCCTGCTCCGAACCTTCGTACAAGTTTTTGAGAACATCCCAAATCTCCTTTGTTGATTTGCAATTTATGATGATGTCGAAGTTTTCAGGAGTAACTCCACAAGAGATTTCATAAAAGGCAATACCATCATTTTCCATTTTGTCTAGATCATCTTTGGTGGGACGGTTCAAATCTAGTTGACCTCCTCCTAGCTTTGTTGTGGCTCCATCGGTTTGGACTGGTGTAAGGACTGGAACATGAGGTCCTTCTTCTATGGATCTCTAGACATCTCTACCAAGTCGTCTGAGATATCTTTCCATCCTCTGAGACCAGTGATGATACTCATTTGCAACCAGTATTGGGGCTCGATTGAAACCACCAACACTGTTGGAAACATTCAGTGATAAAGATTGTGCCATTTTTGAAGATTTTTTTTGTTTACAAATGAGCTTCAGTGATATAGAAAGCTTTTCGAAAAATCAGAGTTCCAATTTTCAAGAAGCAACCACTATGGCTCTGATACCAATTGTTGAGAGAAAAACTTTGAGACACATTTGAACAAAAGTTTGAACAAGTATTTAGCGGAATAGTTAATCTCAGAGGATCTATAAGCTCAACGATAATATTATGTTAGATTGTTAGAATGTTAAATAGTTAGATGCAGAAAGTAAAGAAAAGTAAATGACAACAACTGTTATATCAAGTATACACATAAGTTGATTCATAACATGGAATGCATTCAAACCAATGTTAGTGAGTGAGATCAAACTTAGTGATTAAGTCACAAAGACTTACTCCGAAGAGTGATTGCAATCTGCTATGTAACAGTAAGTAGTATGGTTGAGTAAGAAAGAGATAGAAAAGATAAATCCAGAGAAAATGTATTAGAAAGTGAAGATGCGTATCCGATACAAAGAGCATGGTCTCTATTTATAGAGACGCAAGAGTTACAACACAAAAGTTTTCTATGAGTAGCCATGCAAGGTCTACTAGACAATAGAGATAAAAGAGATAAGACAATATAGACTGAGTACAAAATCAAGACTGCTGATCCTTGGACTTCGTTTGCGGATGACTGAAGTAGAAAATCTTGGCTGCGGCTGCGGTGCTGACTGCGGTAGGGAGAAGTTCAAGAGGGTCACTTTTAATGATTCAACAATAGTTCAAGGGCTACAAGGTCATACCTGAATTGGAGTGTTACACTAGGCAAGGATAAAAGTGGGGGCCCCAGAAGAACCCTCGCTAATGTCTCTACCAGGAGGAGTTGGGGCCCGCTCCACACTACAGGAACCTTTAGTCGGAGAAGAATTAGGAGGAACTTGAGAAATAGCTTGAACATGAATATCGGGCTACTCTGACACCCCTGTGATCCCCTCGGACTGTTGAACGTCGTCATCGGGGATCACCACAATCATTGTCGGTGTTGAGGATAACAAATCCAGGAGGCGGGTAAAACTACGCCTCGTCTGAGCTCGTTTATCGACACTAGGTGCACCGGTAACCGTTTCACCCATGGCTAAGACGGCTTTCTGCTTGGCCTGCATGCGGCGGACATCAGAGATTATACCATCTTTGTTGTCCTCATCCACCTCAGTGGAACTGGAGTAAGCGCCAGTCGGGGGTACGACGGTTGAAATTGGACAAATGGCCAAAGTGGTTCCCCCAACTGATGTTGACGTTCCCCCGACCACAGGAGGAGCAAGAGCGGCAGTGGTCAGGGCAAGCTGGTCAAGGCGTCGCGGTGGAGGAAGACGATCGACCAAATCCACCTCTCGGCACTCCAACTTCCCCCGATAACGCTTCCGTAGCACCTCGTCCATGGACAGGGAAGACTCGACACTTGCAAACGATGAGGCACGAGGAAAACGCATAACCAAACGTAAGGATCAAGTAGACTAAAACCTAACCCTAATGGAAGAAAGAAATAAGGGAAAGGGGGGGGGGGGAGGAAGAGCAAGGAGAGATAATACGAACACTTACCATCAACAATGGAGAAGAAGATCGCCATTTTCCCCCGCCGCCTCCAGAAAGGGCTCATTCCCACACCGGCCAACAGTGCCTCTGAGTAGTTCTCAGGGGTGACCTGGACGCTCTTCAGGAGTCGGCGACACCCTAGTCGCGCGGAAACAGTTTGGGAGTAATGTCGGCAAAGGAGTTAGCACGATAATGTCCACTACCCGCCAAGCTGTGATTCACCCACAACCACTTATCTTGTCGGTTCTTAGGAGTCTGTCCATCGGGAACCAGGGTGTGTCCCTCTCGCCAGACGGAAAAAGTGCACTTGTCACCAGTGCAACAGAACCTAAAAAAGTACTTGAAGATGAAGTAGTCGGGGAGAACGCAATTGGCACGACAGATCATCTCGAATGCCACTACCTTGTTTACGGCGTTGGGAGTCAGCATCTGGATGCTACAACCGTCCTTCTGCTAGACATCCTCCTGGAAATCGGTAAGAGGGAGGCGTAGTCTGGCATCAAAGGTCTTCAGATAAACCCCCACTTTTCCAGGAGAGAGGAGACATAATGGACGAACCAGGTAACGGGAACTCGACCCCATCTGCTGAAGAAAGGCCGTACGTCTCCTCAAGAAACTTGTACTCAGCCTCAGTAGGAAGGGTTTCAGATGGACCAGCCATGGAAGAGAAGAGGAAAATGAACCCTAGAAGAAAGAAGAACAAAGGAGAGGAAGCGTGAAGAAAAAGGAAAGAATGATGATACGCGTTCTTATATAAAAAAGGAAAAGGCAAGATATTCAAAATCCCTGACAAAGTGACGTAACCGCTAGCCATGATGAGCAGTCACGTCGTCCTTAAAACCGAAACGGCGGGCGAACAGGAAACATAATAGTATAGAGTAATTAAGTCCAGAACGTCGTAGCAAGCAAAACAACGCTATGTCTACCGGACTGGGAGACTTGATAGCATGCCCTAGCCAGTACGAAAGAGTCACGCCCAACTCAGAAGGCTAGCGCACCCGGCAGACCAAACCCAGCGGGCTTAGCGCCCGCCAACGCCCCTAAGGGCAGGGCGCTCTGGCAAAAGGATAAGCGCCAGCTAGAGGCGCTCTTGCGAAAGGCTCGCGCCCGCCAAGAGCACCCTCGGCTCCAAGACAAATGATACGGTCAGGCGACAAATCAAGGGATCAGAGCATTACCATCAGGACCAATGGCAGCGCTCTAACAGATAGAGGAGCATGATCCTCCAATCAGCGCCCCTGATCCCGTCGGCCCAGACGATCCTGCCTCGTACGGACGAGCAGGATCGCTGAGTATAAAAGGAAACACTCACGACCCTAACCGGCAAGTCGCTTTCACCAAGCCACGCTCATACACACCCACATAACCCTACTAACTTGACCATCGAAGTGTCTTTCCGGGAGCCTCCTCCCGGGAAACGGCCGGCGCCCTTCTTTCTCTATGATCTTGTAGGAGCAGCTCAAGAACTGTTGCCATAGTCTAGCGAGAACCAGAGCAAGGTCACATCAATACCCATATTTTGATCTACAAATATGTACATGACATAATAAATCAAACTTTATGATATGTTTTGATACTTAATATTGAATATTAATATTTCCATGAAATAAATAATTTCTAATTAATTACAAGAATTATATTTATTTATCAAGAATCAAATACTTATAAATAATATATTCAAATCAAGTTGTTGTTAGTGTGACCATTTAGGATCATATATTATCTAGCAATATTATTTTATAATGACTATTGGAAATATAAGTCTTTCAATATATAAAATCCGAGATTGACATCTTAAATACTATATTCACATTTTAATAAACCATCTAATTCACTAATTCAAAGTTCATGCAAAATAATTATAAAAAACTAATACATTCTTACATATTTATACAACACAGAAAAATTATGATATTCACATGAAAATTAATAAAAACATTTATACATAAACCATTCATATTTTAACACAAAATTCATATATAAAAAAATCACAGCTTGATATAGTCAATTAATAACTCAATACAACTAATTCATAGTTTACTACATAAAATACTCAACATAATATAATAAATTTATAGTTTAATCATAAAAATTATACATTCACAACCATATCAACTTAAAACCTACATTTATATCTTCGAATATGGAGGCTAGTGCTTTTTTCAAACTTTAATTTACACAATATTTACGTTTTAAGTTTTTCATATTTTATTCAGAATTAGCAAAAAATTAGATCTATGTATAATGTTTCTTTCATCTCATATTTTAAAAACAAACACAAAATTCATAAAAAATTCACAACTTAATATAGTCAATTTATGGTTTAATAAACAAATCCACAGCTTAGTACAATAAATTCATAGTTTAACACACAAACAATATACATTTATAACCATATTCTCAACTTAAAACTTATGTTTTAAGACCTACATTCACAGTTTAATAAAATAGTTTAGGACTCTTATTCACAATATCAACATCATAAAAACATACTTGATTTTATAGTAGCGTTTCATCAAACACCTTGTGTGCACACAAATTCACAGATTAATAGAACATTTTAGGACTCTCATTCATGGTTTAATACAACAGTTAATGACTCTCATTCATGGTACTCATAGCTTAAAACATACTTGATTTTATTGAAACATTTCATCAAACACCTTGTGTGCACCACACACATAAGATCTATAAGCATCATATAAAGCTAATCTTATGTAGATCTAGTGTGTGAGAGTGTAGTGGCAGTTGGTGGTGGTGGTGGCAGTCTGGATGTGGGAGATGGAGGAAACGACATAGACGAAGCGGGTATAGAGACGGAAAAAAGCTTCGTCAAAGTAGCGGTTCACAGTTTTATGGTGCTTCAATATATCTTGACATCAGAGACATAGAGACGACACATATGTATGTCGGAGTAAAGTGATATCGTGGTTGTTCGTGGCAATGCTAGTGTTTTAGTCAGAGAAGTCATCGAAGACTAGTGAAAAATCATCAAATGGAGATGACGTCGGTGGTAGGTAGCAGATGTGACATCCGTCTTCAGATTTGAGAGAATGGAGGCGGTGGTTGTGAGCTTGGTCGGTGGTCTGAGGTGTTGGTAGATCAATGATAATGGATGGAGCTGTTGACATAACTCAGATTCACTAAGATTTGGAGAGATCTTGACTAGAAACACCACCATATAGAAGAAAAAACCATCGAGATCACAAAAATCTAACAAGATCAAAGAAAAAATGCATAAGGGAAAGCAGCCGAAACCATGAAAATGCCAACAGACCATTGGTGTAACACCTAAAATCAGAAAGGTCAAGAAAGGAATGGAAAAACCCTAAGTTGAAGAGGGTTGACTCGTCGAGTCCAGGGAGGAACTCGGCGAGTCGGAGCGGGATCCGGGTGTAAAGCAATTGACCGACTCGGCGAGTCGGCAAGTGGACTCGGCGAGTCAGGTCTGGATTTGGAAACCCTAATTTCGGGACTTGGTACCCTATTTAAGCATCTTATTCTCTTTCCTAGGGCTCAGTTGCGGCCTTATAGTCCAGAACCAGAAACCCTAAGCCTCCATTGTTGCTCATTCAAGTTTTCTTGCCATTTTGGGTGGTTTGAAGGAAGAAGGAAGAAGGCACACATTGGGGATTCAAGAATTGGCAGTAGATCCAGAGTTTGTGAGGTCTTCCAGAGCATTTGAAGGTAATGAGTCGTGACCTTCCCTCTTTTGCATATAGATCAACCTTTATCTTGGGATTTGGGGCTTTTAGGTCAAGTTCATGAACCATTTCGAGTTAGAAGCCCAGATCTGAAGCTGCTACTTCAGATCTATGTGTATCCTGGTCTAGAGAATTATAAAGCATCAGTCTATGGGTTGATTGTTGAGCCCTTTTGTCTTAAGCCCTAGTTTATGGTGAATGGTGCCTAGATCTCCTTCTCTACACGTAAAGTTTGCAACTTTACGTGGGGAATAGGCTTGGGAAGGGTAGATCTGCAGTATGGAGTCCATGCATGACTCAAAAGTCCTCTGCATGTATGGAGATCTGAATAGACTCGGCGAGTCCTTCGAGTGGACTCGGCGAGTAGCTTGAAGATGAGAAGGAACTCGACGAGTGGGATGAACAGCTCGTCGAGTCGGATGAAGTTAAGCATGAACTCGGCGAGTTGGAAGAACAAATCGACGAGTTGGTTGAAGATTGCCTTGGGCTCGGCGAGTCTATTCTTGGACTCGGCGAGTCAGGTCGCGAAACCCCAAACCCTTCGAGTTCAAACTCGAATCAGTGAGTCGGGTGGAGAATCAGCGAGTTGGACAGGTCAGGACTCGGGAATAGTTGACTCGGTGAGTCGAGTCGCGAATAGAAAGACCCTGAGCATATGAACTCGGCGAGTAGGGTTGACCTGGAAGGTTGAATTTGACCAGGATTTTGACCTTGACCAAAGTTGACCTAGTTGACATTTAGAGGTCAGTTGGACTAAGTGTTATATGGATATTGACAGCTCGGAGAGCTAGAGGAACAGCGGTTCTGGAGATTGTCGAGTAGCAGCAGAGGTTTATCAGCAGAGCTCAGCAGTTCAGGTGAGTTTCCTTCCAGTAGGAACGGGTCTAAGGCCACATTGCCGACCCGTTTAGCTAGTAGCAGTTTCCGGATTTTGATCTGATGCAGTATTTAGTATGTTTGATGCCTTCGTGGCTCAGACAGGAATTATGTGTTATGTGTTCCGGGCCACGTCCCAATGTAGTATGCAGTATATGTGTGTTCATGCTAGTTGATATGTTCATGCTATGTTCTGTTCAGTTAGCCCGGACTTCGGTCCGATGAAGGGGACAAGGTCCCAGTTAGTCCGAACTTCGGTCCGATGCAGGGGGCAAGGCCCCAGTTAGTCCAAGGTCCCAGTTAGTCCGGACTTCGGTCCGATGCAGGGGGCAAGACCCCAGTTAGTCCGGACTTCGGTCCGATGCAGGGGGCAAGGCCCCAGTTATTCCAAGGTCCCAGTTAGTCCGGACTTCGGTCCGATGCAGGGGGCAAGGCCCCAGTTAGTCCAGACTTCGGTCCGATGCAGGGGGCAAGGCCCCAGTTAGTCCGGACTTCAGTCTGATGCAGGGGACAAGGTCCCAGTTAGTCCGGACTTTGGTCCGATGCAGGGGGCAAGGCCCCAGTTAGCCCGAACTTCGGTCCGATGCAGGGGACAAGGTCCCAGTTAGTCCGGACTTCGGTCCGATGCAGGGGGCAAGGCCCCAGTTAGCCCGGACTTCGGTCCGATGCAGTGGGCAAGGCCCAGTATGTGCCTTATATGTCATTGTGTGGTATGTGGTAGATTGGGGGAGCTCACTAAGCTTCGTGCTTACGGTTTTCGGTTTTGGTTTCAGGTACTCGGTTTTCAAAAGAGGAGCTCGGGAAGATTGCAGTGCACACACCATAGTCAGTTAGCTTGGGAACGTTTGGCTCTGATACTGATGTTATGTTTTGATTTAATACTCTAGAAATTATGTTATGACTTATGATGCGATTTTTATAAATATGATTTAGTAATGTTTTAAAAGAAATTTTTAGTCGTTATTTTTGGGTCGTTGCAAGTTGGTATCAGAGCCTTGGTTTGAGGGATTCGGATGCACCTCCGGGTGTATCTGAACTCAAACTAAGGGAAAAATAAAAAGATTTTCAAAAAGGAAAAATGTTTTCAAATGGAATTTTGAAAATCACTTAGAAAGAAAAGAATTTTTAAACAAAGCGAAAAGGGTGTGGTGCATATAATCAGCCGAGCTCAAGTAAGTACTCCCAATTTACCCATACAAGTTATGTTATGATTATCAGTATCAGTTTTAGTTTCAATTTCAGTTCCAGCTTCAGTAGAACAACATGCTAGAATAGGACTAAGGATCTAGGATGATGCCTTATGTGCCTGCTTTATGTGTTCAGCTTGATAAGGATTTCATGCTAGTAATGAGTAGACAGTAACAGGATAGCCTGTGTAGGTTATGCCTGATAGTATGAGCTTAGCATTGTATGCTAGTGTAGTTTCTTGTTATGGAATAGTTTTGCCTGAGTATGTTTCCTTTATCCGAATGTTGCTTGCTTTGTGCTTTGTGGGACTCTGAGGATGGGAGTTAGCCATTAGGTGAATACGTCACATCACATGTGATCAGGGTTGAATAATCTCAGAGTGCTGGATTTGGCCCTACTGCGCAGCTCTCGTTTGAGTCTAACCGTTGTAGGGACGGGACTTTTACTCGAAGGATTATCCGAGCTTCATTGCATGTGATGGTATTCAAGTGGTGGCTAATTGGCATTACAAGGAGGCCTTTAGCAGCTGAGGACTGGTTGGGTAAAGTCAGAGGTCCCCTAGGGCAAGCCTAGGATGGGAGTAGCAGAGATCAGTAGAAGTGATTTGGTGGAGTTGAGGTAACTCTTGAGGAAAGTGCGGATAGATGTGGAAGGTAGTAGGGGCCCATACTACTGAAAGCAGAGGATCCGTACTCGATTCAAGAGGGGCCAAGACGAAACCAGGGAATGGTGGAGTGAGTGAGAAATCCCTCGGCAGTAGTGTAAATTGATCGGGAATTGTTATATTTTCAGCATGGTGACATTGCGCGAGCTACCAGTTAGCAGTTCAAGCATCGAGGAGGGATCTGGCTCGGGCTTTAGAGCCGAGCAGCTTGATGATCAGATGAGGGATTTCATTTCCGCAGAGATCACGCGCAACATCATTGATCAGACTCCAGTGATTTTCGGTCCGGTTAGAGAGGCCATTGTGGAGCTCATGGACCGTCATCTTGAGGCCTTTAAGGCCGGGATAGTTTCAGGACAGATTGGGGCTCGTCTAGGTCCCGAATCTTATGGAGTTCAGGGATCCATCAGGGAGGGAGATCCCATTTCTAGTTTCTGCCATCAGGGGACAGGAGTGAGTGGGGCACCCTGTCTCCAAGAGAGACCTCTGTATGATTGGATAGTTGAGGAAGTTTCGCGAGCCATTCGCGAGGATCTTCCCGACATGGTCATGAGGATCACTGATAGATTGATCGAGAGGCTCCAGGATTAGACAGCTGTTGTTCAGTCGGCGGGCAGGGAGTCGGAAAGGAAGAGGAAAGCGGATGAGACTCAGGTAGCCTCAGGTTCGGGTAAGAGGCCCAAGGGTTCGGATTTGAGGACGAGGAACTATCAGAACCGCAGTCGATGCGGGAAGTGTGGAAGGACGCACATGGGTGTGTGCAGGCGTAGAAATGGTGATGATTTGGGCTGTTTCAGATGCGGTCGAATGGGTCATATCAGCAGGGATTGTACTACTACCATTGCCCAGGGACTTGACCCGATATGTTTCCATTGCGGTCAGAGAGGCCACAAGAAGGCCCACTGTCCGAGTTTGTATACAGCAGGGCAGGTGCTAGCTCCTGCCCCTTGGACTTCGAAAGCCACCAGTGGACATCAGGGCCGGGCAAGGGCGCCTACGGCTCGGAGCCGAGTTTTCCGATAGATTTCAGCAGGGATTCGAGCTGCACTGAGTGATGGAGGTATGTATCTTTTGCTTTTCTGTCATCTATTATTGTTATGTTGCTGCATTATTATCAGTAAGCTTGAGTGTGGAGGTATTATATTACCTGCTAGTGGTCGAGTTTTATGCCATCTGCATACCTTGGAATTTGAATGGTGAAATGGAGGTCGTTCCCTCTAGATCAGGTTACTTCGAATACAGTAACTATACCATGTATGTGTAAGATACAGTAGTGCTTTACTACTTGCGGAGGGCGTTAGTCGAGTAATGATCAGTTATATTCTCAGTTGTGATAGTTCAGAGTTTTTAGTGGAGTAGCTAGTGGTCAGTAAGAAAGTGGGTTGGGGAGGTGCACCCCAAACGCAGATTCTCGGGATGTAGTCCCTAAAGCAATTACAGTTAAGGATCGAAGGGTGCTCAGTCAGATAGCAGGAAGGGTGCGGATCTGGTAAGAGTTAGTTGGAGTGCTGGCAAGGATAAACGTCGGCGGGCAGCATATCGCCCTTTTAATGAAAGGAAGGTTGGAAATCCTTCCGACCAGTGAGCAGTAAGGATCTAGTCTAATCCAAGTGGGGGAGAACCCTTCCAAGTATACAAGAATAAGAGCCACGTAGACTCAGAATGATTGCGCGGCCTCTGAAATGATTGTAGCACAGTGATCGATGGATTGAGGAGTTCAGATTTGGGAGTTCGAGGACCTTTCCAGCAGTTAGTTCATGTAATCGAGATGGTTAGAAGCTGGTTGAGAATCCAGGATTGGAGGACCACCTGTAGAGGCTCAAGTGAGTCGGAATGAGGATCCTGAGAACGGTTAGCAAGAGATGTCTTCGTATTGTAGCCAGTGGCAGAGTCAGCATGCAGGATTGCGTAGATTCAGGAGTTGGGAGTATGGAAACCTCCCAACAATAGCTTCTTGTATCCGGATTAGTAGACGGTTGGTTGGGGAACCAAGCCGAAGAGTTCCTCGATGAAGCACTAAGTATATCAAGGATATAAGATGTCGAGGATGATGCAGTATTCAAAGATTGAGGGCTGTTTTTGAGAAATCAAGATGAGGAATCACTAGCGAGACTAGGGATAGTCAGGATGTCCTCGGGATAGTAGTAGTAGTGTTGTAAGTATGCGGGGGTAGCCGTAGCATTCACTAGCAGTCAGGTAGTAGTAGTGTTGTAAGTCTGCGGGGGTAGCTGTAGCATTCACTAGCAGTCAGGTAGTAGTAGTGTTGTAAGTCTGCGGGGGTAGCCGTAGCATTCACTAGCAGTCAGATAGTAGTAATGGTGTTGTAAGTCTGCGGGGGTAGCCGTAGCATTCACTAGCAGCCGGATAGTGTTAGAAAGTTGTAAGTCCGCAAGCGTAGTCGCAGCCTTTATCAGATTGGTAGGTAGCATGAGCGCGTTGTTGGATGCAGGAAAGCAGTAGTACCCACCAGTTCGGGTGCAGTAGTGAGGATATGGGAATCCACGAGTTAGATTTTGGATTTCCCAAATGGTTCAGTTATGGTTAAGTCGGCGATTTGTCAGTAGATCGTCGCCTCAATTATGAGATCAGAGTAGTAGCGGACCGTTGGGGTTCGGGTATGTTAAGGGCTACCGCCAGTCTGGGAGCCATCATGTTGTTAGTCGTGGAATTGATGATGGCAGGAGGTGACGTATGGACCCGATCGGTTGGATCGGAAGGTTGCTTGAGCCACAGTGACAAGATAACTAGTGGAAACTAGTTCCAGAGGAATATTTCGTTCAGAATTCGTGGAAGCGACTAAGTAAGGAGTCCTTTGACTCCATAGTTGAGTTGGAACTCAGTGTTTCAGGTAGCTCAGTGTTTCAGCCAGTTCAGTGTTTCAGGCAGCTCAGTGTTTCAGTCAGTTCAGTGTCAGGCAGCTCAGTGTTTCAGTCAGTTCAGTGTTTCAGGCCGTTCAACGTTTCAGTCGGTTCAACGTTTCAGGCAGTTTAGAGTTTCATGCATGTTCAATATTTCAGGCAGTTCAGTGTTTGGAAAGTTTTTGAGTTTTGTACAGTATTAGTATTTGTGTTGGAATGCAAGTGCTGACGGTATAGTTGGTTGATTTGGAAATGGCAAGTCCCTCTCAGCAGGATCAGTCGATCCTTCTGCCAAGTATAAGTGATCTGTGCGGATAGCTAGGCTGGTAGCTTTTCTTTCAGGATGAAAGGCTCGAGTTACTAGGAGTTGAGTAATCAGATGGGATATTAGCAAGCTGGTTCCAGCAACATCGTTTCAGTATGAGTGGCAGAATGGATAGAACAGTTATAGAGAGTCGAAGTATCTTCAGGAATCGCTGGGAGCGACTAGGAGATTGCGATGGAGTGTAGTGACCAGTGGGAGTCCGGTAACCCAGATATCGGCAGATTAGTTAGATCTGGGTAGTCTCAGTGCATCCGGTAGGCGGATGAGGGGCAACAAGATTTTCAGTCAGAGGAAGTAGCGTAGAGGAAATTATAGAAAAGAGAAGGATTCAATATGTTCCAACAGTAGTGACCGGCACTGTGAGTGGCTGGAGTGATGGACAAAAGGGTGTTAGTTTCCCAGACAGAGAGTTGGAGGCAGTTCGCAGGACAGTTGGCCATAGCAAAATTCGAGGACGAAGTTTAGTTTAAGTGGGGGAGAGTTGTAACACCCGAAATCAGAAAGGTCAAGAAAGGAAAGGAAAAACCCTAAGTTGAAGAGGGTTGACTCGTTGAGTCCAGGGAGGAACTCGGCGAGTCGGAGCGGGATCCGGGTGTAAAGCAATTGACCGACTCGGCGAGTCGGCAAGTGGACTCGGCGAGTCAGGTCTGGATTTGGAAACCCTAATTTCGGGACTTGGTACCCTATTTAAGCATCTTATTCTCTTTCCCAGGGCTCAGTTGCGGCCTTATAGTCCAGAACCAGAAACCCTAAGCCTCCATTGTTGCTCATTCAAGTTTTCTTGCCATTTTGGGTGGTTTGAAGGAAGAAGGAAGAAGGCACACATTGGGGATTCAAGAATTGGCAGTAGATCCAGAGTTTGTGAGGTCTTCCAGAGCATTTGAAGGTAATGAGTCGTGACCTTCCCTCTTTTGCATATAGATCAACCTTTATCTTGGGATTTGGGGCTTTTAGGTCAAGTTCATGAACCATTTCGAGTTAGAAGCCCAGATCTGAAGCTGCTACTTCAGATCTATGTGTATCCTGGTCTAGAGAATTATAAAGCATCAGTCTATGGGTTGATTGTTGAGCCCTTTTGTCTTAAGCCCTAGTTTATGGTGAATGGTGCCTAGATCTCCTTCTCTACACGTAAAGTTTGCAACTTTACGTGGGGAATAGGCTTGGGAAGGGTAGATCTGCAGTATGGAGTCCATGCATGACTCAAAAGTCCTCTGCATGTATGGAGATCTGAATAGACTCGGCGAGTAGCTTGAAGATGAGAAGGAACTCGACGAGTGGGATGAACAGCTCGTCGAGTCGGATGAAGTTAAGCATGAACTCGGCGAGTTGGAAGAACAACTCGACGAGTTGGTTGAAGATTGCCTTGGGCTCGGCGAGTCTATTCTTGGACTCGGCGAGTCAGGTCGCGAAACCCCAAACCCTTCGAGTTGAAACTCGAATCAGTGAGTCGGGTGGAGACTCAGCGAGTTGGACAGGTCAGGACTCGGGAATAGTTGACTCGGCGAGTCAAGTCGCGAATAGAAAGACCCTGAGCATATGAACTCGGCGAGTAGGGTTGACCTGGAAGGTTGACTTTGACCAGGATTTTGACCTTGACCAAAGTTGACCTAGTTGACCTTTAGAGGTCAGTTGGACTAAGTGTTATATGGATATTGACAGCTCGGAGAGCTAGAGGAACAACGGTTTAGGAGATTGTCGAGTAGCAGCCAGAGGTTTATCAGCAGAGCTCAGCAGTTCAGGTGAGTTTCCTTCCAGTAGGAACGGGTCTAAGGCCACATTGCCGACCCGTTTAGCTAGTAGCAGTTTCCGGATTTTGATCTGATGCAGTATTTAGTATGTTTGATGCCTTCGTGGCTCAGACAGGAATTATGTGTTATGTGTTCCGGGCCACGGCCCGATGTAGTATGCAGTATATGTGTGTTCATGCTAGTTGATATGTTCATGCTATGTTCTATTCAGTTAGCCCGAACTTCGGTCCGATGCAGGGGACAAGGTCCCAGTTAGTCCGGACTTCGGTCCGATGCAGGGGGCAAGGCCCCAGTTAGTTCGGACTTCGGTCCGATGCAGGGGGCAAGGCCCCAGTTAGTCCGGACTTCGGTCCGATGCAGGGGACAAGGTCCCAGTTAGTCCGGACTTCGGTCCGATGCAGGGGGCAATGCCCCAGTTAGTCCGGACTTCGGTCCGATGCAGGGGACAAGGTCCCAGTTAGTCCGGACTTCGGTCCGATGCAGGGGGCAAGGCCCCAGTTAGCCCGGACTTCGGTCCGATGCAGTGGGCAAGGCCTAGTATGTGCCTTATATGTTATTGTGTGGAATGTGGTAGATTGGGGGAGCTCACTAAGCTTCGTGCTTACGGTTTTCGGTTTTGGTTTCAGGTACTCGGTTTTCAAAAGAGGAGCTCGGGAAGATTGCAGTGCACACACCATAGTCAGTTAGCCTGGGAACGTTTGGCTCTGATAATGATGTTATGTTTTGATTTAATACTCTAGAAATTATGTTATGACTTATGATGCGATTTTTATAAATATGATTTAGTAATGTTTTAAAAGAAATTTTTAGTCGTGATTTTTGGGTCGTTACAATTGGAAAGGATGAGTCTACACAGATTTTGAGGTAGTATAAGGCACCATTAGAGAGGATGAGTCTACATAAATTTTGAGGTGGTATAAGGCATCAACGGAAGCATGAGACGACGGTGATGGTATTCGTGTTTGACAGAGGTGTTGACGAACTCATACTTAGTCAGACAAATCTAGAATAAAAATGTCACCGAATATAATAAAAATCCATTGTAATCACTTATATCTAACTCGATCTAAGTAAGAAGTACAAAGAAAAGTCGTCAGAATCACAAAGCTGCCGATAGACCACCGGAGAGAATGAGTGTACACAAATATGTAGGTGGTATGGGGCAACGACAATAACAAGAGATGGCGATGGTTCGTGGTTGGTAGCGGTGCCGAAGGTAAGTCGCGGTGGTTTTGTAAACTGATGATAGATGGAGATAAGATAGATGTTTGTTTTTAGATGATGATTAAATATAGGATTATTAGATTTGAGATCTAAAATGCATCTTATTTATGATGTAACAATAACATTATGACAAAAATAACCTTAATGAAAAGGTTTCTAGATAGTTACTAACCTTAGTGGTTTTTATTTTATCTTTTCATTTTAGTAATAGTGTTTATTAGCTTATGTTGTATCCAAACATAGTTTAAATAAAATATATATTTTTTAAACTTTTCCAAAACCAAAATATAATAAGTTATGATATTTTATGTAATGATAAAATAACTTATCAAAAACTCATTTAATAACTCAATATAAATAAAAAATAATTTATCTAAATCTTTTAGTTAGGTTAATAAATGTTTATTAAATTTTCTTATCTAAACTTTTAAAATTGATTTGTACATATGCCCGATCGTAATAATTCAATAAACATTTCAAATAACCAATCGCAAACACGTTACAATGTATTTGGCAAACTAACGGTTGCTGTTAACTGAAACTTTTATACGAAGTGTTTAATAAAAGCAACTCTTAGTTTTTAAATATTTAAATATGTTACAACTTATAAAAAGTTCATGTTATCAAAGCTTTTGTTTAAATAAAAAGTCAAAAACTCATTCTACTAAATAAAGTTTTTTTTTTCTTAATTTTCTCGTAAAAAATAAAAGCTATCTAAAATTCAATGCCAAAATCGAAGAAAACATTTTCCATATAGAATAGTTAAGAAGGTAATTATGGCCTTATGGGTATGGGTATCTCTAATCTCTAAATGATAAATAGAGTGCAAGTATTATATCTCGACAACTTGCCGCACGCGTTTTTACTTTTTATTTTAAAACGGACGAAAATAATAATATTATATGGAGGTGAAGGCTGAAAGCTTTGAAACCATTGGCTCTTGCATCCTGTTTTTAATCAACCCATATTACTTGGGAGGCTGTTTCACTCATTCACTCTACTGTCTACATGCTTCGCATCTCTATATATTTATACCTCTACTTTCTTCCATTCTTCATCAATCACTTGTTCCACAAACATACTTTTCATTCAAACAAAACACCTACTTACTTCATCTAATTATTAAACATCTACAAGATCATTTAATTATGAGTTTCAGAAGCAGAGCATGGATGGTGGCCGGAACTGTCGGAGTTGTGGAAGCCCTCAAAGATCAAGGCTTTGCACGATGGAACACCACCATCAGGACCATCCACCACCACGCCAAGTCCAATCTCCGATCAATTTCTCAGACCAAGAAGTTGTCTTCGCCGGCGGTCATGGCTTCAGGCGGCGGCGTAGAAGAGAGGGCGAAGCAATCAGAGGAATCGTTGAGAAAAGTCATGTATTTGAGCTGTTGGGGTCCCAATTGATCAAACCCCTTGCAACTGTTATTGATTTTAGCCTTTTAGACACCAGATGAAATGTACATGTAATTATGCATTGTGTACAACGTTTATAATGAATATTGAAAATTGTTTATAATGAATATTGAAATGTACATGTAATTATGCATTGTGTACAACGTTTATAATGAATATTGAAAATTGTTTATGATCAAAGATGGTTTATGTATGAATTATGATATGATGTGATTTGCAATTTCAGTAGAAGAAATCGAATACTGTATATTTTGATCATCACTAATCGTTGATAAACCTAGCTACTGATGGCATGATTGGCATCTAAAAGAACATCAAGTTTATGAAAATGCAACCAATTCTTCTGAAATATAAATTATTAGTTATAAAAAAACATTTATTTGAGGCCTAAGAACTAATAATCCTGAAAAATCAAAACATTAAATATTAGATTTACTTTCTATATCAATGTTGAAAAATAAAAATTATTTTAACTTTTTATATCGCTTCACTTAAAACTAATCTGAAAACGGGATCTCTTACTCTGTATAAATATAAATATTAACTTATGGATTTTTAAATATACATGATATAATCAAAATGAAATCACGTTTGTCTTTCTATATTCTTCGTTTAGATTAGGGTGAGTATTTAGGCCTGTGGACCGGACCAGACCGTTTTTTTGGACCCCTAGGCCGGTTCACGGTTCTAGGATTTGATCAAAATCGTTCCGGTCCGGCCGGTTCCGGGCAAAAACCAGTTCTGTGAAACTCTTTAAACGAATAGATCTCATTCGTTTTAAGTCGGATTGACATACGGTATTTCCCAACATGTAATTTAAACAAAAATTGTATCAAACCCACAAACATGTTTCAACAAGTTGTATCATATGTATGTAAAGTTGTACTGGTCCAAATAGGTCCAAGAACCGAAAAACCCGGACTTGGACCCGAACATGGACTTGGACCCGGTAAGTTTCATCCGGTCCGGTCCACGGTCAACAATATTCTCAGAAAACGGTCCGGTACAAATGCTCACTCTTAGTTTACACATCTTCATTAAATTATTTCATTAGTAGTTATACTATACCATGGATTTTCAATTTCTTCCAACAATTTTATCATGTTTAAGTTTGGGATTGCTTGTTTGAAACTAACTTATATTTAGGGTAAATTACATGAATGATCCTTATGGTTTGGGAGTAATTTGTATGTTTGGTCTTTAAAATCTTTTTTTTTAGTTTGGACAGTCCCTTCTATATGTTTTGTTGTGTCATTAGTCCATGTCATACATAAAAAGATTACTTCATATTCATGTATATTTCCTTTTTAAATTAAATTATCATTTATTTATTATTTAGACAATAAAATACTATAAAATGTGACCCGTATTCCCTACCTCCACCTCTCATATTCTCTTTATGTTCGATCACAGGGAAACCATTTATGGTCACCACTACCACTAACTTTCGGTCACTATACAGGGAAACTACTTCTGGCCACCACCACCAATAACCTCCGGTCATTACCACCGTTACATATTAGAACCCTAAAAACAAAACAAAAACCATAGATCCAAACTAGACACATAACAAAAACCATAGATCTGATGAACAAATTACAAAGCAAAAAACCATAGATCTACAGTGATTTGATACATATTTTCATTATTTTTTTAAATCTGAGCATAAGTAAGCAACAAAGACATTAATTCTGAACTAGAAATCAGAAATCGAAATAAGATGAAACCTATAAATCAGAATTCAAAATCAAAATCAAAATGTTTGAAACCCCAACACTTTCATGCTGAAACACCGTCTGAAATGATTAATGAAGCAGATCACGTTTGAAGCCCGTCATGGTGCTCTCAGGTCATTGGTTCTCCATCAACCCTTTCATTGAATGTTCCCAATAGCAATAGCAATGAGCGAAGATTTCAAAAAGCCTATGAGAGAGGGAGACACACACAAGAGAGAGAGAGAGAGAGAGAGAGAATGAGAGAAAGAGATGGTGGTTGTTTCCAATATGCGTTTTGTTTTCTTAAACAAAATCATAGTCGTTTCAGAGAAATATCGTGGCTTTGAAGTGCAGATTGGGATTGATGGTGGCTTTAGAGTGGTTTCCGAAGAAGTAGAGAGGTGGTGGAGGATGTCGTCAGTCGACGATGTCTCTAGAATGCATATCGACACAATGTGAACGCTCGATGGTGGCCTTAGAGAGGCTTAGACAAAGTATAAAGGTGGTGAGGCATGGTCAGTGGCTTTGGAGAGGTTTCTGGACAGTGGTGGTAGCTTGGAAGTGGTTTCCGGCAGTGATGGGTTTGTTGGTCCATTTGGGTTTTTGAGTTTAAAGAAGTGGGACAATGTAGCCGATAAAAGATGGGGACCCACATGTATTTTCTATTTAATTTTTTTTTTATTTTAATCAAATAATCATAATAAAAATAATAATAATATGGTATAAATGTCATTTTAGGTCTATTACTATTAGGGACTAAGTACAAAACCAAAGCAAATTATATGGATAGTCCAAGTTAAAAAAATAAAATTAAGAATCAACCACGCAGATTACCTAAAAACCTTAAGGACTATTTGTGTAAACATGTGAACAACAGGGAACCATTTTGTTCTTTGCTTCTCTACCCTAGCTCTCCAACAAACTGGTTTTTCTTTTTCATAGAGTTAGGGAAATCATTAGATTCTTCTTCCTTCTTTCGATAACATATAACGGCCGAGAAATCCCCTTTAGAAAGACATGTGACAACTTGACCTCTAAGTAAGGACAGGAATGCTTGTGCCTAATCAAGCACCATAATCATGAAAAGCACCTGAATCGAGACCTAAAGCTGAACCGCTTGAAGGAACCTATTTCTGTTGTTAAAGTGAGTACGATTTTCAAGCTTTTTCCTTACTCTTACTAAAGCAGACACACACACAACTCTTTGTTTGACTTTTCACTGAAACCATTACATCTAAACATAAGGTAGGTGCTTTCACAACTCACTAAATGAGTTTATATGATGTAAAAACCAAGTTAAAAAAAACAAATACTTGCTTTAACTTAATCGATATCAAAGTAGATAATTTATCTTTTTAATGTTGGGTAATGATGTTTATATGTATAATGATAAAATAACTTAAAGAAAACACGTTATATAAGTCACTATATATATAAAAAAAAATCTTCTCAAAATCTTTTATAAAATCAATTATTATTTATAAAATCTTTCCATTCAAACAATTAATACTCGACAAAATTACATAACTAGTCCTTGTGGTTGACACAGTTAACCAACTCTGGTCCTTATGACAAATTTTGTGCATAGATGGTCCATGTGGTTTCAAAATTTTGCAAAGACAGTTCTTTTGGCTAACGGTGTTAACTTTTTCAGTTAAGTTACTTGTGAAATGACACATTTGCCCTTCCTCCTATAGAGACCATTTATGTATTTTGTTCGAGCGACATGGACCATTTATGTAACGTCATCTATTATTTATTATTATTTATATTTAATTTACTTATATTACTATGATTTAGATTTTTTTTACGTGATGTTCGAATATAGTGTTTAATATATATTTTTATATTTTTTTCAGTTACATTTTTTGATATTTTGTACATATAATTTCTTAATATTTTTTTCGAATACATTTATTAATTAATATTTCTTTTGACTTTTTGTTTGAATATATATTTTTTTTTACTTTTTGTTTGAATATTTTTTTAATGTTTTTTTTCTACAATTTGTTTGTTTGTATTTACTAAAGATTTCATAGTCACTATAATCATAATTCCTAACTTAATTCACTAACAATCATATATTTTTTTTGTTCTTTTAATAGATAAAGTTTTATAAGTATTATTTTATAATTCAAATATATAACGTAAGTATTATTTTATAATTCAAATATAAGGTTTTATAAGTATTATTTTATAACTATACAACATATATAAGTTTGTATAATTATTATTTTTGTAAAGCTTTTTATAAATATTTTTAATAAAAAAATGTAAAATTTTTTGTTAAACGTGAATATGATTAATATAAATTAGGTACACATAGGCTAACCTAAAACTGTCTCGTAGTCTTGGCGAGAACGCTTATGTCATTTCACATTGGAATTAACTTTAGTATGTTCGAGTTATTTAATTCTTTTAGACATTTTTTTTTCGATTAGCCTATATGTTCCGATTAGCCTATCTATATTAATCATATTCACATTTAACAAAGTTTTTTATATATTTAAAAAAAAATGTTTATAAAAAGATTTACAAAAATAATAATTATACAACCTTATATGTGTAAGTGAATTAAGATACGAATTATGACTATAGTGACCATGGAATCTTTAACAAATAAAAACAAACAAAATGTAAAAATATCATTAAAAGTATATTCGAACAAAACGTCAAAAAAATAGAAGAAATTTTTAAAGGAAAAAGTAAAAAAAAATATTAATAAATGTATTCGAATAAAACGTAAAAAAAATAAAAAAAAATACGAACAAAATAACAAAAAATACAAGCGAAAAAGTTAAAAAAAAATCAAGAGTTTATTCCAACAAAACGTCAAAAAAAAAATCTAAATCATAGAAATATAAATAAATTAAATAATAGATAATAAATAGTAGACAAAGTTACATAAATGGTTCCAGTGGCTGGAGCAAATTACATAAATGGTCCTTATGGCATGAAGGGCAAATGGGTTATTTCAAAAGGGACTTAACTGAAAAAGTTAATACCGTTAGTCAAAAGGACTGTCTTTATAAGATTTTGAAACCGCAGAGACCATCTACACTCAAAATTTGTCATAAATACCAAAGTTGATCAACTGTGTCAATCACAAAGACCATTTATGTAATTTTGTCTTAATACTCATTATTACAGTTTTGTTAAAGCTAAATAACTCAATAATCCATTCAAATAAAGAATCCAAAACACCGTACTCTCTCTGAAACATTTTACATATAAAATAGTTAAAAAGCTAATTATAGGTATTCTGTATACTAGTCTACTTAGGGGCTGTTTGGCAGAATCTGAACTTTTAAGCTCTGAATTTTTAAGAAGTCTGAATTTCTAAGAGGGTCTGAATTTTTAAGATCTGAAATTTTAATATACTGTTTGGTTGGAACCTTTGAATTGCTATGCTGAATTACAAAAATGACCATTTTACCCTTTGTATTATTTTTTGTTGAATTCAATGTTTATGTTTACAAAATACAATTCTCTAATAGGAAAAGGTGAAAGTAATGATGCTATAATAGATAAATCAATAAAAATACATTGCTATTTCTTATATTTAACACCATACAAAGTCCAAATTAAACACAAATCCAAAATACAACATAAATTCTTTCAAATCCATGAAAACATACAAATATCTTGGTGTGATCAACAAATCTATTAGAAAAAAAAGTGATCAGGAAAAACAACAACAAATGTTCAAGCTAAACAAATACATCCATACTTCTTCTCCATCATTACATGAAACATGCCCTTTAATAGCATCTCAATTTTTCTTTCCAACATTTCAACCTGCAATTGATAATTCAACAACAAAACAAATAAGCTCAATGGAAATATATACAATCATTAATGGATTAGAAAAAATGAAAAGGATTAGAAAAAATATCCCTGAAATTTGTACAAGTCCAGTTAATTCACATTCCAAAAGTGACACTAACATCTTGACAATTTAAGTACATAAACGAAACACCGACATTCAAAACCGATGCACAAAATAATGCATTCTATCACCATTTAAAACGGGACATCTTTTCACTTCTATAAAAGAAACAAAAATCCCTGAAATTTGTTTTCTCATATGCTTTGATAAACACCAAAAATCCCAAAAAACAACCCTCTAGACTCGATCAATCAACCAAAAACCCGGACAAATCCGAAGGAAGAGCACAACTCCAGAAAAACATCTCCAGATTTAAAAATTGAGTTTTAGGGCTTCTAATTTCAGAAAAAAAAAACTAAATAACAACCATCTATGAACAGATAATCGAATTTTAGGGCAAGAAAGAAAAACCTTATCTAGAACCGCTGGGAGGGAGAAGGGGCGATGGTATCAGAGTCGTTCTCGGGGTTGTCGACGTCAACGTCGGCGTCGCTGGGAGAAGGGGGTTGTGGCGTTGATGAAGTAGAAGGAAATGAAGCAGATGTTCCTGAAATGTTATAAGGGGCAAAAAGGAATACGCGTCTCATTTTTTTTTAATTCAGACATGGTTTCACATCTGAAAAATTAAGAGGTTTTTGATAAATTAAGAGGGTATTATTCAGATGCTACCAAACACACTAAATCTGAAAAATTAAGAGATTGCCTCTTAATTGTCTAATTAAGAGGCAAACTAACAGCTTGTTAGGCCATATATATCCACAACTTGGCGCACGTTTTTTTATTTTAAAAGCAACGAAAATAATTATATCTATATTTAAATATAAAAATATAAAGTAATAAAGTAACAGATATGGAAGTGAAAGCTTTGAAACCATTGGCTTTTGCCTCCTCTTTTTAATCACCCCATGAAACCTGGGAGGCTGAGAAGCTGTTTCGCTCTCTCTATTGTCTGTGTGCTTGTCATCTCTATTTATATCCTGCTTCTTGTATTTCCATTTTTCATCAACCACTTGTGCAACAAACATACTTTCCATTCAAACAAAACACCTACTTCATCTAAGTATTAAATATCTACAAGATCATTTAATTATGAGTTTCAGAAGCAGAGCATGGATGGTGGCCGGAGCTGTCGGAGTGGTTGAAGCCCTCAAAGATCAAGGCTTTGCACGATGGAACACCACCATCAGGACCATCCACCACCACGCCAAGTCCAATCTCCGATCAATCGCCCAGGCCAAAATCTTGACTTCGCCGGCGGCTATGGCTTCTAGCAGAGACGTGGAAGAGAAGGCAAAACAATCAGAAGAATCATTGAGAAAAGTAATGTACTTGAGCTGTTGGGGTCCAAATTAATCTATGAATGCGTGAAAGGTTATACATCGAGATTCTGGATCTAGATTCGAAGTGTCTGGAGATATTTCAAACAAACCAGTAGATGAAGGGTTTAGTCGGTGGAATTGCAGCACCCAACACCATGAGATCGACGTACAAACTTGCGATAAATTTGAGTCCACATCGCCATTTGTTTGATGAGTTCGAGTTTGTATTTGTTAACATCGAAACTCTATAGAAAGGCGGATAGGAATATATTGTTGAGAGATGCTTTTGATGTAAACACTTACCCTCTTTTCCACAAGTACAAATACACTACTAGTTTATGAGTTATCATATACCCAATATATTGTTTCATATTTATAATATATATATGATATGATATGGGTACATACTCAATAGTCAATACGCATATGAAAGAAGCAAACCTTCATCAGCAAGACCAATCAATTATCCATACTGTAATTAAGTAATCACAGGAACCCTACACGAAAAATAATGCATGAACAAATTGCAAAAACAGAAATATTCGAAACAGATTTGAAGATTTGGACTATTATATATTTTAGTAAGAAGGATGTGTAATAACTAATAAATCCACCACTCATAAACATTGAAGAAAAAGGCTAAAACCACGTTATCAGCTGCGTCGATATCGACCCACGTGTCTTGAAAGGGACAAATGTCAGATGTAGATTGGAGTGATTCTGTACCCTAGAAAAAATAGTATTAGGTATTCTACGTGGCCCAAATACATAAAATTGAAGAAACCTGTTGGCAGTTTATTGGTTGCCATCGATCATGACTCACCTCGAGTGAGATTCATCATTCCAAGAAGGCCACATGAATGCATCTAGCTATGCTACTCATGTGCTGCTCCCTCAAAACCACCTTATTTTAACCCCCACTCTATAAATAAATAACTCTTCCCATCAGAAAATCGCAACACGACGAGTCTACAACTCATAACCAGAATTCACAGTTTCTCGCTCACAAAATGACTTCTCTAAACCGTGTATGGATGGCCGCCGGCGTAGCTGTTGCAAATGGACATACAGATCAAGGCTACAAACTTAAATCCCTCCTCATCAACTCCTTCCGACATGGCAAGAAGGCCTTCACCTCCGATTTTCGTCCATTTTCCAGCCTTCTACGATCAAACGTCGGTGTTGGAGACTGGAAGACAACACAGTCTGATGAGTCTCTCCGGCAAGTCATGTACTTCAACTGCTGGGGCTAAAGCTGAGGATTGGTTTGTGTACTGTGATTGGGAGGCTTTCTCGACGGATGAGCAATCGATGATGCGAGTTAACTCCTGGTTTTTGGATTTGTTATTTGGATTGAGTCGTAAAATGGATCATTTCCTAAGCGAGTTAAGTCCTGGTGTTGTAAGTATCATTGGCTCTTGTTACCAAGACAATGTAAAAACAATTGAAGCAAATGTTTACTTTTCTTATGGAACTTGGTATTGTTGTCCTTTACTTGTTGATTTTTATGATTGAACAAATTATCTCAAATTCTAAAAATTAACATTGTAACTACATAAAAAGCTATTAAAAAAAAGTCAAATATTCTTATTTCAAGTTTCAACCTATCATTTTCTCTTATAATTTATTTTGTTCATCTACCTATTAATCATTATATAAATATCAAAATAAACCGAAAATTTCACCGAGACAATTATTTCAATTGATCTAGCGTCATTATAGGATCAGTTTTCTAATCGAAAAATCGAACTAGAATCGGATTGGTTAGACCATCTACAATGGGGGTTGTAAGAGAGTTTAATAGAATAAATATGAATATAATATAAAGGAGAGAGAATATGGAGTTGAATGGCTTTGCAATGGTCTAATAAAATTGTAATGAAAATTTATGAGTTTTTTAAGAGTTGAAGTGAATGTATACATTCTCTTTCCTACTTGCCATTTCATACAACTCTCAATGAGTTTAAACCATTGGATATGACCTTAGAATTAATTAGTAGTATTCGGTCCGATTATCGGTTCCCCATTCAATCCTTAATTGGTTTTCGATTATTTCGGTTCCAATCAGGCTCGGACCAGTTTACATCAATACGCCATTGTTCTTAAGCATAGAATATGTTTTGGGGTACCCAACCTCCTTCTAAGACGTTTAGTTTTGTTGGATAGGGAATGACAGAAGATTAAGAGACAAAATTAATAAGTTATATATCTTATTAATTTATATGAAAACGAAGATATATAAAAACAAACAATAGATAAATAGTTAATTCTCAAAAAAGAACTCACTACAACAAAAAGGGCATTATCGATTGTCAAAACCGTCGGTGATCCGTCGCTAACAGACCCAAATGTGTTGATATATTCTTCTCAGTAATTGTTTGTAATGGATTTCTGGCAACTACGGAAATTTTAGCGACAAACTTTTCCGTCAATAAATAGCAACTTACCATTGACGAAAATATTTCTGCAACGGATTTCTGAAGTAATGTGTTTGCAACATATTACAGACGAAATAACTCATTAACGGATTACCGGTGGTATATCAAAATACTCACTAACGGATTACCATCAAATTTTTGCATTATAAAAACAATTTATATATATACATGAAATCCATATTTTAAAACTAACAAATATAAAAGTAAAAATGTTCTGTTATAATATAAACAGGCTGTTAATGCGGAAAAACATAAAAGAACAACCATGCGAACACCATGATATAAAATGGAAAATCCGAATCAGAAAAAATCACTATGAAAACGACATTCTTATTAAGATATCACATTGCTAATAAATCTCCAAGGAATAAACGAGAGAAAGAAGATGTTCGAATAAATAAGTAAGACATCTAGAAGACTTTATATAATAGTCTTATAAAAAGTCATAAACAACTCTAAAACCCATATAAATAGGAAACATTTCTAAATAAATATGAGGTGTTATAATCTAATAATAACTCCTATATATAATATAAGACAATTAACAAAGGGTTTGGAACATATTCAACAAACTCCCTGTTAAGATACCGAGCAATGTGATACCATCTCTGTCACACCCCTACCCAACCTTTGACGGAAACACCGAGTAGTGTGACGGTATAAAGAGCGCCAACCCTAATAACTTGTTCTTCTTTTATCTTTGTGAAAAGCTTGTTTGAGTTATAACATGTTCTTCTTTTATCTTTTATTCTATTATTTTTCATTTAGAATTTTGTAGGATTGATTAAATGATCACGACTTTTAATGTTTTAAGTTCTTAGACACAATGAAGAAAAGAACATAAATTTCATCGATTTTGTATGTCACGTGATTAAGGAAGAATAGTAAAAAAGATACCATGATTAGTTTTGATATAAATGGAACAAAACTACATTGTTTGGATGGTTCTATATATAAGCTTAGGTATATGACAACCATATATTCCCTAAGCCCATATATATATATATATATATATATATATATATATATATATATATATATATATATATATATATATATATATATATATAGAACTAGGTTCAGGTGTTCAAAGTAATTATTGTGTGATTGTATGCATAAATGTGGGCCAATCAAAATTAAATAATTAAATAAATAAATAAGGGTAATTTAGTAATTTGATTAGTAACTTCCAAAAATAATCCCTATAATCATGGTATTGACTTTTAACCTAATTTCTCCATGTTTATATTAAACTCATTTTTTTTTCTTTAGTCGCTCAATCTCCATCGATTACAAGCCCTAGCCGATGATACAAAGTCGTCGCCACCATCGTCTGCCCCAAACACTTTAATACTGGCTTGAATCCAGCAATCTAGAAGAAACTCCGTTCAAACGACGAGAACCACGACGGAGAGAACATTAACGACACATCATGATTCGAGATTCGAGATTTCTACTTGTAGTACTGTTGGTAATGCGAGAGAACACGAGCGATCAAATCACAGAGATGTTCATCATTGGAGCGATGAGCAGAAGTTCGTAAATTCGCTCAAAGCTCATCCAGGTAATGTTCCTGACGAACCAACCATCCTTGGAAAAAAATTCTCGAACTCTCTTTCACTTGTGACAACTGTTCTTCGAGATTTGGGCGACATTTTGAAATCACCGGAATTTTTTTGATTTGAGCGAAGGAAATTTATATGATTACGTTGGTTATATGTTTGGTGGAATCTTAAGCAAAATTATTGTTTAATAAAAGTCACTGTGATGACCAATTATCTGAAGCACACACATATAATCAACAAAAATCATTATTTAGACAAACATTAATTTTTACACAGTTATACTGTGAACACATTCTTATCAAACCATTTGAAAAACATAAATTTTAATTAAAGAGAATAGAGAAGACAATGATACAGTGAGGTAATTATCTCTTTTTCAATTTGATTTTCAAATAAGAGAATGTGTATGCTTATCAAAATCGTATGCATGTTTTAATTATGATATATCATGGATTTTTTGAAACTGTTTAAGGTAAATTTCTTTTTCTTTGTTATTATACCTTTTTACTTAATCTTCAAATGAGTTTTTTTTTTTTTTTTTTTTTTTTTTTTTTTTTTTTAAATTTGATTTGATTTCAATATATAGAATAGATGTTTGGGTTGATTGTTTGACAAAATGATATTTCTTTGTTTATAGTATTCTATCAGAAAAGAATGGTTTTTTTATAATAATCATGAACATATTCTGTTAAAATTCCCCAAAGTAATATAATTATTGGTAAATGAATTTCAACTCTATCAGAATGGAACCACGAATTCCAATTATGTTGGAATGGAATATGGATATTTTCTCACTAATTTGTTCATTGGATTTGTTTCTACAGAAGTCTGATGCTTGAAGAACGGACCACAAAATTTGAACGACGCCTCTTATCAACATTATTCTTTTAGACATAACAAAAGTCATGTCTTTGTTAGATTTTGATGTTTTTTTTCCAGATTTGAATTTTTTTTAGTTTTATTCTTTAACAATAAATGTAATTTAGCAATTGTTACATGTATTCTTTAAGAATTAATGTAATTTTTGTTTTAAATCTTCAATTGATGGTTCGAGAATTTTTTTATTCTAAAAAAAATTAAAGTCATGATCAAGAAATATGTTCAAGAATATTTTTATTACTTTATGCTTCAAAAATATTTTTATTTTTGAACACACTCAAACATATTTTGTTAGAATTTCCGAATTAAAAACCTAATAATTCATACAATCGGATTTTTTTAAATTAATAGAATCTATGATCCCTTAAAATATGCGAATTTCCTTTATTAAATCTATATTAATTGACTAAAATACCCTTCTAGTTAAATTAGATGATATTTTTCAATTATATTTAATTCAATAATATGTATTAATCACTTTCTTAAAATAAGTAAAATGATTGGACCATATTTATGCATACAATAACACAATAATTACTTTGAATATAATAACCTTAAAATAGGGTTAGGTTATTGTGTTCTAACTATCTATTGGTAGGATTAATTCTGAACCAATCATTTTAGTTATTTTAAGAAAGTAATTAATGAATATTACATGTTGAATATATAATGAGTATTAATTAAACATTCAACATTTAATATGCATTAATTATTTTTTTTAAAATAACTAAAATGATTAGTCCAGAATCAATCATACATGCACACAATAGATGCTAGAAACATTTGAACCTAACTCTCTCTCTCTCTCTCTCTCTCTCTCTCTCTCTATATATATATATATATATATATATATATATATATATATATATATATATATATATATATATAGAGAGAGAGAGAGAGAGAGAGTTTGGAGGTTGGTTTCAGATGAAAAACTAAGAAGTAAGCACCTCTATTTATAGTGATAGTGCAAGCCGGGCACTCTCCTGTACGGCGTACACTTGCTTCGTGGCCCATCCAACTCTTGCCACGTGTCACCCTTCTGGTGGTCCATGTTTCCAAATTTTTGATGAATCTGGGTCAGATGTGCGTAACGGGCATGACGCGCACATTGACACCCACCCTTAAATCCTTTTTAAAAATTCATATATTCTTCATATGAACTTTGTTTCTTACCCTCTTTATATATTTGTGTATCTCTTTCCTAGAACTACAACTTTCTTTAGGTTGCATCTTCGGATTTAACTTTCATTTTTAACCTATATTTTTAGATTTTATAAAAATTGTATCTTTTTCATAGGACTTCTGTTTTTGCCCTTCTTTATTCTCAAGTTCTTATCTCATGTTCTACTAAAAATTTCCTTTATGGAGAGATATGGGAGACTCCAGTATATAGAGATTCGTAAGGGACCATGAAACATCGATGTGATATACGCTAATATTATTTGAATAAATGTGGGCTAATTAGGAGGGTTCCCTTCCTTTATTTGATTTTTATTTCCATTTCTTTCTCTTTTCTTCATTTTTAAATTGGAGAACTTCTGACTATCTTATATATATGTAACAACTACCCCTCCTCCTTTAGCCACCCTATGTCCCTACTTTCCTACCCCACCACTAATCATCATTGCAGGCGATCATATCTCTAACAACGGCTCCTCCTTCTCTACATATTTGATATGTGCCCTCACAAGATCTGCTCCTCCGCCTCTATCACCCCTCACCAAATGCGATCATCTACCTATATGGTATACCATTCGGTAAATTTGCCCCTCCGAGTATTAAATCCATTAGTTCTAATCTTTTTACGTTTTGATTTTAATTTGGAAATTTAGCCTTTTATTTTGATTTAATATTTTTTTCGAATTGGAAACAAAATAATGTATTTCACTTTTTTATTTATTAATTTTGCTTTGAATTTATTTTTAAATTTCTCCAATAAATAAAAATTTGTTAGGGTTTGACGAACAACGACGATAGATGGTGGTGTTGACGGATATGTTGATGCCAAGATTGAAGGAAAAAGTGATGGAGTCGGCGGTGGTACATAGTGGTGGTGGTAGGCGTTGGAAAAAAAAACAAAAATTTTAAAAATAAAACTCATTATTTATTTAGTAATAATAAATATTCTAAAAAGCATATAACATAAATATAGAAAAAAAAAAGGCAAAATAAGATCATTATAGCTTTTTTCTTTATGAGTATTTAATAGACTTTTGCAGACGGTAACAACGGTAAAAGAGGGAAAAACAAATAGATAGTTAATGAATTTGTCAAACATAAGGAGCATTGTTGTCAATTTTTAAAAACTAAAACCAAACCCAAAAAGACGTCTACTACAAGGACTAAAAGTGTAACTTGAAGTGTAACTTGACGTCTACTACTAAAAGGACTAAAAGTGTAACTTGCTATTTATTATTTGAAAATTGATAACATTATTCGCTTTAAAACCAGTGGTTTTGCCACCTGTTTTTTACGCCATAAAAAGTGGGAGGCTGTTTGACTGTTTCACTCTACTGTCTATGTGCTTGGCTTCTCTATTTATATCCTACTTATGGTTTTTCTGTTCATTCATCGATCACTTGTGCAACAAACATACTTTCGTTTCAAACAAAAAACCCATTTCGTCTAATTTTTAACAATCTTCAAGATTTAATCATGAGTTTCAGAAGCAGAGCATGGATGGTTGCCGGAACTGTCGGAGTGGTTGAAGCCCTCAAAGATCAAGGCTTTGCACGATGGAACACCACCATCAGGGCATTCCACCACCACGCCAAGTCCAATCTCCGATCAATTTCTCAGATCAAGAAGCTATCTTCGCCGGCAGCCATGAGTTCAGGCGGAAGCTTAGAAGAAAGGGCGCAGCAATCAGATGAATCGTTGAGAAAAGTCATGTATTTGAGCTGTTGGGGTCCCAATTGATCAAACCCCTTGCAACTGTTATTGATTTTAGCGTTTTAGACACCAGATGAAATGTACATGTAATTAGGCATTGTGTACAACGTTTATAATGAATTGTAAATCGATTCTGATCAAAGATGGTTTATGTATGAATTATGAATTTATGATATGATGTGATTTGCAATTTCAGTAGAAGAAATAAAGTAGTGTATATTTTGATAAATCTAGCTACTGATGTAGTTGTGGAACAATAGTAAAATGTCATGGCATCTAAAAGAAACATCATGTTTATGAAAATGCAACCCATTTTTCTCAAATATAAATTACTAGTTTATAATCTTTGGAAACCACGGTTACAAAATAAATTAAATTTTCAAAGTAAAAATTCATAAATTATTTATCAATTACTTTAAATAAATCATCAATTATAAGATATATCAAAATTTTAAATTTATTATAACTTTAAATTTAAAATATAATTAGAAAAAATAAATTTGAATTTTGAAAGATCACCTAATATATATGTCTTTAACATGTGACATGATATTAGTGAGGAATTATATTATAGATTTATAGTGACACATGTCAAATGAAGATTAAAACTATTCATTTATTAGAATAAGGATTAGTTACCTGAAAATTACTAATATTTATCATATATTTAAGTAGTTATACTATATATTATTAGTTACCTAAAAACCCATTCATTAAATTGCTTCATTAGTGGTTATACTATACAATATTTTTAATTTCTTCCAAGAATTTTATCATATTTAAGTTAGTTTGGGAATGCTTATTAAACTAACTTATATTTATCAGCCAAATAGCTTTTTAGTTTTTGTGATTTCAAAACGGAGTTAAAAAACAAATATTTGGTTTAACTTAATTTATTTTTTAATGTTTGGTAATGATGTTTATATGTATAATGATAGAATAATTTAAAGAAAACTCATTATATAAGTCAAAAAAAAAAAAACTCTTATCAAAATCTTTTGTAAAATCAATAATTATCTATAGAATCTTTCTATTCAAACATTTAATACTCATTGTTACAGTTTTGTTAAAGCTAAATAACACAATAATCAATTCAAATCAATAATCAGAAACACCCTAATCTCCCTCAAACATTTTACATATAAAATAGTTAAAAAGTTTAGAAACAAAAATAAATGGATATTTAATTTGTCAAAAGCTAATATAGGTACTAAAGGTTTTCTAGTTCAGTTGCATCAAATGTTTGTTCTATCTTTTTGAAATCAAGGGCAAATCCCACAGTGAACATAAATGAATTTAATAAATAGATTAGATTTTCATTAAAAAAAAAAAGAGAAGCTAATTATGGGTATTTCTAAATACTAAATAAGTAAATAGCGTCCACTTAGCCCATTTATCTCCAATTCTCCACAACTTGCCCACGTTTTTTTTATTTTAAAAGCAACGAAAATAAAAATATATATAATAAATATATAAAGTAAAAAAGATATGGAAGTGAAAGCTTTGAAACCATTGGCTTTTGCCTCCTGTTTTTAATCACCCCATGCTGAGAAGCTGTTTCACTCTCTCTATTGTCTGTGTGCTTGTCATTTCTATTTATATCCTGCTTCTAGTATTTTCATTTTTCATCAACCACTTGTGCAACAAACATACTTTCCATTCAAACAAAACACCTACTTCATCTAAGTATTAAACATCTACAAGATCATTTAACCATGAGTTTCAGAAGCAGAGCATGGATGGTGGCCGGAGCTGTCGGAGTGGTGGAAGCCCTCAAAGATCAAGGCTTTGCACGATGGAACACCACCATCAGGACCATCCACCACCACGCCAAGTCCAATCTCCGATCAATCGCCCAGGCCAAAATCTTGACTTCGCCGGCGGCTATGGCTTCTAGCAGAGACGTGGAAGAGAAGGCGAAACAATCAGAAGAATCATTGAGAAAAGTAATGTACTTGAGTTGTTGGGGTCCTAATTAATCATTCATTTGGTACATGATGCGAGAAAGGTTATACATCGAGATTCAAAGTGTCTGGAGATTTTTCAAACAAACAAGTCGATGAAGGGTTTAGTCGGTGGAATTGCTCAATAAAGAGCATCCACCACCATGAGATCGACGTCCAAACTTGGGAAAAATTCGAGTCCACATCGCCATTTGTTTGATGAGTTCGAGTTTGTATTAGTTAACATCAAAACTCTGATAGAAAGGTGGATAGAAATATATTGTTGAGAGATGCTTGTTGATGTACACATTTACCCTCTTTTCCACAAGTACAAATACACTAGTTTATCAATTATCATATATACCCTATATATTGTTTCATATTTATAATATTTGTGATATGGGTACATACTCAATACTCAATCCATTACCCAACACGAAAAATAATCCACGAATAAATTGCGAAATCAGAAATATTCAAAACAGATTTGAAGATTGGACTATATATATTTTAGTAAAAAGGTTACTCATAAACATTGAAGAAAAGGCTAAAACCACATTATCATCTACGTCGATATCAACCCACGACTCTTGAAAGACACAAATGTAGATTGGTGTGATTCTGTACCCTATAAAAAATTACTAGGTATTCTACGTGGCACCAATGCATAAAATTCAAGAAACCTGTTGGCAGCTTATTGGTTGCGATCGATCATGACTCACCCCCAGATTCATCACTCCAAGAAGGCCACATGAATGCATCTGGCTATGCTACTCATGTGCTGCTCCCTCAAAACCATCATATTTTAACCCCCAAGCCACACCCCAACTCTAAATAAATAACTCTTCCCTCATCTCTTCGTTTCATCAGAAAATCGCAACACTAGGAGTCTACAACTCATAACCAGAATCCATAGTTTCTCGCTCACAAAATGACTTCTGTAAACCGTGTATGGATGGCCGGCGCCGGCGTAGCTGTTGCAAATGGACATACAGATCAAGGCTACAAACTTAAATCCCTCCTCATCAACTCCTTCCGCCATGGCAAGAAGGCCTTCACCTCCGATTTCAATCTTTGTTCTGGACCATTTTAAATCCATACATTGTTCCTAAGCCTAGACTTGTTTTTGGGAAACAAACCTCCTTTTATATTCTTTATCCACCAGCAAGACACTTAGTTTTGTCAGATAGGAAATGCTTATTCTTATCACGGGGTGTTCTAAAACCGGGTGAAGATTAAGGGACAAAATTAATAGATTATATATCTTATTATTTAATATAAGTACAAGAATATATAAAAACGAAAAATAAATAAATAGTTAATTATCATAAAAGAACTCTCTACTACAACAAAAGGACATCATAGACGGCCAAAACTATCTGTAATCCATGGCTAATAGGGTTTACCGACGGATTGCAACAGACCCAAATGCATAGGTATATTCTTCTCTGTAATTGTTTGTGACGGATTTTCGAGGACGCCAAATTTTAACAAAATTTCCAGTCAATAATTAGTAACAATTATCGATAGAAATATTTTTGCAACGGATTTCCAACAGAAGGTGTTTACAACAAATTATTGACAAAATATCTCGTTTACGGATTACCGACGGAATATCAAAATACCCACTAATGGATTACCGACAGATTGCATGTGACGGATTACCTACGGATTTTAGCATAATAATAATAATAATTTATATAAATTCATGAAATCCATATTTTAAAACCAACAAATATAATAGTAAAAAAGTTCCAATATTAGACATACATTAAATCCATAAATTTCATATCAATATTCGGCATTAAATGCGTAATATTAAAAAAATAGCAGCAATCTACTTTTTAAGAAGGCATCCAAAGTTTCATAATAGTTCTTAGGACTTTAACAAGTGATGAAGCATATCCTTCCTGATTAGCTTGTGGATTCCACACGAGAGTTGTTAGCCGGAGAGATATTTATATATTGTCAAATACCATAAATGTTTTCCAATGCTGAAAATAAAGAGGACTGAAAAAAGTAAAAATGAATAATTTTAATGAGTTAATGTGATAAATAGCAACATAATTTATTGAAATTCTTAATTATATTTACATACTTTAAACTCTAATTATATTAGGAAACCATTTTTGATTTTTTCACGATTATACAACATACTTTAAGTTTTTACTCATAATAGTAGCCTATTTTCAATAGTAATAGCAATGTAATTTGTCATATCTCCCGATTACAACTTACAAGATCATTCAGGGTCATGGTTTTTATAATCACAAACAAAATGAAAGTAGATTGCTACTTATAATGTATGATGCCATAATCAAGAACTTTGACAAAGTACGTTGCTATTTCTCATAATTATCCTTTAAAAACATGTCAAAATTATTTCAATATTATGGGATAAACATGCATAATCGGGTGGTTTATCGCTTCGAGTGAATTGCTTCATAAGCTCTACCATTTATCCATGAAGACGACTTTCCATATTCTCTCGTAACTTCACCACTTTTTCAAGATGGGCTTGCATCTCCTCCTGTTCCTTCATTTCCCTTTCTAGAATGCTCTCCAATTCATTTACCTAAAATATGTTCCAACAAACATATATAATTAGTATAAAATATAGAGAATGAAATATCAACATACTTATCCTTTATTAAACCAATATACATAATAGGAACGTACTTTACTATGTCTTGAAAGGGACAGATGCAGATTGGTGTGATTCTGTACCCTATAAAAAATTACAAACGTATTCTACGTGACAGAACCGGCACGATACCGGAAAGCGTAAACAGTGAATTTACGATAGAGTGAGATTTAGCCTTAATGATCTAAACGAAAGTCGTAGAATATGTTAAACTAAGAACATCGATAAAAAGAACGCCCAAATCTGACTTCGTATGAAGAAGTTATGATTTTTCGAAGTTTCGAGTTAGCAGTGTACAGCCCGAAATTCGAATATTAGATAGAGCGGTTTTTAGCCGACACGACCTAAACGAGAATCTAAGATCTCGTTTAGAGTAGCATAACGAGAAAAAGATGGGCGAAAACGGATGTCGGATGAAGAAGTTATGAGGATTTAACGTGCCAATCGTGTCCCGGCCCGTTAATAATATAAAATTTAAAATCGAGCCAAAATTTGCCGACGAAGTCTAAACAAAAGTTGTAGAATACGTTCCCACCTTCGCGTGGATATAAAGAACGTTGAAATCGGAGGTCGTACGCGAAAGTTACGAATTTTTAAAGTTGAAGTATGAAAATGCGAAACCTGGTGCGAGACTGATGACGTGGCGCGTTGTGGGCCGTTCGATGATGGTCTCAGATCTCGCTTCGGATCATGCCACGAAGCCTCGCCCTACGCCCCGCGTACGAGATCCGGAACGCCCCGCGTAACCTCGGTCTTATCCCTTCCGAAGTGGCTAACAGCTGGAGTCGATATGGCAGCCTTATCCGAGCCATTACGCCCAACGTAGGTCCGAGGTACGCCCAGCGTACCGAGGCCTCGCAGGCTATAAAAGGCAGCGAAGGCAGCCCTCATTTTCACACCAAAATCACTTCTCTCTCTAACTTCTTTCTCTCTCTACAACCCCAAACCACCCCTAAGCCCTAGATAAAACCCCTAGCACCCTAGGGAAGCCACGAGGCTCCCGGAGTCCCGAGAAAAAGGAGTTTTTCGGTTTCGAAACGCTGCTCCAATTAAGTCCCGGTTTTCGATAAAATTCGCTGTAAGTGTGCTACGCTTACGCAATTTTTAATATAGGTTTCAAATAATTATAGGAATGTTATTAAGTCCTTAAAATAATTATTTGGGCTATTATTATGAGTTATATTGAGTGTTATTAACGCTTAAATAATAATAATAATAGTCAGACAATTAATTTGTCGCGGTTATCGTTAGACTAAACCCTAGTGGTATCGATACTAGGTTTTATTGAAGGAATATCGTTTTGAGAGTATCGAAGCGTTGTCCGAGTGCTGAGACACCACCTAATCAGGTGAGTGCATAGTTACTTTCAGCTTACACATAGATATGAAGTATTTTATATAAATTACGTGCTATGTGTGCATATTATCTGAATACTTCCTATCTATGCTGGATGTACATTGTTATACATGTTTTCAATGATTTAAATTGTATATGTATTTTATATCTACGAAAATGTTGGGGTAAAACATGAGTAGATGTAATAGGTGAAGTGTGATAAAATGATGAGAGGCCTCGATGTTGATGTTGTTGATTCTGTCATCTAGCGGAGTATGGATGACGACCACAGACTCTTCTAGACAGTCTAGTGGAACACTAGCATGCTCGCAACCTGTAGGTGTTTGTGAACGATGTGTTCACCGGTGTACTCCATCCCCCACATGGTTGCCTTTAGGACATTTATTGCTGAGGAATCCCCTTAGCAGTAGTGTTCGTCCCGATGATAATCCTTAGGCTAGGTCCCTTATGATAGGTGTTTAGGGACGTAAAGTAAGGATAACGGGAACGGTTAATCGGGTTATTGTTGATTGATAAAATTAATAAACTTATTTATTGTGGGTTGAAAACCCTATGTGCTCACCAGGCTCCCAAGCCTGACCCACTCAGTTTCTTGTATTACAGGTAGTGGCGCATGAGCATAGATGTGATGTTTCGGACGAGGGATTACGGATATAGGCCTGTAGATATGAAATAATGTAGTAAGGCTTATATTGTACTGTTTATGCTTTTGATCTGTACGAACATGACATCCCAAGTCTTTTAATGAAATACATTTCTATGGAAATGCTTTTGATAAATCTTTATCATATTTTGTTTTGGGACAAATTCCGCAACACTTTCATTTAAAATGTAACTCTGGTTTTTAAACAAAGCATAAACAAACCGGTCTTTTCTGGCCGTGATTTTGGGGATGTCACAGTTGGTATCAGAGCATTAGTTTAAGCGAACTAGGAATTTGTAGGATTTCTAGACTTAAACTTAGAATGCTAAGCGATGATTGTGAGGTGTGAGCACTAGCTTATTTTAGGAATTGTGCCTAAAATGCTTTTATGTGCTAAATGCTTTGTGCATGATATGCTGTTAATTGTTTGGATCTATGGTCTGTTGCCGACCGGATCTGGAAACCTTATGTGTTTAGGATTCTAAACGTACGACTACGATATTAGAACTAGCATGTAAACGTTTCAGAGTGATAAGGACGATTTAAACGTCTATCCTAAATAAAGATCTAAATTCACCTTATTCGGTGTATAGATCAAGATGGCAAGGACCCGTAGCGGAAACGTGAACGCGAATGGAGATAGGAACCAACCCCTAGTGGTTCAGCAAATACCAGTTGTTGAAGAAGTTGCACCTGAGCTAGTTACCATGGCTGGAGTTCAAGCCATGATTCAGGCTATGCTAGCTGAACAAAGGGAAGAAATGAGACAGATGCTCCACGAAAATAGGGACTTAGCTACCATACATGTTGAACCAACGGAGCCGGTTCCCGAGCCATCTGAGGAAGGGAACTACAGCCGCCAAGTGAGTCAAGTAGGGACTCAAGGTGAGCAAAGGGATGGCCCAGAAGGGAGAAACAACAAGGATGGGCGGATGTACAAAAATTTCTTGGGTGCGAAACCACCAAGTCTCTCAGGATGCCCAAAGCCTGTTGAGATTATGGACTGGATCCCCGAGATGGAGATGATGTTTGAGAGCTGTGACTGCAGCGAGAAGCAGAAGACTGTCTTCGCTGTAAGACAATTGAAAAATGGAGTCTTGAGCTGGTGGAAGCTATTGGCAGATACAATGCCACGAGGAGAAGCTCTGAAAATGTCATGTGATGAGTTCTTGGAACAACTGAAGGCGCAGTACTGTTTAGAGATAGACCTGATTGATCTGAACAATGAGTTCCAAAATTTGAAGAAGGGGAGAATGAGCATCGATGACTATGCTGCTGCATTTACGGAAAAGATGAAGTTGTTTCCATACCTAGTGCCAACCGAACTTTCCAAAATTGAGAAATTCGCAAACGGACTGTCGGCTGACTTTGGCCCAATAGTCAAGATGGCAACCACTCTGAAATCAATTGTTCGAGCAGCTAAGAACGTGGAGACCCAACAAAAGGAAAGAGGTCTGGAAAGGGCTGAGGTTGGTGAGAAACGGAAGTTCGATGGATCCTAGAAGTCCAACAAGAAGAGTAGATTCTCGAAGTCTGGTTCGAGAGGAGGAGGATCATAAGCGAAGTGGTGTGACAAGTGCAAGAAGAAGCACTCTGGGAAGTGTGACGGAGAGGTCACTTGTTAGAAATACGGAAAGCCTGGGCACTACGCCAACGAATGCACGTTCACTAAGAAAGTCTGTTATGAGTGCAACGAGGAGGGGCATATTTCAAGGGATTGCCCGAAGAAGAAGGAGGCAGGAAGACCCAACATACCACCGAAGCCGAAGGCGAGAGCCTTCCAGATGGCGCTCGAGGCTGCGAAGGAGGCAGCAGACGTCGCTTCAGGTACCTTTCTTGTAAATGGTTTGCCTGCAAATATACTATTTGATTCCGGAGCCAACTACTCCTTTTTGTCGCATAAATTTGGTGGGAAATTAGCATTGCCTGTAGAAAAACTAGATAATGCCCTGATTGTAGAAGTTGCCAGTGGCAAATTCGTACCTGTTAGTAATTGTATTAGGAACATCGTCATTGACCTAAACGGAAATGAATTCCACGAAGAGCTATTACCCATAGAGTTAAACGGTTTCAACATCATTTTGGGTATGGATTGGCTTAGCGCCAACGGTGCTGAGATTCAATGCCGAAAGAAGATAGTAAGGGTGAACCCACCCGGAAAGGAATCATTTATGGTGTATGGGGACAAACGCAGAGTGAATTCTGGAATCATCTCCCTGATGAAAGCCAAGAAATGTTTGTCCAAAGGATGTGCATCATACTTGGCATTCGTAATCGATGCTAAGAAAGAAAAGAAAGAGGTGTAGAATATACCGGTTGTATGTGATTATCCGGAAGTCTTTCCTAAAGATCTTCCCGGATTACCACCTGATAGACAAGTGGAATTTCGTATCGACTTGTTAGCAGGAACGACACCGATAGCAAAAGCACCTTACCGATTAGCACCGACGGAGATGAAGGAGCTTATGACGCAACTTTAGGAGCTGTTGGATAGCGGTTTCATTCGACCTAGTTCATCACCATGGGGAGCTCCGGTGTTATTCGTGAAGAAGAAGGATGGAAGTATGAGAATGTGTATAGACTACCAAGAGCTGAATAAGGCAACTGTGAAGAACAAGTATCCATTGCCGAGAATTAATGACCTATTCGATCAGCTGCAAGGTTCGAGCTACTTCTCAAAGATCGATCTTAGGCCAGGATATCATCGGCTGAAGGTGAGAGAGCAGGATATTGAGAAGACTGCATTCAGAACAAGATATGGACATTATGAGTTCTTGGTTATGTCATTTGGGCTAACCAATGCTCCTGCAACATTCATGGATTTGATGAACAGGGTTTGTAAACCATTCCTCGATAAACCCGTGATAGTGTTCATCGACGACATTCTAATCTACTCGAAAATCCAAGAGGAGCTAGGCAAGTATCTGCGGGAAGTATTAGAAGTGTTAAAGAAGGAGAAGCTTTTTGCAAAGTTCTCCAAATGCGACTTTTGGATACGGGAAGTCCAATTCTTGGGTCATGTTGTTAACCAGGAGGGAATAATGGTTGACCGTGCAAAAATCGAGGTTGTGATGAAGTGGGAACGTCCAAAGAGTCCCACGGAGATTCGAAGCTTTCTAGTATTAGTCGGATATTATCGACGATTTATCCAAGACTTTTCTTCGATAGCTGCTCCATTAACAGCTTTGACTCATAAAGGAGTTACGTATACGTGGAGTGAGAAGCACGATGAGGCATTCGAGAAACTAAAGAAGAAGTTATGTGAAGCACCGATACTTTCTCTACCCGATGGAGTTGAAGATTTCGCGGTTTATAGTGACGCTTCTGGAGTCGGTTTGGGTTGTGTTCTGACCTAAAGAGAAAAGGTGATAGCATACGCATCTCGACAATTGAAAGAGCACGAAAAGAACTACCCCACTCATGATTTGGAGTTGGCAGCGGTAGTATTTGCCTTAAAAATATGGAGGCATTACCTCTACGGCACGAAGTGCAAGCTCTTCATTGATCATAAGAGTCTCCAATATCTCTTTAATCAGAAGGAGTTGAACATGAGGCAACGACGCTGGCTAGAACTTCTCAAGGATTACGACTGTGAGATACTTTACCACCCAGGTAAAGCAAATATTGTTGTTGATGCTCTCAGTCGGAAAGTCAATCTTGAAAGGAAAAGGCCAAGAGCATTAAGAATTGAAGTCGTCTCGACTATTGTGGAAAGTATCAGGAAAGCTCAAGAAGAAGCTTTAGAGAAGAATGACCGAAAGGAAGAACGTTTGGGAAGAACGTTAGTATTCGGAACAAACAGTCGAGGACTGAAAGTATTCCAAGATCGAATTTGGGTACCTAAGACGGGAGGAATAAGGGATCTTCTGATGGAAGAAGCACACAATACCATGTACTCGATTCATCCTGGTAGCACTAAAATGTATAGGGACCTAAAACCCTACTACTGGTGGCCGACGATGAAGCTCAATGTTGCGAAGTATGTGGCCGAGTGCGTGACATGTGCGAGAGTTAAGGCAAAACATCAAAAACCGTATGGGAGTTTAGAACCTTTACCTGTACCCATGGGTAAATGGGAAGACATCACCATGGATTTTGTGACTAAACTGCCCAGGACGAAGAACGGACACGACATGATTTGGGTAGTCGTGGATCGTTTCACCAAGAGTGCACACTTCATAGCAGCCAACGAGAAGTGGTCTATGGATAAGCTCGCAAATTCTTACGTGAAGGAAATTGTAAGACTTCACGGTGTCCCTCTTACGATTGTGTCAGATCGTGATAGTCGTTTCACGTCGAGGTTTTGGAGGAGTCTGCAAGAGGAGTTGGGTACAAAGTTATGTTTGAGTACGGCTTACCATCCGCAAACCGATGGTCAGAGCGAAAGAACGATTCAGACGTTGGAAGATATTGTGAGAGCATGTACCCTCGAATTCCAAGGGAATTGGGACGAGCACTTACCTCTGGTAGAATTCTCCTACAACAACAGTTTCCACTCGAGCATCAAGATGGCACCTTACCAAGCCTTGTATGGACAGAAGTGTCGTACGCCGTCGTGTTGGCTTGAAGCCGGAGAGAAGCAGTTTATGGGCCCCGAGATAGTCCATGAGACTGCTGAGAAGTTGAAGGTGATTAGGGAAAAAATGTTAGCAGCTCAGGATCGTCAGAAGAGCTATGCTGACAAGAAAAGACGACCGATAACCTTCGAAGTTGGGGATTCCGTTCTTAAAGTCTCACCGTGGAAGGGACTTATACGATTTGGGAAACGAGGAAAGTTGAGTCCAAGGTTTATTGGACCGTTCAAAGTTCTTCAGAAGATTGGGAACCAAACTTACAAGCTGGAATTGCCCGAAGAACTCAATGGTATTCATAACACCTTCCATGTGTGTTATTTGAGGAAATTCACGGGAGATGTTCCCGACATAATTCCAATTTCAGAGTTAAGGATGGATGAAAATAAAAGGCTGATCGAAGAGCCTGAGGCAATTGTTGACCGTAAGACTATGAAGTTACGACGCAAGATGGTCAACTTAGTGCTAGTCCGATGGAAACATTCGAATGGGCCGAATCTCACTTGGGAAACAGAGGATGACATGATGAGTCGCTATCCACATTTGTTTGCTGATGCGTGATTCCGGGACGGAATCATCCTAAGGGGGAGAGAATTGTAATGCCCGGGTTTCAGGGCTAAGCATTTTTGTCAATGTAATAGTCTAGGTCAACTCTTGTAACTCTTTTTGAAGTAATAAAGATGAAATATTTAAGTATTATGTGAATTATGTGTGTTTATGTGTTTATTATTTAATTATAAATGTATAATTAATAAAGAATAAAATGAGCGTCAAAATTAAAGTGTGAGATAATCCCGATATCTCAACATAAAGTTGTATAATATGTCTCCAGGTTTCTGTGCATATAAGGAACGCCAAAATCCGAGTTATAACGAAGAAGTTATGACCTGTCGAAGTTTCGTGACAGAACTGGCACGATACCGGAAAGCGTAAACAGTGAATTTATGATAGAGCGAGATTTAGCCTTAGCGATCTAAACGAAAGTCGTAGAATATGTTAAACTAAGAACATTGATAAAAAGAACACCCAAATCTGACTTCGTATGAAGAAGTTATGATTTTTCGAAGTTTCGAGTTAGCAGTGTACTGCCCGAAATTCGAATATTAGATCGAGCGGTTTTTAGCCGACACGACCTAAACGAGAATCGAAGACCTCGTTGAGAGTAGCGTAACGAGAAAAAGATGGGCGAAAACGGATGTCGGATGAAGAAGTTATGAGGATTTAACGGACCAATCGTGTCCCGACCCGTTAATAATATAAAATTTAAAATCGAGCCAAAATTAGCCGACGAAGTCTAAACGAAAGTTGTAGAGTACGTTCCCACCTTCGCGTGGATATAAAGAACGTCGAAATCGGAGGTCGTACGTGAAAGTTACGAATTTTTAAAGTTGAAGTATGAAAATGCGAAACCTGGTGCGAGACTGATGACGTGGCGCGTTGTGGGCCGTCCGATGATGGTCTCAGATCTCGCTTCGGATCATGCCACGAAGGCTTGCCCTACGCCCCGCGTAACCTCGGTCTTATCCCTTCCGAAGTGGCTAACAGCTGGAGTCGATCTGGCAGCCTTATCCGAGCCATTACGCCCAACGTAGGTCCGAGGTACGCCCAGCGTACCGAGGCCTCGCAGGCTATAAAAGGCAGCGAAGGCAGCCCTTATTTTCACACCAAAATCACTTCTCTCTCTAACTTCTTTCTCTCTCTACAACCCCAAACCACCCCTAAGCCCTAGATAAAACCCCTAGCACCCTAGGGAAGCCACGAGGCTCCCGAAGTCCCGAAAAAAAGGAGTTTTTCGGTTTCGAAACGCTGTTCCAATTAAGTCCCGATTTTCGATAAAATTCGCTGTAAGTGTGCTACGCTTACGCAATTTTTAATATAGCTTTCAAATAATTATAGGAATGTTATTAGGTTCTTAAAATAATTATTTGTGCTATTATTATGATTTATATTGAGTGTTATTAACGCTTAAATAATAATAATAATAATAGTCAGACAATTAATTTGTCGCGGTTATCGTTAGACTAAACCCTAGTGGTATCGATACTAGGTTTTATCGAAGGAATATCGTTTTGTGAGTATCGAAGCGCTGTCCGAGTGCTGAGACACTACCTAATCAGGTGAGTACATAGTTACTTTCAGCTTACACATAGATATGAAGTATTTTATATAAATTACGTGCTATGTGTGCATATTATCTGAATACTTGCTATCTATGCTGGATGTACATTGTTATACATGTTTTCAATGATTTAAACTGTATATGTATTTTATATCTACGAAAATGTTGGGGGTAAAACATGGGTAGATGTAATAGGTGATGTGTGATAAAATGATGAGAGGCCTCGATGTTGATGTTGTTGATTCTGTCATCTAGCGGAGTATGGATGACGACCACGGACTCTTCTAGACAGTCCAGTGGAACACTAGTAGGCTTGCAACCTGTAGGAGTTTGTGAACGATGTGTTCACCGGTGTACTCCATCCCCCACATGGTTGCCTTTAGGACATTTATTGATGAGGAATCCCCTTAGCAGTAGTGTCCGTCCCGATGATGATCCTTAGGCTAGGTCCCTTATGATAGGTGTTTAGGGACGTAAAGTGAGGATAATGGGAACGGGTAATCGGGTTATTGTTGATTGATGAAATTAATAAACTTATTTATTGTGGGTTGAAAACCCTATGTGCTCACCAGTCTCCCAAGCCTGACCCACTCAGTTTCTTGTATTACAGGTAGTGGCGCATGAGCATAGATGTGATGTTTTGGACGAGGGATTACGGATATAGGCCCGTAGATATGAAATAATGTAGTAAGGCTTATATTGTATTGTTTATGCTTTTGATCTGTACGAACATGACATCCCAAGTCTTTTAATGAAATATATTTCTATGGAAATGCTTTTGATAAATCTTTATCATATTTTGTTTTGGGACAAATTCCGCAACACTTTCATTTAAAATGTAACTCTGGTTTTTAAACAAAGCATAAACAAACCGGTCTTTTCTGGCCGTGATTTTGGGGATGTCACACATAAATGTGAGTCAATTAAAATTAAATAATTAATTAAATAAATAAGGGTAGTTTATTAGTTTGATTAGTAACTTCCAAAAATAATCCCTATAATCATGGTATTGACTTTTAACCTAATTTCTTCAAGTTTATATTAAACTCGTTTTTTTTCTTTAGTCGCTTAATCTCCACCGATTACAAGCCTTAGTCGATGATACAAAGCCGTCGCCACCATCGGCCGCCCCAAACACTTTAATACTGGCTTGAATCCAACAATCCAGAAGAAACTCCATTCAAGCGATGAGAACCACGACGGAGAGAACACTAACGACACATCATGATTCGAGATTCGAGATTTCTCCTCGTAGTACTGCTGGTAATGCGAGAGAACATGAGCGATCAAATCACGGAGATGTTCATCATCGGAGCCATGAGCAGATGTTCGTAAACTCGATCGAAGCTCATCCAGGTAATGTTCCTGATGAACTAACTTTCCTTGGAAAAAAATTCTCGAACTCTCTTTCACTTGTGACGACTGTTCTTTGAGTTTTGGGCGACATTTTGAAATCACCGGAATTTTTTTGATTTGAGCGATGGAAATTTATAGGATTAGGTTGGTTATATGTTTGGTGGAATCTTCAGCAAAATCATTGTTGAATAAAAGTCACTGTGATGACCAATTATCTGAAGCACACACATATAATAAAAAAAAATCATTATTTAGACAAACATTAATTTTTACACAATTATAAATATCACTGTGAACACATTCTTATCAAACCATTTGGAAAACATAAATTTTAATTAAAGAGAATAGAGAAGACAATGATACAGTTAGGTAATTATCTCTTTTTCTATTTCATTTTCAAATAAGAGAATGTGTATACTTATCAAAATCGTATGCATGTTTTAATTATGATATATCATGGATTTTTTGAAATTGTTTAATGTAAATTTCTTTTTCTTTGTTATTATACCTTTTTACTTAATCTTCAAATGAGTTTTTTAATTTGATTTGATTTCAATATATAGAATGGATGTTTGGGTTGATTGTTTGACATAATGATATTTCTTCGTTTATAGTATTCTATCAGAAAAAAATGTTTTTTATGATAATCATGAACATATTCTGTTAGAATTCCCCAAATTAATATAATTATTGGTAAATGAATTCAATTCTATCAGAATGGAATCACGAATTCCAATTATGTTGGAATGGAATATGAATATTTTCTCACTAATTTATTCATTGGATTTGTTTCTACAGACGTTGATGCTTGAAGAACGGACCACGAAATTTGAACGACAACTCTTAGCAACATTATTATTTTAGAATGTATTAGTGTTTTTGTTAGATTTTGATGTTTTTTTCCAAGTTTGGAAATTTTTTTTAGTTTTATTCTTTAACAATAAATGTAATTCTTAGCAATTGTTACATGTATTCTATAAGAATTAATGTAATTTTTGTTTTAATTCTTCAATTGATGGTTCCAGAATGTTTTTATTCTATAAGAAATTTTTAAAGTCATGATCAAGAAATATGTTCAAGAATATTTTTATTATTTTATGGTTCAAGAATATTTTTATTTTTGAACATACTCAAACATATTCTATCAGAATGTTCGAATTAAAAACCTAATAATTCATAAAATCAGATTTTTTAAAATTAATAGAATCTATGATCCCTTAAAATATGCGAATTTTCTTTATTAAATCTATATTAATTGACTAAAATACCGTTCTAGTTAAATTATATGGTATTTTTCAATTATATTTAATTCAATAATATGTATTAATCATTTTCTTAAAATAAGTAAAATGATTGGCCTAAATTTATGCATACAATGACACAATAATTACTTTGAATATAATAACCTAAGCATATATATATATATATATATATATATATATATATACACACACACACACACACACACACAGAGTGAGAGAGAGTTTGGAGGTTGGTTTGAGATGAAAAACCAAGAAGTAACCACCTCTATTTATAGTGATGGTGCGAGCCGGGCACTCTCATGCACGACGTACACTTGCTTTGTGGCCCATCCAACTCTTGCCACGTGTCACCGTTCTGGTGGTCCATGTTTCCAAAATTTTGATGAATCTGGGTCAGATGTGCGTGACGGGCATGACACGTATATTGACGCCCATCCTTAAATCCTTTTTAAAAATTTATATCTTCTTCATATGAACTTTTTTTTCTTACCCTCTTTATATATTTGTGTATCTCTTTCCAAGAACTAAAACTTTCTTTAGGTTGCATCTTCTTATTTAACTTTTATTTTTAACCCATATTTTTATATTTTAAAAAAATTGTATCTTTTTCATAGGACTTCCATTTTTGCCCTTCTTCATTCTCAAGTTCTTGCTCTACTACAAATTTCCTTTATGGAGAGATATGGGAGACTCCAATATATGGAGATTTGTAAAGGACCGTGAAACATCGATGTGATATACGCTAATTATATTTGGATTAATGTGGGCTAATTGGGAGGTTCCCTTCCTTTATTTGATTTTTATTTCCATTTCTTTCTCTTTTCTTCATTTTTAAATCGGAGAACATCTAGCTAGCTTATATATGTAACAACTACCCCTCCTCCTTTAGCCACCATATGTCCCTACTTTCCCACGCCACAACTAATCACCATTGCAGGCGACCATATCTTTAACAACGACTCCTCCTTCTCTACATATTTGATATGTGCCCTCTCAAGATCTGCTCCTCCGCCTCTATCACCCCTCGCCAAATGTGATCATCTACCTATATGGTATACCATTCTGTAAATTTGCCCCTTCGAGTATTAAAACCATTAGTTCTAATCTTTTTACGTTTTGATTTTAATTTGGAAATTTAGCCATTTATGTTGATTTAATATATTTTTTTTTGAATTGGAAACAAAATAATGTATTTCACTTTTTTATTTATTAATTTTGCTTTGAATTATTTTGTAAATTTCTCCGGTAAATGGGAATTTGGTAGGGTTTGCCGGAGAACAGTGGTAGATGGTGGTGTTAACGGATATTTTGATGTCAAGACTGAGGGAAAAAGCGATAGAGTTGGCGGTGGTTGGTGATGGAAAAAAACAAAAAATTTATAAATGAAACTCATTATTTATTTAATAATAATAAATATTCTAAAAAGCATGTAACATAAATATAAAAAAGGCAAAAATAAGATCTTTATAGTTTTTTTTTTATAAGTATTTAATGGACTTATGCAGGCAGCAACAACAGTAAGAGAGGGAAAGAAAAATGAAAAAACATCATAAATGGTCCCTGTGGTTTCCCAAAATCTGAAGTTTAATCCCACTGGTTTAAAATCGTCATAGTTGGTCCCTGTGCTTTCAAAACTTTTGATGTTTGGTCCTTTTTGCTAACTCTGTTAGCTTTCCACCGTTAAATGAAGGGTACTTCCGTCATTTAACTATCCAGGGACCTTTTATGAAGTTTTTTTTATTTATTTTATTTTTTTTAATTAATGAAAGAATATGCAAAGTCTCTCTACGCCATCCTTCTTCTACTTGTTCCCTTGATCGTCACAGTGGTTCATACACATGTCCCGATGGATGATTTCATCATGTTGCCGTCGGACAAAGTTGAATCTGTTGTCGTGGACGATGACTCCCTTCCCACCCCTTCATATCTTCAACAGAAGATGAGCTATATGTGAGTGTGTATGTTTATGTGTCTAGGGTTTTCTATTGGGGGTAGTTCTCAATTGGGGGTAACGATGGAGGAGAAAGTGAAAATTAAAACAAAAATGGGAAGAGGGTAAAATTGTTACGAGAATTTTGGGATGGAGTTAAGGGGCGATTGAGGGTCTTCCGATAGAGGGTGCCAACTGTGAACAGGGGCCGGTGGTGCGGCTTCTTTCCTCACCAAATAATCTCTAACAACTGCTTGAAGCTTCATTAGCAATTCTCAGTGCCTTCAATGCTTTCCTTGAACTGTTACAGTAAATGAATTAATGTTGTGAATTACCAAGTACCCACGAAATAGAGCTTGGAATTTTGGCTGCTGAGTTCTCCCAGACAATGAAGGAATTACAACTTGATAGTCTGGCTGCACCCACAGCGGCTGGGCGGTGGCGAAAACGACTGCGATTGCTTGTTTGTTTTGTTCAACGAAATTGTTGCTGTAAACTGTCGGTTCTTTACTCAAGACATGAATCAACTCTTATCAATAAAACTTTTATACACATTTCAGGTAATTTTAAGATCACTCACATTCTTCTATTCATCTTTCTCACTCTGGACCTCCATTATAGGTCGTTTGGTCCATAGAGATAGTTACAAGATCGTCATCCCAAAATTGAAGCTTTTATACCAATTACTTTTTTTTCATTCACGCATCCTGCCACTAAAGAAAAAATAAAAACCACTAAGATAGACATGAATGCGACCATGGATCTGATCGTCGCTCAGAAAAACACACTCAAACCTTCAACTATGTGTTTGTACGTGTGAAATTATAATAAAAACTGAAAAGAGATTATTTTCTTACTGTTTATTTGCACTTTTTTCTTGATCATCATATGATAGAAATGGAATTTTAATGGGTTTGTTGACATCAGTTTGGGGAAAGTAGCCATGGTGAAGAATGAAAGAGGAAATGGGCAATGGGGAGAGAGAGAGAGAGAGAGAGCAATTGGATATTAAATTTAATTATTTTTTTCTTTTTTAAAAAATAAAATAAAAGAAAACCTCATAAAAGGTCTCTGGATAGTTAAATGACGGAAATATCCTTCATTTAACGGTAGAAAGCTAACGGAGTTTGCAAAAAGGACCAAACATCAAAAGTTTTGAAAATACAGGGACCATCTATAAGGTTTTTAAACCATGGGGACTAAACTTCAGGTTTTGGATAACCACAGGGACCATTTATGATGTTTTTTCAAGAAAAATAGTTAATGGATTTGTCAAACATAAACATAAGGAGCATTGTTAACAATTTTTAAAAACTAAAACCAAACCTAAAACAACTTATAAATACTAGGAGGAGTAAAAGTGTAGCTTACTATTTATTATTTGAAAATTGACAACTGTATGCGCTTTAAAACAAGTGGTTTCGCCACCTGCTTTTTACGCCATACAAAGTGGGAGGCTGTTTGACTGTTTCACTCTACTGTCTGTGTGCTTGGCTTCTCTATTTATATCCTACTTATGGTTTTTCTGTTCATTCATCGATCACTTGTGCAACAAACATACTTTCGTTTCAAACAAAAAACCCACTTCGTCTAATTTTTAACAATCTTCAAGATTTAATCATGAGTTTCAGAAGCAGAGCATGGATGGTTGCCGGAACTGTCGGAGTTGTGGAAGCCCTCAAAGATCAAGGTTTTGTACGATGGAACACCACCGTCAGGGCAGTCCACCACCACGCCAAGTCCAATCTCCGATCAATTTCTCAGATCAAGAAGTTATCTTCGCCGGCAGCCATGAGTTCAGGCGGAAGCTTAGAAGAAAGGGCGCAGCAATCAGATGAATCGTTGAGAAAAGTCATGTATTTGAGCTGTTGGGATCCCAATTGATCAAACCCCTTGCAACTGTTATTGATTTTAGCCTTTTAGACACCAGATTAGATGTACATGTAATTATTTTATAATGAATTGAAAACCGATTCTGATCAAAGATGGTTTATGTATGAATTATGAATTTATGATATGATGTGATTTGCAATTTCAGTAGAAGAAATCGAATACTGTATATTTTGATCATCACTAAGTGTTGATAAATCTAGCTACTGATGTAGTTGTGGAGCAACATGGAAACGTTGTTCGAGCTACTAAAATGTCATGGCATCTAAAAGAACATCAAGTTTATGAAAATGCAACCCATTCTTCTGAAACATACATTATTAGTTACCTAAAAACCCATTTTTAAGTTTGGGATTGCTTATTAAAACTAACTTCTTTTTATCAGCAAAATAGCTTTTTAGTTTAAGTGATATCAAAACGGAGTTAAAAAACAAATATTTGGTTTAACTTATTTGATATCAAAGTAGATAATTTATTTTCTAATGTTTGGTAATGATGTTTATATGTATAATGATAAAATAACTTAAAGAAAACTCATTATATAAGTCACTAAAAAAAAAACGTTATCAAAATTTTTATAAAATCAATAATTATTTATAAAATCTTTCTATTCAAACATTTAATACTCATTGTTACAGTTTTGTTAAAGCTAAATAACACAGTAATCAATTCAAATAAACAATCAGAAACACGCTAATCTCCCTCAAACATTTTACATAAAAAATAGTTAAAAAAAAAGAAGCTAATTATCGGTATCAAAAAAAAAAAAAAAAAAAAAAAAAAAAGGCTTCTAGCCTAATTGTATAGATGTTAGTGAGCATCGGTGAATTTAAGGGCCTAATTGTATAGATGTTAGTGAGCATTTGGTGAATTTAAGAAATATATTATATTTTTATTTAAAAAAAATTATGGGTATTTCAGAATACTAAATAAGTAAATAGCGTCCACTTAGCCCATATTCTCCACAACTTGCCGCACGTTTTTTATTTTAAAAGCAACGAAAATAAAAATTAGTATATAATAAAGTAATAAAGTAACAGATATGGAAGTGAAAGCTTTGAAACCATTGGCTTTTGCCTCCTCTTTTTAATCACCCCATGAAACCTGGGAGGCTGAGAAGCTGTTTCGCTCTCTCTATTGTCTGTGTGCTTGTCATCTCTATTTATATCCTGCTTCTTGTATTTCCATTTTTCATCAACCACTTGTGCAACAAACATACTTTCCATTCAAACAAAACACCTACTTCATCTAAGTATTAAATATCTACAAGATCATTTAATTATGAGTTTCAGAAGCAGAGCATGGATGGTGGCCGGAGCTGTCGGAGTGGTTGAAGCCCTCAAAGATCAAGGCTTTGCACGATGGAACACCACCATCAGGACCATCCACCACCACGCCAAGTCCAATCTCCGATCAATCGCCCAGGCCAAAATCTTGACTTCGCCGGCGGCTATGGCTTCTAGCAGAGACGTGGAAGAGAAGGCAAAACAATCAGAAGAATCATTGAGAAAAGTAATGTACTTGAGCTGTTGGGGTCCAAATTAATCTATGAATGCGTGAAAGGTTATACATCGAGATTCTGGATCTAGATTCGAAGTGTCTGGAGATATTTCAAACAAACCAGTAGATGAAGGGTTTAGTCGGTGGAATTGCAGCACCCAACACCATGAGATCGACGTACAAACTTGCGATAAATTTGAGTCCACATCGCCATTTGTTTGATGAGTTCGAGTTTGTATTTGTTAACATCGAAACTCTATAGAAAGGCGGATAGGAATATATTGTTGAGAGATGCTTTTGATGTAAACACTTACCCTCTTTTCCACAAGTACAAATACACTACTAGTTTATGAGTTATCATATACCCAATATATTGTTTCATATTTATAATATATATATGATATGATATGGGTACATACTCAATAGTCAATACGCATATGAAAGAAGCAAACCTTCATCAGCAAGACCAATCAATTATCCATACTGTAATTAAGTAATCACAGGAACCCTACACGAAAAATAATGCATGAACAAATTGCAAAAACAGAAATATTCGAAACAGATTTGAAGATTTGGACTATTATATATTTTAGTAAGAAGGATGTGTAATAACTAATAAATCCACCACTCATAAACATTGAAGAAAAAGGCTAAAACCACGTTATCAGCTGCGTCGATATCGACCCACGTGTCTTGAAAGGGACAGATGCAGATTGGTGTGATTCTGTATCCTATAAAAAATTACAAACGTATTCTACGTGCCCCAATACATGAAATTGAAGAAACCTGTTGGCAGCTTATTGGTTGCCATCGATCATGACTCACCCCGAGTGAGATCCATCATTCCAAGAAGGCCACATGAATGCATCTAAGCTATGCTACTCATGTGCTGCTCCCTCAAAACCACCATGCATATTTTAACCCCCAAACCACACTCCATCTCTATAAATAAGTTAATATCCCCTCTCTCTTCTCTTCATTTCATCAGAAAATCGCAACACTACAAATCTACACCTCATTAATTACCAGAATTCATACTTTCTCGCTCACAAAATGACTTCTGTAAACCGTGTATGGATGGCCGCCGGCGTAGCTGTTGCAAATGGACATACAGATCAAGGCTACAAACTTAAATCCCTCCTCCTCAACTCCTTCCGACATGGCAAGAAGGCTTTCTCCTCCGATCTCCGTCCACTTTCCGGCCTTCTACGATTAAATGTCGGTGTCGGAGACTGGAAGACAACACAGTCCGATGAGTCTCTCCGGCAAGTCATGTACTTCAACTGCTGGGGCCAAAGCTGAGGATTGGTTGTGTAATGTGATTGGGAGGCTTTCTCGACGGATGAGCAATCCATGATGCGAGTTAACTCTTGGTTTTTGGATTTGGATTGAGTCGTAAAATAGATCATTTCCTAAGCGAGTTAACTCCTGGTTTTGTAAATATCATTGGCTCTTGTTACCAAGACGATGTAAAAACAATTGAAGCAATTGTTTAATTTTCTTATGGAACTTGGTATTGTTGTCCTTTTCTTATGGAACCTGGTATTGTTGTCATTTGCTTGTTGATTTTTATGATTGAACAGGTTAAACCAAATTCTAAAAGTTAACATTGTAACTAAATAAAAAGATACCAAAAAGCTTTAGCCTAGCGATAGCGATATTAGATGTGGCCATTCCTCGTATAGGTTTAGGGGTCAAGTCTCAATAGAGACATAGGTGGAATTAAGAATAGTTTAAGAGGAGAATAAATTTGTTGTTCTAAAAAAATAGTAAAAAAAGTCTATTTCAAGTTTCTAACCTATCATTTTCTCTTATATTTTATTTTATTCATCTACATACTAATCATTATAGGTCAAAGATAAATAAAAAAATCAACCGAAAATTTCACATAAAAAAATCAACCGAAAATTTCACCAAGATAATTATTTCAACTGATCTAGTGTCATTATGGGATGAGTTTTCTAATCAAAAAATCGATCTGGAACCGAAATCAATTAGAACCAATTAGTGGTATTCGGCCCAATTATTAGTTACTAGTTCAATCTTTAATTGGTTTTCGGTTATTTCGATTCCAATCCGGTTCTGAACCAATTTACATCCATACGTCATTGTCATTTAGCATAGACTTGTTTTGGGGTACCAAACCTCCTTCTATTGCTAGCAAGACACTTAGTTTTGTCGGATAGGAAATTCTTATTGCACTCTATTCGTTTAATTTTGTCGGATAGGAAATTTTTATTACAATCTACTCGCGAAGAGTAGAGTTCTAAAACTGGGTGAAGGTTAAGAGACAAGATTAATAAATTATATATCTTATTATTTTATATAAATACGAAAATATATAAAAAAATTAAATAAATACTTAATTCTCAAAAAATAACTCACTAATACAAAAAAGTTCATTACCGACGGCCAAACCCATCGTTAATCTGTCTCTAACAGGCTTTACCGACGGAATTACAACAGACCCAAATGCATCGATATATTCTTCTTAGTAATTGTTTGTGATGGATTTCTGCCGACTACGACAAATTTTAGCAACAAATTTTATCGTCAGTAATTAGTAACCAATCACCAACGAAAATAGTTTTGCAACGGATTACCGACGAAATAACTCGCTAACAAATTACTGGCGGAATATCAAAATACTCACTAACGGATTACCGGCAGATTGCATGTGACGGTTTACCAACGGATTTTGGCATTATAAAAACAATATATTTAAATTCATGAAGTCCATATTTTAAAACCAACAAATATAAAAGTAAAAATGCTTCAATATTGGACATACATTAAATCCATAAATTTCATATCTATATTCCATATTAAATGCACAAACTAAAAAAATAGTAGTAATCCACTTTTTAATAAGGCATCCAAAGTTTCATGTATAGTTCTCAGGACTTCAACAACTAATGGAGCTTATCCTTCTTGATTAGATCGTGGATTCCACATGTGATTTTCTTGATTAGCTTGTGGATTACACACTTGTGACTGCGAGTTGTTAGCTGGAGAGTGTAACATCCTAAAAATTCATAGTAAAATTTTCATTTTCGAAACAATAAATCATACAAACGTGTTGTTCCAAAATCAATTAAAGTGAATATACTATTTAAATATCAGAGTAAAAATCATAATTTGCCAATGCGGAAAACTTTGGGATATGTTGTGCAGTCACGCCCCCCCCCCCCCCTTCGGACCGGAAGTACTTGAAACCATAAACATAAAACTGTAAACACAAAGCTTAGTGAGTTCCCCAAAATACCGTATACCATACATACAATGGGCCCCGCCCACCATCGGTCCCTACCCGGTATATATACAAACACATACAATACATGCAAGCGTTACAAAGACAGCTAACATAGTATATAACATAATTAAATGGGCCAACATTGGTGCCTTCGACCCGCAAGTACTTTGAGAAGACTCACCTTAATCACAAAGTCAACTAAGACTCAACTCATAACCGTCGACTACAACTAACTGCTCTCCTGCCAAATGATGGGTGTTTACCACCTCTTATCAATCCACGCGAGGTAAACCCTAAGTCTACCATCTAAAAATAGAATTTGACCAAAAGGCAACCTAAACCAAAAGTCAATGGTCAAAGTCAAAGTCAAATTCAACAGCTCATAATGTTAACTCATGTCGTGATCAGCCCTTGGTCACGTCGTGAGAGCTCACTTGGTCCGATTCCAACTCATCATGACTCAACCTAGCCAACTCAGTCAAGGAATGACACCTGAGCTAACCTCACGAAGTGGGCAGCCTTCTTCACGCCGTGAGTCGCAAGAAGCTTATCAAAAATGAGATTATCCACTCCTCACGTTGTGAGACCTTATGTATCACGTTGTGAGACCTTATGTCTCACGTCGTGAGAACAGTCTGAACCCAAAAGTTCAACTTTTAAGTCCTTAATCCATTAAGCCTTGAACTCTAACTTTCCAGAAGGTCTTATAACTCCATAATACAGTGGAAGGTCGATGCTCTTAAGACATATATGTCCAATACATGTCTAGATCTCATTTGGGTCAAAAGTTGAAGAAAAAGACATCCAACTTTCATGCAAGGTTCCAAAACTAAACCATTCACTAGATCTAAACTCCATAACACTCTTAAGACCCTTATAACCCATAAAGTTGCCAACTTTATGGTTTCCATTCATTCAAACTTTCTCAACCAAGAAGGAAAGTGGGACAAAACTTATATCTAGCCTCAAATAACAATGAAAGAGGAAGCTTTGACACTTACAAGGGTCCAAAAACTATGTAAGGTAATGGTGATGATGATTCCTTGCAAGCCTCTTCAAAAGATCGCCTTCTTCTTCTTCTTTTTCAAACCAAGAAAGGCTCCAAAATGACCAAGGATCAATCAAGGGATGAAGGCTAGGGTTTTTCTAAGGTGAAAAAGTGTTTGGAAGTTGATGATGAATCCTAAAATAGGTTTAGAGGTGCTTAAATATGAAGGAAACCCTAAAAGATCATGGGCTTGGGCTGCATCAGCTCTCCCGTCGTGAGCCTCTATGTCTCACGTTGTGAGACCAGTCTTGAATAAAATTTTCATCTTAGCCTATATCAAGTCATGAGCCTCTATGTGTCACGTTGTGAGGCTCCATTTCTTCCAAAATCCAACATTTTGACTCTTTGAAACCCTATTTCGATTCATCCTGGAAAACGGGTGTTATAGAAAGATATTTATATATTGTCAAATACCCCGGACAATAAAGTTTTTCCAAATATTATTTGTAATTTTTTGTATAACTACCAATTTTGTAATTTCTATTATGAAATTATATAGATATTGCAAAAGGCCTTAAAATATCTTTTTAGAAAAAGAATTCATACTGCAAATGTCATTCATTTTGAGATTCACTAAAAATGCAAAGAAATTATTTTTCGCATTTTCAAAAATATTCATATTTACTTCGTATAATGAAAATAAATTTTTTAAGGTTTTTTTTGGTTGGGGCGTTTAAAGCCAATTTTCACAATACAAAAGAGTTTTATTTTGCTAAAAAAAGTTTTATATTAATGTGTTAAAAGCCCATTTCGTGGCGCATCTATCAAAATGGTAGTTATTGAATGAATTTTTTAACTTTTGAAATAAAACGTAAGACATGTGTGTAGTGGTGTTAATCATGATGACGAATGCAAAATATGAAATGATTTAGTGAATCATACAAGAATCATGAACACAAAGAACACAATAGTAAATAAATCTAGGTTTAGCTCTCATTAGTCTAGAAAGGATTACAATGTTGTTCATGCAATATTTCTTTCACTAAAATAATCTCTCAGAAGTTCTTACACAAAATTAGTGTCACTCACTTCCTATAAAGGAAAGACAACTCATTACACACAAACACAAGGGTAAGATACAAGAAGCATCCAAGCATGACTTTGCACCCTAACATTCACCCCCTCAAAGTTAGGATTAGATGTCCCGGCTTCAATATCCAATGAACTCCTAGAGATAAGACCCAACTCCCTCTTGAATTGACACCGCGTCGCTTTGAAATGAAGTAACTCGAATACCCATTTCATATTTATCCCCCTTTTTATAATCAAAAAATGATTATGAAATGAAAAGGGTATAAGAAATGCCCGAGGAATGCACCATATAAAATGCCCTCTCGATGTGTGTCAAAAATCATACTGCGTAAAACTTTCACGAAAAACAATGACGAAAAAGTCATGAAAATTTTCCAATTTTTGTGAAGATTTTCGTGTATTGGGTGAACGTTGCAAGAATTTTGAAAATCCAAGTAATAACTGCCAATATCAGAATTCTGCAAGGACCCATTGCGCCAAAAACAGTCTCAGATGCGAAACTTTACCCCAAATGCGAAACTGGGCATAAAGTGTTAATTCGCATTAATTGCAGGGACTGAACTCGACAAATCTCTCATTTCTCAGAATTTTTAGTCCAATTGCTAAATTGGGTAAATTCTATCAATTCTTCGAATCTTCAGGGATGCGACATGAAATTTCTTCATTCTTCACAAATTTTATCTCCATTTCGATTTTGGGTAGATTTTGTCAAAATGATGAAAGTTAAGGGATTCAAATCGAAAATTCTCTTTCTTCCCCGGTTCGCTTCCTAGATGCAAACAGTGACCTTCACATAGTGTACACATGATTCACACATTGAACATTACTTTTGAAATTGTGTTCGACATCGGGCAAAGAAGTGAATCCACACATTGCGAAACCAAAGTCATTTTATATTCAGATCATGTGGATCTCAAGTACCTCATGACAAAAAAAGATGTAAAGCCAAGACTCATCTGGTGGATCTTACTATTGCAAGAATTTGATTTGGAAATTCAGGACAAGAGCAGATGTGAAAATCTTGTTGCCGACCATCTAAGCTGGATCATTTCAAATAAAACTCCCCTCCCATTGTGGGACGAGTTTCCGGATGAGCATCTCTTTTCCCTTACTCAATCTATTCTTTGGTATGCCGATCTCGTTAACTTTTTGGTCACAAAAGGTATCCTGACACATTCGCACGTGCTCAAAAAGATAAATTTAATAGTGATGCAAAATACTATGTGTGGGATGAACTTTATTTGTGGAAACATTTTCCCGATTCAATTATTAGGAGGTGTGTACCCCAACAAGAACAATAATCCATTTTGCAATTTTGTCATGAACTTGCTTGTGGGGGATACTTCGGACCTAATCGAACTCTACGAAAAAATCTTGAATGTGGATTATTTTGGCCAACCATAACACGCGATTGCTATTGGTTTCATAAAAGTTGTGAACGGTGCCAAAGAATGGGGAATATTTCTCAAAAGAATCAAATGCCATAAAATCCAATCCTCATTTGTGAAGTTTTTGACGTATAGGAGATTTATTTTATGGGCCCATTTCCCGCTTCATTTGGCAACGTTTACATCGTACTTGCGGTTGATTATGTTTCTAAATGGGTTGAGGCCAAAGCTACAAGATTGAATGATGCCAAAACAGTTATCGAGTTTTTAAATTCTAATATTTTTATGAGATTTGGTGTGCCTAGGTCCTTGATTAGTGATAAAGGGACACAGTTTTTCAATAAGATGATGAAGGCTTTATTGATGAAGTACCCTTCGGTCCTACGACCGAACTCTTCTACTATAACACATCAAGCTAGCATATAGCATATCAGGTAGTAGCAAACCTAGATGATATCACAAAGACAATCATCTAACATATAACTCCTACTAGTGGGCCGTCATTATGGCTGTAGACCCACCACTACTGGAAGGTAACTCGCCTCGAAGTAGCTGCTGATCTGATCGGGAACTGACTGTCTACTGCTGCTGCTACTGCTCCGGAAATCCTCCGGCTGCAATTCCCACAACATACTTAATCAAACACTACTAACTGACCTATGGGTAAAATGACCATTTTACCCTTGCTTATGCCCTAAGTCAAAGTCAGAGTCAACTTTTAGTTGACCCGACTCGCCGAGTTGGCTTGCCAACTCGTCGAGTCCCTGTCCAATTGACTGACCTGGGTCCCATTTCTACTCGTCGAGTTAGGCGTTAACTCGACGAGTTCTCCTTCCAAACTGATTGATCAAGTCCTTCATCCTACTCGTCGAGTTGTATGAACAACTCGGCGAGTTCATCTTCATCCAATGAACACCATGCTGAGACTCGCCGAGTTGTATGAACAACTCGTCGAGCCTATTCTTGATCTAAGAAGATTGCCTTGAACTCGCCGAGTCAGGGCATTGACTCGCCGAGTTCTTCCATGGGTGAGTTCGGCTTCCAACTCACCGAGTCACACCCCGTGACTCACTACTCAAACTTGACACAACGAAAAGGGGACAACTCGGGGACTCGCGAGCAGACTCGCCAAGTTAGATGAACGACTCACCGAGTCGCCGCCATGCAATCGCGATTTTGCTCGATTCCAGTCTATACCATTCACAGATCTGGGTTCCTAGAGCATGAATTACACGTAAAGTTTCCAACTTTACGTGTAGATATTCACCAATGAGGGATTTAGGGCTCAAAATGCCCCAAAAGGGTAGATCTAGGGTGAACAAGCAACAATGGTCCAAAAAGGTAGCGGATCTGAGCTCCTGGAGCTCAATCTTGCCTAGATCTAAATGCCAATCAACTTATTACGACTTATATTGCACATACAAGCTTGGGGAAGGGCTCAAGAAAGACTTAATGGAGCAATAAGCATAAAAACAGAGGGAAATGGGTTATACCTCAAAGAAATCACTGAGAGGACACTAAGATGCTTGGCTTCCTTCCCTTCCTCTTGAGCTACTCCTCTTCCTTCACAAAATATCCAAGGAAACACACTAATAAGCTTCAAACTCACAAGAACATGGGCTAGGGCGTATGGAGAGCTTCTGAGGGTGAATGGGGCGGAGTTGGGGCGCAAATGGTCGTTTAAATAGGGTGCAAACCCTTGGAAATTAGGGTTTAATCAGACAGCACAGACTCGCCGAGTCGCTAACTTAAATGTGTCCCGGGTCCCGTCTCTACTCGGCGAGTTGGACCTATGACTCGCCGAGTCCAAGGCTAAAAATGGAAAATACTCAGATAAGATTTACGTACCAGGAACCAGGTGCTACATTAGTTATGCTTAGCTTTTACACTTAGCTTTTCTCGATTTAGTCATTTAGCTTCTTATTTGGGTTGGATTTAGATGTCGCTTATAGTTTGTATATAGTTGTGCTTTGTATTTTTCTTCACGTGATGCAACCTATGTAAAATTCCTATGGCAAAACAAAAAAGTGAGCCAAAAAAATTATCGAACCACGGAGTTGCATCCATTTTCATTCGTTAGATATTTATACTATTTTGGATTCTAATTTATGTAGCTCGTTTCTATTTTAATGTATTTCTAGTTTAGATTTCATCTTTTGTTGGCAACTACAATGGCACCCGTTACTCATCACGTGCTCGATTCTTCATTCTACATGAATCTCATTTTGGTGGGAGCACTTATACTTCTCGATGATTGTAGTTTTGCCAACCTTTGTACATAGCTTGTTCCTTGCCTTTTTGGCCCGAGTTATATTTTTCTAGGTTTTATTCCTTGGCGTGGGGTGGAAATTGTAAGGATTAAGGACCATTCTAACCGAGGAACACTTTTTTATGGCTTGTGGGCTAGATTAGACCGCGAAACAATGTCATATAACCCATATTAGTGAAATATTCATGCTTTTTTTGTATCTCGTTGAACATGTATCCCTTGCTAGAAGTGTAACAAAGGCTCATCACTTAAAGGAGTTCTTATCTCTAAAAATGGATTATATGTTTTTATTTTAAGGGCGTTATCGTGAATTTCTGGCTAAGATGTTCATTCCTTTTCCTTTTTAGGTTAGTTCATCCTGAGCTCATTTTAGTCTTGTCTTACTTGAGGACAAGTAAGGTTTAGGCTTGGGGTGATTTGACAGTTTCATTTTATTTACTTATTTTCCTAGTTTATTTTAGCTCATTTCATCTCATTTCAGTTAATCTTCATGCATATTTTTGCTTTTTTGTTATTTTCATCTTTATTGCGTACTTTCTAGTCATTTGAGTCTAATTGCAGGATTTATCAAGACTATTCAACACAGAGGATGGAGGAAATATGAAACCTTTGGAATCTTATGGTTTACTTATGGGCTAAGCTATGAAACTCTTGGACTTGGATTGCAAAGGAAGAAGACAATCGGGCTTATTACCAATATAATGATGGAGCAAGTTGGACTTAATCTTGATTGAAGAATGATTTTGACGAGGAAAATACAAGCTATTGGAAGACAAAAGGAGCAATAGATCATCTTTGAAGAGCTTAGAAGTCATATGTGGGTTGGATCAAGATTTAATGCATTGGAGAAAGAGACTCATTTGAACATGAGCCAAATTGGCCCAACCAGCGCATACATGCAGTCCGAATGGAATCACAAACGGTCTGCGTGGATCGTGTTGTGAAGGATCCAGATTTTATCCTTTTGCCTCTATTTAAGGAAATTTGGAGGTATACTTTTGGGTATCTTTTCATCCGGGTTGGGACCTTTTGACTGAATTTTTTAGGAGAAATAGAGGGGGAACTCTTGAAGAAACACACACATTTTGCTCTCTAGAAGATTTGCATATTTGTGAACTTTTTCATCTTTCATCTTGAACAATGTTTGGTATTTCTAAACTATCTTGTTTTTCCTTAATCTTAGCCATGATAGGCTAGATTTATCTTTGGTTGATGTTAGTTTAGCCCATGGATGATTAGTTACTTTGAAGACTTCTTATGAACTTGTGTTTGAAATTTATGGGAATGTTTTCTAGTTAAACATCTTCTTGTATTTATTTGTCCTTGATCATGAGCTTGGATGAATGAGTATTTATTTTGTTGGATAATTTCTTGGTTAAGTAACAGACCCTCAAATTAGTAAGCAACAAATTGTTTATATGTTTTTTTTTCATTTCATTTAAGCCATGAAAATATTTCCTCCATAATGATAATGTAAGCATTTGATTATCTTTTGGACTTGGTAACTCTTAAAACTTAATGCTAGTTGATTTTCACAAAATTACATGCTTCATTGGCTTTGTGACCTTGATTAAGGAAATGTGTTTTGAGCTCCTTTAACCATTTTAAAAACACAGAAGAGTTGAGGTGATTTGTGCTTACGAATTTCTATAGCCAAGTTAAATTAAATCACAAGTGTTGCTCCATTTTGTCTAATGATAAGTTAACTAAGAAATTCATGTGGTGTATTCCAAATGCAACCAACTTCCTTTCATTGATTTTAAATCAAATCATTCACATGTTTTTTCTAATTTCTACATTCAAGCATAGTTTTAGTTTCTCAAAACAATCAAAAAGATTTAAACCCCCATTTTACTTTTAATTTTGTTTCGCAAGTACTTGAACAAACGATTTTCATAGAGATATAAATTGAACCAATCTCCGTGGATACGATCATTTTACCATTATACATTATCTTGTGTGCAAGATTTAGCATTAATTATTTTGTTGGTCTCGACAACCACCAAAAACTTATGAAAAGAATACCGGAATACAAAAGCTAATTTTATTATAGTGGATAAAGAAATGAGTTTGTGGATAAAAAGTTTGACATCTTTAATTTTAGTTTTATCCATCTAACATATTAGACTTGGAAAAACTAACATTTTTTTTTTGAAGTTAATGCATGATTTGCGACCAAAAGATGGTGTCATTGCAATCAAGACAGATGATACACTTGGAAGTTGGTTTTAAATATGAATATTGATCAAGTTAACAGAGGGTTTGATTAATATGTGTGTCTTGGTATACTATAGAATGTTGAAGAGGATCCAAACCCCTAACTTGCGTGACAATATGTTGTTGTCCGTGCTATCTTTTCTTGTGTTACAATATGTTGCTGCCAATGCTATCTTTTCTAAAAGTGTTGCATTTGAAAATGTTAGATTAGAGTCGTAAAAAATATGTAAAAAAATAAAATTGAATGAGAATATTAAAAAAAAGTTTGGACTACATGCGCAACAAAATTTAAAGTATGAATCAAATTCGTTACAAAATTTAAAACTTTGGTTATAAGTATAAATTTGAGATATGACTTGCTATACATGTTATTACATGTATAAATAAAAGAATAAAAGTTTGTTATCTTTTTATAAATATTTTTAGTTCGTTGGGATTTGATGGCGTTAATTAGGAATAGTTATTTTAAGACAGTTTACCAAAAAAGACCAAATAAAATACCCAATTAAAAAAAAAAAGACGGGCATTTCATGCCAACGGGCAAATATAAGAGGATTTTTTCATAATTTTACGTGAGTCTGCAGTACAGAACCATAGTCCTAAGTATTCTTTTTGCAGACTGATCTGCGAACTTACAAAGGTACCAATATAAATTTCGATAATTCATTTTTTTCCTCTAAAATGTATATTTTTGTAGATTTTTTTTTTGGAATTTGTAATGTAATTTTTGTTGTAATTATTTATTTCAATATAAGATAGATATAAGCGTAAAAGTACAATATTTATTTATCTCTTGATTTGTTAACTTTTCAGTGAAAACTTTATCGAAGACTGATCTTTCACGTGAAAAATTATTAAAAAGATAAATATTCATTGTACAAGTTCATATTATGTAAAATAAATTATGTAATAAAAACAATATTTACATCTTGCATATATATTTCAACCAATGTTATATATATATATATATATATATATATATATATATATATATATATATATATATATATATATATATATATATATATATATATTAAATAAAATACTTAAAAAATGAACCTAAATTGTGGTTACAACCACCAGCTTATTCATCACAAGTGTAAGTGTTATTACATCTTGTAAATAAAAAGTTTAAAGAAAAACTTAAGTTTTAGGAGATTATAGGATATGAGTAGTATGATGTGTATCAGTTCAATGGTTATTCTTAGTTGTTTCTCAATTAAGTAATGTTACACAATATTTTTTAGTCTATTGAAAAATTGATGTTTTATCTTCTAATAGTCATCAATTGTAATGATAAAATAACACTGGTAAAAAGTAGCATCTAGAAATTACACTACAAGAAATAAGGTTTACAAACCTATTAAATGCCTTACAAAAACATGATAAATGTTTTAAACAAAGTTATGTTACCCATCAGTTGTTCAAATCAAAAGTTGAGCAATAACCTCGACTTTGTCTCCCACTACCTGATGCATCATTCTTGTTTGATTGTTTGGTTTTGTTTTGTTTTCTCGTTGATGACGATGTACTATTCTCTTTTAAGTTGGTGTAGTTTCAGGACACTTATTTCTTGTATGTCCTAACTGGTTGCATCTGGTACGCTTCTTAATAATTGTATCTTCGCCTTGTGATGGAATAAGGTCTGCTATGACCCCCTAACCCTCGGTACAAACTATAACAAAATATACGTTCAGATTATTGAAATCAAATTTTCTCTCAAACAAAATTCCTTTTTTTTTTACCTATTTAACCATTTTTTTTACAAAATATAGGGAGTTATTATGATTGTAAATGAATTCATAGTACGAACTTTAAGTTCGTAGCACGAAACATACAAATAAGCAATACGAACACCCCAGTCTGTAGTAGGGTATGTGGAATGAAACCTCAGAGGACGAATCCATAGTATGGAAGACGAATCCCAATACAAGTCTGCAAATTATCCTTTGCAGACTCATTGATCATTATTGGAAGAGGCCATTTTTTTGTCATGTTTGGCAATTGGATGAGTGATTTAGTCATTTTTTTATAAAATCTTTTATTTGATAGTTAAAAAACAAGTCCTTTTATCATTGTTTTATAATAAAATTCATTTCAATGGTAAATTATAGATAAAATTGCAAAAATGGTTCCTATGGTACGCATTTTTTTTTGGGATTTGGTCCAAACCACAATTTTTTTTTTTTGGATTGGAGGCCCTTTTGACCATGTTATGTGAATTTGGTCCCTTCCAAATTGAAATGACTAAATACCCTTATCATATTCATTTTCCACTTTTTTCATATATATATATATATATATATATATATATATATATATATATATATATATATATATATATATATATATATATATATATATATAAGGCCCATATACCCGCCCCACCCCACCTGTATTTCTCTCTCTCTCTCTCTCTCTCTCTCTCTATATATATATATATATATATATATATATATATATATATATATATATATATATATATATATATATATATATATATATCTCCATCTCCATCTCTATCTCTATCTCTGTAACTCGGAAAAAACACACCTCACACACCCCGAAGATCCGGTGATCTATTGGGGAAGAAAAGCTTGGGATGCCATATATATATATATATATATATATATATATATATATATATATATATATATATATATATATATATATATGGCTAGGTTATAATATGGACTATAAATATTGTGTGGATGTAGGAACGATTTTGGACCAATGAATGAGAATAAATGAAATGATATGATTTAGGGTGTATGTATTACAATAGGACTGCATGTATAATATAATTAAACAAATATACTTATAAGGGTAGTTGAGTCAATTTGGCTCTATTTAAAAAAAATCCTGGATTTTAGGAGGTAACTAATTTGTTTAATTTAAAAAAATGTATATTTTGAAAAAATAACAAGATTATCTTTAAGAATAACATATTCTAATAGAATACATACTCTGATAAAATATATATTCTGATAGAATTAACATCTTGAATAATATAAACATTCTTGAACCATCAATTAAAGAATAACAACATTTTTTATGTTCTTAGGCATTCATATGTAAATAACAACATTTGCATTCTTGAAGAATGAGATACAAAAAAACCAATTTTGATGTAATTTACATGTAAAAAAGATACATTTTGATGCAAATAACAACATTCTTTCCCCATAATGTAAAAGATATTACAATTTGGTCTATTCTGAAAGAATATATTGATGATGCATTCTAAAATAATATGTTGATGCATTATGAAAGAATATGTTGATGATGCAATCCTAGTCTTCATCACCGTCTCCGTCTTAATAGATCACCACCTTACCTTCTTTCATTATAACATCGAGACCAAAAATAAGTACCACATAGAATGGCACCCTTGATTCCAAACTTGCAATTGCATTCCAATGATGAAATCATTCCTATACACCTGATTCCAAAATTGCAATTCGCACTCAGAATAAACAAATGATCATTTTAAGGTTTATTAAAATATAAAGATCATCCATAAATCACAAAGCAAAAATGCCATTTATATTTTAGGAATAACCCAAAGTTAATACAATAAATAAAACCCAATTTCTATATATATCGCCGATTTTAGCCACCGATACAAATAAAAATAAGAAAAAAAATTACAAAGCAATTAAACTTTCAACAACATGGTAAGATGGTTCTAGAGATGTTGGTGAGTCCTTTCCATAAGTGGATTCCACAATAATTGAGAACAATGTAAATATGTGGAAAATAAGTATCCCAATCTCTTAAACAGTTATAATGTTTCCTTACTTCTATAGCAAATTTGACTGGTTATAATAACATCCAAACATATATGTGCACTTATAATGCCACTAAATGGATAGAAGAAGATTAAAAACATGGTATTCTGAAATGATTACTATTTGCTTACTTTTCATTAATATGATTATATATATTAATAGGGATAGAAATAACCACGATGAAACGAAAAAAGATGTCTTATATTTTCTATTAGTTATACATTTAACAGGTCATTATTAATCAAAATTTTGTTAAACCTAAGAAAAATCAGAAGTCGAGATATGCTAGATTCTTTTAGGTCGTAAAGAATGCGTGTGTAAATTACATCTAAATTAAGACATTAATACCTAAATTAAAGTTTTACTCAGATGAATTTCACACTTCCAAATGTAAATAAAGCTTATTGACGAAATGCTAAATTCGAACAAATATGAATAATGATTTATACTAAAACCATCAAACCCTGAGAGTTCATTCTTGGCTTTTGGTTTCTGACATTTGATTAATTCAAGTTAATCAATAAATCCATAACAAGAATCTCAAAAAAAAAAGTTGAAGAACTATAAAGAAATAAGAGAGGCAGAGAGCATACCATTAGGATCTAGAAAATATATAACTAGTAAGAATTCATTGTCCAAAAAGCATCAAATTGAGTTATATATATATATATATATATATATATATATATATATATATATATATATATATATATATATATATATATATATATATATATATATATATATTTGGAACAGTAACACGAAAAACGGACAAGGAATCGATTGGTATCAAGAGCACGGTAAATTGGTATCAAATCATCAAAGGGAGAAAAAAATTGACCGAAGTGCACAAAGTCGAATTCTTGGCTGCCAATTTCTAGTAATCAATTGAAAAACATAACTAGTATTTAATTAGGAAAGAAATTACATACCTTAAAAAATTCCCCATTATTGACGTGTAACTTCTTCGGAATATGGACTTTAACAACTACCATTTCCCTATTAGGTTGTGATATTAGGTTGTGATGATCGCCAGAGAAGGGACCGACATCAAAAAAATGGGGGGAAAGGAGAATCGACGATGGAGAGATTCGGAGGTGTAGGGTTTTTGAGATGTAGTTGGGATTTAAGGTGTAACTGATCCTTTATTTAAGGGATTTTCTATATTTATCTTAATTTATTTTTTTATATAAAAAAAGATTATATATAAAGTTACAAAATTACCCTTATATAATTTTATTGATGAATTTTTTTAAATCTCATTGGTCCCTACAGCCACGCAATAGTTAGTGTTGCACATTTGAACCTAGCTATATATATATATATATATATATATATATATATATATATATATATATATATATATATATATATATATATATATATATAGACACACACACACATACATACCTACCTGAAACTGTTGTTGGAATATGCTTTCTTTGAGAGCACCGACGTTGTTTGCTAATCTAAATCTTGATATAGAAACTTATAAACATACACCTACACTAAAAACCTATTAATCTTTATATAGAAGAAAGGCATGCCAAGTTGTTGGGTTTGATCTAAATCTTGTTGCACATACACTTGCATACATACCCAAATATGCATATTCCCATTTAATTTGTAAAATTAAATCCTGACATAAAATCCAAACCATATCGAAGCATCAAGCTATTATTGACAGTTAGAAATGATGAAATACATACACACACACACACTTTGTCTCTCTAATGATTGTGGACCTACAACAATCTCACAACTGTAACACCCCGTTTCGGGTCGTTTCATAATTTGGGGTTGTGACCTGAAGATCAAGTATAATAAGGTTTCGGGCTTTGGTAACAATATGTCTAGACCCATTTGGATGTGGGTAATGTAGATTGTGTGATCCAAGACTTCGGTTTGTGCTTTGGAGTCAAAGGGTGAAATGGGAAACTAGTGTTCAGACTTCTTTTATGAATTATGGATTTTAGTTCGATGTATTTTAAGTCAAAAGTAATGAGATATAGTTGTAGAGCTCCTCAATACCTTTTCGTGTATATAAAGATCTTCGAAATTGGAGTTGAAACGAAGAATTAATGATCGTTTGAAGTTTGGATGGTTTTGGGTTAAGTTGATTACGTTAGGCATACATGAGGGAGTACGTTGGGCGTACTAGGGCATCCTGAGTACACTGGGCGTACCAGGTGTACGCAGGGCGTACGCGATCAGTGCCCAAACCCTCTTTTTGTGGTTTGAGCCCTATTTAAGCTCCTTAACTCCCCCAAAACCATTTCATTCTCACTTTATACCTCTCTAACACCCTCCCATGAAACTCTAACCCTAGTTTGAGCCTTGTAAGCTAAAAGAAGGTGTTTTTGAGTGATTTGAAGTGTTCTTGGTGCATCTTGGAGAAGAAAGAGCCCATTGGAGAAGTGTTGTTTGCATTGGAGCTTGTAGATCTGGACTTTGTTCACCTTGATCTCTCTTCTAAAGGTATAAAGTTTGAATCTTGATGATGCATTTGTTAGATCTAGCTAGTTATGAGCTTTTGGTCATTTTAGTGCATAAATTTTAGATCTTGAATGTTTGTGACCTTGTTATGGACAAAGTTGGTAACTTTATCCATCTAAACATCATTGTAATTCAGATATGAAGGTTGGAGACTTGGTGTTAATAGATTAAGTTTGAAAAGATGCACTGATTGGTCCCTTTGATACTTAAATTCTAGATCTTGGTGGTTTTGAACCATTCTAATGGATAAAGTTGGAAACTTTATTCATTATAGAGCTATCAGGATCCATAAAAATGTGATCTTGATCCTTCTATTCCTTCCATGAAAGTGTCATGTTGTCTTAATGGATTAATAATTTAAGGTTTTGGCTTTTAGACCTTTTCTAGACATGGAAAGTCATAAAGGTGGAGACTTTATGACTTAGAATGATGTTGTGGGACTAGATTTGAGTGTTGGATGAAAGGACTTAAGAGATTAAGCACTTAACGGAAAAGTGCCATTTCGTCGGGCGTACCTTCGAGTACGTTGTGCGTACTCATATGTGGTCCCAACTTTGGATGGTGAGTACGCAATGTGTACGAGCTGAGTACGATGGGCGTACTCAGTCTCAAGTTGACTTGTTGACTTTGACTTCCGTTGACCATTAACTTTTTGACCAAGTTTGACCTTAGGTCAAACTTAAGCGTTTTGGGCTATTAGATAAGATTTTATTTGGTTCTGGTATTGTTGGATTCAAGCGTACCAGCAGTGCAGAAAAAGGATCGTGTCCTAGAGTTTCAGGGATCTTTGATTCAGGTGAATCTTCTCCCGATGCTCGTGAGTCGAAGGCACCAATGTCGGATCACTAAATTATGTATGTAGGATGCTAGCTTTCTTTATGACTCATGCATGTTTGTATGAGCTTGTGTGGTAGAATAGTTGTATCTATGATGACCAGCTAGGTCTAGCTGTTATTATTGTGTTATGTTGTTTATATGTGACTGGGACTTCTGGGGTTGTTGATAACCCACCGAGCGTGCTGTTAGCCCACTGAGACTGCTAATAGTCTCTAGGGTTGTTGATAACCTATCAGGCGTGCTGGTAGCCCACTGAGACTACTGATAACCCATCGGGCGTGTTGTTTGCCCACTTGGACTGTTGATAGTCCCAAGGGTTTCCGATAACCCATAGCTATTTATTTGTGTTGTGTTGTGTGGTATTTTGGGCAACTCACTAAGCTTTGTGCTTACGATTTGTGGTTTTCATGTTTCAGGTTTTATTATATTAAAGGAGGGGAACGGCTCGATTGAATCGCATCAATGGGGGACTTGTGTACTTGATAACTATTAATGATACTCTGGAAAATGTTTTAAGATCTTGCAGTTGTGAACAATGTTTTAAAAGTTTTTTAGTTGAACCGGTATGGTGACCGGTTCCCGGTTTAACCGGTTCGACCGACGGTTCAACCGGTTTCTATAATTTCAATTTTTTTTATATTTTCCTACACATACATACATATATAAATCATGAATTTGACATTTACAAGTTAAAACATTAAAAATATACATAAAAATAAGTTATTGATCAATCAAAATACATTAAAATAACACATAACAATAAGTTTTAGTGTTTTACATCAATTCATATATGTCAAAAGGAAAATAAAGTATAATATCGAAACAAAATATAGTTTTAGATGAATACAAACACATCAAAAAACTTTATAACATTTACCATTTGTTTTTATTTTGAGAAAATTAAATACATTTGAAAAAATCACCAAAATTTGTTATGCAAATAGTTCTTGTCCATGTATTTTTATTTGGTTTAACCGGTTCAACCGGGTTTTTTTTTTCCTGAAAACCCGTCGGTTCAATCCGGTTCAAAAATCAACGTAAAATCGGTGATAGTTGAACTGTTTCCTCCCCCGGTTACCGGTTCGACCAGCCAGTTCAAATCGGTTTTTAAAAACATTGGTTGTGAATTAAATAGATACTTAAAGTTTTAATCGAAAAAATTTGGGTTGAAATTTGGGGCGTTACAATTTTTAGGGCTTTCATGTAATATTGAGTTTAGAAAACATGATGCTTAGACAGAACATGGAGGTTGAGCGGTTGTAGGGAAGATGTGATTTATGGTTGTAGTAGCATATAGAAGGAATGGTAGAGGCAAAGTGTATTTCTGTTGTCGGTAAAAGCAAATAATATGGAAGGAGCAGAGTGGTTGCATGTGTAAGGTGGGTATGTGTATGTGTGCGCATTTTAATGGTGGAAATAAATAACAGAGGTTGTGATGGATTTAGATAAGAAATTGATTGAATATAATTGAACTGTGTGAGCATCTAGGTGTTGTGTGGTATGTTTCTTACTCTGTTTTATGTTCTTGATTCTTCTTAATTAATTGTGTTGCTTTCATATGATTCCTGATCATCACATTTGGATGTATTCCACAGTTGATTGGTCTGTAAGTTTTTCTTACTCTGTTTTATGTTCTTCATTCTTCTGTGATTTTGAATCACCATTCAATCTTTTACAAAAATCGAAAAGGGGTAATCGAAGAGGGAGGGGTGACGGATACAACTTGAGATTTGATGAACAAGATGGACATCTAACCCGAGTTTTGATGAATGTAGTTGTTAATCAAATCTGGGTTTGTTCTTGAAATCTAGGCTTAACAACACACATTAACATGCATATATATATATATATATATATATATATATATAGGCTTAGTTTATTCTATTCAAAGTAATTATTATGTTATTGTATGCATAAATGTGGGCCAATCAAATTTACTTATTTTAAGAAAGTGATTAATATATATTATTGAATTAAATATAATTGAAAAATATCATCTTAATTAATTACAAGGGTAATTTAGTCAATTAATATAGATTTAATAAAGGAAAATTGCATTTTTAAGGGATCATAAATTCTATTGATTTTAAAAATCCGATTTTACGAATTATAATTCTTTTAATTCGGACATTTTGACAGAATATGTTTATGAGTATATTCAAAAATAAAAATATTCTTGAACCTTAAATAATAAAAATATTCTTGAACCTATTTCTTGATCATGAATTTAAAACTTCTTGTAGAATAACAAATACTTGAGCAACCAATTGAAGAATAAAAACAAAAAATACATTATTTCTTATGGAATACGGATAACAATTGTTAAGAATTATACTTATTGTTAAAGAATAAAAAAACTTACAAATTGGAAAGAAAACATCAAAATCTAACAACGACTAATACATTCTAAAAGAATAATGTAATTCGTTTCAATTTTGTGGTTCGTTCTTTAAAAATCAACTTTTGTGATTCCAACATAATTGGAATCACAAATATCATCCATTGAATCATCTACATAAACATACTTGATACATTTTCAGAATTCAACCTTGTCAAGATCCTGCACTGTCGACATAAATGAAGTGTTAAATCAGAAAAAAAAAATGAAAGATGAATCAATTCATAAAATGCAGCCAAAAAATTGCTCATTCTGATATCTATATTAGTCCCAAATAAAATTTAACCACTAAAGGATGTTATCTGTGAATTAGAAATAAAAAAATCAAATCCCTAGCTTTCAACAACTAAACCAAAACCAAAGCTATACACAAAAAACATATACCCAATCACACATAAAGGAAATATTAAAACCACACACAAAAAGAAAAAAAAATCGAATCACTTCTGTGTTTCTTCTTCTTCTTCTACGTTTTCTGTCAAATGATCAAACCAAACACAAATTCTTCCCTTTGATTTCTATCAATCATTCAAACAAAAATAAAAAGGGAAAAGAAACTGTTAACAAACGGAAGCAACACCCCATCCTTCCCTCTTCCCCTGGTGAACATCGAAACCAAACACACCCAAAAAAACCTTATCGATCACTATCAAACATCAAACAAAAAAAATAAATGAATCAAAAGGATTACATGTTGCTGCTTCGTCCTTACCCTTCAATCCAACTATTTCCCAATTCCTTCATGTTTATTTCCGATCGAACCAGGAGAAGAGCAGCAAAGAACAGCCCCACCAAATCCTCAATCTGAAAACCCTTGAATCTACCTAAATTGTTATGGACTACATGTAAACAATCGTAATTCACAGAAATGAATCACGATTTTTGTTAGGAAAGCGAAACCCTTACCTGCAGAAGCTGGCGGATGCGAAGGCGTGAATGGAGAAGTTGTTGGGGTTAGTGGGGAAGCCAGCAACGGAGACAGTGCAAGTTAGAGGGTGGCGAAGACCAAAATTTGGAGATGGAGGAGAAACGAGTGGGAAGGAGAAAGAATGGAGGGCCGAAGATGCGTTTTTAGGGCAATAAAAGACGCGAATGCTTGAATCTCCTTCCCTTTTCGCCCATCGCACCACCATTTTTGTCTTGGATTGCCAATGAACATCTTCCAGGGGTTGATGTCACTTCGATCGAACCAACTCTCGCACCCATCACTTTTTCTTACATGGAAATCTCAATCGACAAAAGAAATATTAGAAAAGAAATTAGGTTAAAAGTGAATGTTAGCGTGATTACAGGGACTATTTGTTGAAGTTATTTATCAAATTACTAAAATACCCTTGTTTATTTATTTAATTAATTAAATTTTTATTTAATTTTGATTGACCCACATTTATACATACAATAACACAATAATTAGTTAGAATACTTGAACCTATCTCTCTCTCTCTCTCTCTCTCTATATATATATATATATATATTCATGTTAATATGTGTGTTGTTAAGCCAAGATTTAAAGAACAAACCCATATATATATATATATATATATATATATATATATATATATATGTATGTATGTATTCATGTTAATGTGTGTGTTGTTAAGCCAAGATTTAAAGAACAAACCCAGATTTATATATGTATATATATATATATATATCATACTATATTATAAAGGAATTATTTTTCCTTTCATCACATTCATTTGAAACTCCCATGACTTTTCAATTTCTTTCTAATAATAATTATAAGTTGGTTAATAAGATTAAATAGATTTCAAATCTAAAGTGTAATCATATATAAACTAATTTTGAATATTATAATAATATCTTTACTTCTACTTATAAAGTTATTTTTTTAAAACTTTTAACATATTATACTTAATTTATTAGGTTTAATATATTCTTAGATGTAAACCATTATCATTTTAAATGATACAATTTTGCAACAATTTGTATAAAATATTTAAATTATTAATTTGAATATAACATTACAGGTTCAACTTAAATATAAATTTTAGTTTAACTTAAACAACCCAAAGAATATTTTATAAATAGTTAAAAGTAATTAAGTGTAGTATCTTTTTAATAATGATTATAAGTTGGTTGATAAGGTTAAATAAATATCAAACCTAAAGTGTAATCATAAATATACTAAATTTCAATTTTAAAATAATATTTTTACTTCTACTTATAAAGTTATATCTTTTACTTTTAACATATTATACTTAATTTATTAGATTTGAGTTTGGACAAAATACTTAAATTGTTAATTTAAATATAACATTACAATGTCAACTTAAATATAAATTTCAATTCCACTTGGAAAACCAAAAAATATTTTGTAATAGTTAAATGTGATAAACTGTAATGATAAATGCAAAAACTAAATTGTAATCTCAATTTAACTAAAATATTTCCTAGAGATATTTTTATAATTGTTAAAATTTTCAAATAAATAGCTTAAAATAACTTACAGTAACAATAGTTAAAAATAACTCTATATTAATGATTATATTGTTACCTTTAAAATCAGAAAACAATGTTTGGTGTTTTAAATAATTAAATGATATAAATTAAAATATTAAGCAAATAAATTTTAAAATTTTAATTAACAATAACAACAACAACTATAAATAACATTAAACCATATGTTATATTTAATTTTATTCATGTCTAACTCGTGGATAGCAGTCATTCAAATGATTGAGATTATACAGTTATTATAGATGTATATATTATCATATAATTCAAAACAATCAATATATTATATCAAGTTAGTATAAGAATGATTATATCAAATTTAACAATAACGTTATTGCTATATTTAAAAAAACATATATCTGTAAAGACTTCAAATATATATGTGTTTATGCGCAACACGTG
>NC_136410.1:54920733-55045733 GCF_051521515.1 Lactuca serriola
CTACGATCAGACGTCAATGTCGGAGACAAGAAGACAACACAGTCCGATGAGTCTCTCCGGCAAGTGATGTACTTTAACTGCTGGGGCCAAAGCTGAAGATTGGTTTGTGTCGTGTGTTTGGGAGGCTTTCTCGACGGATGAGAATTAATCGATGATGCGAGTTAATTAAGTCCTGGTTTGAGATTTGGGGTTTTGGGAGTGAGCCGTAAAATGGATCATTTCCTGAGGAAGAAGGTTACAAGTTGTAAATATCATTGACTATTGTAACCATGACGATGTAAAAAATAATTTCAAGTAAATGTTGCTTTTCGGAACTTGATATTTGTTTGTCCTGTGCTTATTGGGTTTTATGATTGAACAAATTAAATCAAATTCTAGAAGTTCACATTGTAATTAAATTAAAGGAGATTAAAACAAAAAAAAATACAATGGTAAATATTTTTTTTTTTTGAGAAAAAATATAAAAATAGCCCAAATAGTTAAGTTTCTCCAATAATTATCTATAAATAATATCCAATTTCGCGATACCCTTTTAGAAAAAGAAAATTCATATTACAAATATTGTTCATTGCAAACTTCACTCTGCCTATTGTGAAATTGGTTTTTTGTATTTAAAAATGTTCATATTTTTACAAAAGCAGTGATTTCTTATAAGGAAAACAAGTTTTTGGAACTTTTTTGTTGTGATATTTAAAGCCTATTTTCACACAAAAAAAATTTATGTTTAAAGAATTTTAGAAAAATACGGTGTAAAATTAAGAAGGTTAAAAAATATATCTTATATTCTTATATCTGAGAGCAATTTACAAACCGTAATGTTTAAGTTGGCACGCCTTATATCTGAGAAAAATACAGTGTATGTCGTGGTCATTACTCATTACTATGGCTTGCAACACGAGTTTGTGACTGTTTTTGCATGTTGCCATGACTAACCGTTGACAAGTAAACGGTCAACATTTATTTATTTATTTTTAATCTTATTTTTATCTATAAATACAATATATTTTTTTTAAACGACAAACTAACTAACCTACTCTTAAATAACCATCTATGTCTTTACCGAGACTTGAACCTATGACCTCTCCTATGAGAGGATCACTCCTGATTTTTTACACAATTTTTTTTCTCTCTACATTTTATGAAATTCGCCACTTATCCAATTAAAAATTGGAGCAAAATCCAAACATTTTCCCATCAAACACAAACCCACAACCTAACATAACCTCTCCTTGCAGATCTGCCGGTTACAAAAATTATTTTAACCTGTTATCCTCCTAAACTTAACCACAAATCCCATATCAAGGAACATCTTTCAATCTCACCCCACCTCCAATCCAATTTCCTTCCTCACCCTATATTCAACAAAATCTTTTTGGGCAAAACCCAAATTTACAACAAAACATTTTTCCGACTTTCTCTTCGATGCCACAACCACAAATAACCACCCAATACTTCTAAACTATATTCCTCATTTATAACTAAATTAATCTTAATATACCATTTTTGATAGTTTATTTCTTGAAGAATGAAGTTATCGAGTTCGGTTTCGTTTTCTATTTCTTTTTCTAAAATTCTATCTTTAGAAGTTCCTATGCTAATAATTTCTTTTCCCTTTTCCATCTTACTAAGTCTGGTTTTGATTCCTGTAATTTCTTCTTTTAATATATTTATTTCGTATTTTAAATCATTAATAGTTGGCTCCTTGGTAGGTTAAGTATGAAATTTGTTTAATACTTCATCTAAAGAGTATGAAAATCTTTCTATTTTTTCATTTTCTTCTATTTTTTCATTTATATTTTCTCCTGATTTTTCATATTCAATAAGTCTTTTTAGAGCATTTCGTTTTTTCTGAGGTTCTTCTATTTGCTCAATTAGATCTAGAATGAATTTTTGTTCATTAGTTATTACATTTATGCTCAAACCATTCATATCTAGAATGCATTTGTAATAATCAATCTTATTACTACATTCTACACACTCAGAACTATTATCAGTGTTACTATCTGAACTTTCTGAGATGATATCAAGACTCTCACTATCTGGGTAATTTGTCGAGGATTCATCGTTACTGTTTTCTATTAGTGGGTTTTTGAAGGATTCATGTTTATTTATCATTTATCTTATATTTATGGTTCTAGTTCATATTTCTTATGTTTGTTTAACACTTTGATCATAAGTTTGGTACTTGAATGAGCAATTGATGGTTTATTTTTTTGGTTCAGCATTGAATTTACTTAGAACAAGAGCTTTATGATGGTGGAAATCATCTCTAGCTTATGAATCATAGCTCCTTTATGGATGTGTAAGTACTGACATCCTCTAGGAATTGGGGATTCCTTCATTCTTAAGGCTAATCAACTTCTTAGGTTCAATTGCTTCAATTGGATCTTTGATTTTGATTAAGAATGTGTGTTGTGGGCTTCCCAACCTCCATACTACCTATGGGGAATCTTGGCATGTCATGCTTTATGATTGCTATAACCCCCCCCCCCCCCCCTTTTAGTTTAATTGTAGTTAGTTTATTTGCACTATTTCTAATAGAATGCATTAGTAATTGAATACAACCCTTTCCCCGATGATCGATACCCTTTTTACCATTATATTACGTTTCATTTGCAAACAAATGGTGTAATTTGTTTGGTGGATCCTTGACATCCCATCATCAACCTCAACACTGACACTGATGAGATTCCATATGACATCGAGGAGATCTCCCTACCACGACAACCGGCAGGACACGACAAAGCATAACACGCTACAAAACATGCGGAAGAACTTGAGATGAAAGAAAAAAAATATGGCAGAAATGAAAGCGAAGTTCGATGAGAACAATTTAATACAAAAAAAATTGAGTTGAAACATCATCACTTGGAGTTCCTTGAAAGGCAAGTGTGGTAGGAGAAAGAGCAACACGAGCAAGAACAAATGACGAATCAGTTTTGTAATGAGGGTTTGTAATGAGTGTTTGGCTCCCCGAGATCTGGAAGTGTTAAGAACAATGAAGGAGAAGATTATTACTAGTTATTTGGGAAATTTTGATTATGGTTATGTTAGATTTAATTTAAATATTTTGTTTTTTTTAGTTTTTAAATGTTTTGGTTTTTTAGTTTTTAAATATTATGTTTGTTTTTGTAGTTTTTAAATGTTATGATTTATTAAATATTATGTTTTATTTAAATATTATGTTTTATAAAAATATTTTTATAGTTGAAAAAATTAAAAACTAAAAGAAAGTAAATAAATGATGACATAAACGTTAGTATATTTTATAACATTTTATAATACGATGACTATTTCCTATAATGATATTGTAATATCATTGGTAATATATATGAGTTGACATAAAATGATATAATAACATGTATATGTCCATTGCTTTGAAACGTTCATTTGATATGATCAAAACACATTTCGCAACGAGCTTAAAAATGGATGGTTAGCGGAAGGATTTTCTAATTGTCCAACTAAGCTAAAAAAAATTTGCTAGTACCTTGTTCTATTATTATTATTATTATTATTATTATTATTATTATTATTATTAACACTATAAAATCAAATCTATATTCAATAAAATCTACAAAGTAACCAGAAATTAAAAAGTACCTCTGTCACATGATAGTTGTCAAATTCATCATTAAATGTTATCTTTAATTTATTAAATATGACAAGATAATGTTAAGAGTATAGTAAGATAATATCTCTTAATATAATAGTGTTTTTAAATTGAAATCACTTTAAGAGAATTGCATAAAAAACAACGATTTGATGCAACATAAATTCTTATCTATTAAATCATTAATCTGACAAAAAAAAAATAAGTAAGTCCCTAAAAATGGTTATTGCCTAAATAATAGATTTTAAGCACCAAAAAGTTTAATGATATACATATAGAAAAATAGAAAATATGTATATAAAGACCAATATATACAGAAAAAGAATTTATTATGTTATGAAGAAAAGACTATCAATTGTTTAGTTTTATATCATCCATATCCGCAAGTGAAGGAGAGGGTATTATCGACATTCGACAACCGAAGCTTTTTAAAACCAGTGGCTTTCGCCGCCTGTTTTTTACGCCATAAAAAGTGGGAGGCTGTTTCATTGAACTGTCTGTGTGCTTCGCATCTCTATATATACCCTACTTCTGGTTTTTCCATTCATCATCAATCACTCATACTTCCTATTCAAACAAACACCTTCTTCGACTAAGTGTTCAACATCTTTACAAGATCATTTAATTATGAGTTTCAGAAGCAGAGCATGGATGGTGGCCGGAACTGTCGGAGTGGTGGAAGCCCTCAAAGATCAAGGCTTTGCACGATGGAACACCACCATCAGGGCAGTCCACCACCACGCCAAGTCCAATCTCCGATCAATCGCCCAGGCCAAAACCTTGACTTCGCCGGCGGCAATGGCTTGTAACAGAGACATGTTAGAGAAGGCGAAACAATCAGAAGAATCATTGAGAAAAGTGATGTACTTGAGCTGTTGGGGTACCAATTAATTATCCATTTGTTACATATATGGATACAAAGAAACGTTATACGTCGAGATTCTGGATATAGATTCAACAGAAATTTCAAACCAACAAATCGGCGAAGGGGTTAATTAGTCGGTGGAATTGCACATTAAAGAGCAGAGCAACCACAGTCCACCACTATGCGATGTCAAACTCCGGCTAAACTTGAGTTCACATCGCCATTTGTTGATTCGTTTGAGTTGGTATTAATTAACAGTTCTGTAACGATCGAAACTCTGATGGAAAGGTGGATACATTAATTGGAAATATATTGGTGAGATCATGAGATGCTTGTTGATGTACTACACATTTAATTAACCTCTTTTCCACAAGTACAATTACACGAGTTTATCAATTGGAGTATCATATACCCAATAAATTCTTTCATGTTTATAATATATCTATGATATGGGTACATACTCAACAGTCAATACGCATATGAAAGAAACAAATCAATTATCCATACTGTAATTAAGTAATCATAGGAACCCAACACTAAAAATAATCCATGAAATATTCTCGTATGATTGAAGAAATTAAATCAAATTCTAAAAATTAACATTGTAATTAAAAAAAAGGAGATTAAAACAAAAAAAAAAAAAAAAAATCAAATATTCTCGTTTGTTTTATTCGTACCATTTTGTTTTATTCGTAAACAGGACCGGCCCTAACATTTTAAGGGCCTGTGCGAATCACCAACTTTAGGCCCTAAACGTATTGCCATTATATCCAGAATATTGAACAAGTACTTTAATTTTAAAAAATCAAAATTCACTAAAGGAAAAATAACCAAGATACTAACAGCAAACAAAATAAACTTATATGGTCAGAACATAAAAAGGTCAACTGCAAAAAGAAAGCAAAAAAGCTTGAAGCTAATTTCTCTTAGAAATCAACAGCGTGAGCGTGCAAGTAAAATCTAGAGAGATATGTTGATATATTATCAAAATAAATTCAAAACATAGCAATTAGCACAAATGATCCATTCATTAAAGAATTACATTTTTTTTAACTAGACATCATCGGTAAATATTCTTAGCAAATAAAATTAAAATTAAAAAGAGCATATACCAAATAAGCAATTCGCAAAACCAATGAGGGGAAGAGTGTGCCGACTAGAGATATTGTTTCAATACCATTGTCGATGTAAACGACCAAAAGACATGGACCAAAGTCTGGAAATAGAAAGACATTTCTAGCAGACATTTTCTAAAAATAATAATCATTAGATTCTTTTATATGCAGTTAAGGATCATTTACTTTTTTATATTTTAGATTGTATTTTTAAGTTTGTTTCTTGCAATGTTGTCAAGATCGGGATCCTAAGATCCCACAAAATAAAAAGTAATTTTAATTTATAATTTTAAAACATGAAAAATATTTTAAACATTTAATTTTTCGTGCAAAAGTTATAAAAACTTCAAAATATTAGTCATAAGTCACAACACAAAATGATAAACGGTAAACTAGTAAATGGAAAAAAAAATAAAGTAGTAAAAAAGTTAATTCATAAAAAATAAAAAAAAAAATCAGAGGGTAGGATCGGATCGGATCCCTATCTTACGATCTTATCTGCGATCCTACCCAAAATACGATCCATTTACGATCTGACTTGTTATTCGTACTTATGATCGTAGGATCGTACGACCCTACGATCATGATCGCAATTTAACAACCATAGTTTGTTGTGTTTAATATAGGAGGTTTTAAGTGTAAAAAATTATGTGAAAATTACAATAGACACAAATTAATTTACTGTTTTCTTGGTACTTATAAAATGATGTTTTGTAAAAATTAATCATATTCTTATGTTGAAGAGGATGACACCATTTTTGTTGGTTACACAAATGAACATTACGATTAATGTTTTGTACTTCATAATTTTACGAGGAAAGAAGGTTTGAACTATAAGTTCTTTTATTAATACGAGCAACCCAATGCATCGTTTTTAATTACCCGATCAAACTAAAAAAAACGGGGTAAGAGCCCTGATCCTTTTTTTAAATGGATCCACTTATGTGGATCGGACTTGGAGCTCCGATAAAAGAAATGGGTTTTTATTTTGACCGAGTCATAGGTCAACTAAGAATCAAACTTTCATTAAAATTAAACATAATTGGCCCCTCCCCAAGAAAAACCTAATAAATTAAGTCCTAAAACCCTAAAATTGTTTCAATTGAACATTATTAACCCCTATCTTTAGAATAATTCTCAGCATCAATCCCTGAAGGATGATTTTTGGTAAAATCAATCCCTAGAGTTTATTTATTTTGACAAAGACCACCATATATTTAATAATTAATGCCAAAACTACCCTTTGGTTTATTAGGTAATTTAAATATATTCGGTGGGTTCGTTTTAAGAGTAAGGAACGTCACATAATAACTTTCACGACAAGTTTCACACCACAAGCCTTGTTCAAGCGACGAATGTGAGTGCTTACGGCCCCCTTTTAATATTTTTATTATTTCGGGGGGGGGGGGGGGGGTGAATACATGTGCCAATATATTTTGTTTATACACACCAATTACCTTTTTATGGTAAAATACAATAAATCTAGTTTATAAAATTATTATTATTTAACAATTTATCTTATTGTTACAAATAAACTAGTATCAATTTTTTGTATATGTATTATGGCTATTTTATCATCAAATAACCATTTCACACAATAAATACTATACAATACAAAATTATATGATTTTATGTGACATTGCATATTATAAAAAGTGTTATGAAACTCTAGTATTTCGATGATTCAAGTTATTATTAAACATGTTTATTTATATGTTTAAGTACACCACATTTATACATGTACATATGTTCACTAATTTGAAACATTCATTTTTATAAAAGCGAACACATTACACTTTTTACATATATGTCAAACATTTCGGGTTTTATAAACTCTATACAATGATATTCGTTATGCCTAATGAATTAATCACAATTAAGTTAGGGATGAGAGTTATTCACAAACTTTTTAGTTAAAGGGATTTTTAGTGAGACGCTACATTATTCATTAGCTGAGTCTAAACACTTAGCATACCCAAACTACTATAATCGTTAATCTTCGGAGCGAGATACATATGTATAGATGTATACGGGGTTGACATCCTCACATGCAGTTGTTAGCTACAAACCTCGATCGATCAATCGAAGCGGGTGATAGGAATCTACCATTGTTACTACAACTTCCAATGAAGCATTGTAGGGGGTACATTTAGTCAGGTAGCTCGGTTATAGGACTCACTAAAAACATTAACTAGAATATCTTGCTCTCTCTCTCTCTCTCATTACAATCATGCGCTTGGTTGCTTTCAAAACTTTTTTAAGTACGAAATTACTTATGGTACAATATAGTATGGTTTTCAAGTATATATTCAAAGATTCTTTACATATATAGTTTTTATGTATGGATTTACTTATACAAAGATACATTTTGGCTTTTAAAGACTCATTGCAAACACTGTTTTTAACTATCGTTATATATACAAAGATAATATTTTTTAGACTTATTAAAAGTATTACTGCGTTAGCAGAAAACCTGTGACACTCACCAACCTTGTGTTGAGCCTCAAAACTATATGTATTCTCAATAAATCACTAAATAGACATTCAAGACGGATTGGATTACAGGTGACCTAGTTTACTTGCTGTTGTATTATATGTGTATCAATTAAGGAAATTCATGTATTATTATTATTTGTAAAAACCTTGTATTCAAACATCATCATGGAATGTAAATACTATTTTGTTTATTGTTGTAATTGTGTTATATATTCAGTTTACATGTGATCCATGAACTTAGTCACACATCCCGACTTGTTTCGCCGCCTCGGCCGAGGGTGAGACACACCACGTGCTAACACCCCCTAGATAATCACACAAGGAAAGACATTAATCTACATATCATCAGCTGAACAGAAGTCCATAAGTCAAAAGTCAACCCTCAAGATGAATAGTCAAAGTCAACAGCCAATGTTGATTCCAGTCGACCACCACAACCGTTGGATTTAGTGTCTAAGCCCATAACTATAATTGGTATGTACTTGACCCGAGAGTAGCATGGTCCATTTGGGTTGCATGGCACCGGAACAATTTGTAAGGATGGACTTATGAAGAGAGAATATTTATGATTTGTTAATATATTATAAGGTTTAAAATTTAATATGAAATCATATTATTTAATTAGTATTGATCAAGAATTAATTTGGAATTAATTTTGTGATCAAAAGAGACTAATTAAATATAAGGGGTTGATTTGGTAAATCATTCATTCTTATAAAGTGGGCTTATGATCCATAGTTCTTTATGTTGGGCTAAACCCATGTGGTGAACTTATAAACCTGTTTTTAATGTGTCAATGATCATGTTGATCCAATTTAAAAGATAATTGTCAAAGGTTCATGTTTTGTATTAGTTTAAATGGTTAGGCTAATTACATGAAATTTGTTTAATATGAATTGTCTTGTTACTATTAGTTTAATCTAGATCATGTACATTACTTGACATGCTTGTAAGTTTAATTGATGGTCTTAATGGCCTTTAATGTTCTCCATAACTTGTCCTCAAGTTATGGAAAATGAAAAGTCACTTCTTTAAAAGGTACTAAACTCATAGGTTATGGACTTGAAAAGTTTTGACAAGTTTCAAAACTTGCCCTCTAGTTTTGGAATTTGTAAAGTCACTTTAGAATACTTTAGTTCCAAACCCTAGAATTTTAAAATTTTAAAATTCAACCCTTATACTTTATAGTATTATAAGTTAATAATATATATATATATATATATATATATATATATATATATATATATATATATATATAAGATCAAGTCATTCTTACCGTTAGTAGACCTCATTCACGAAGCTAGTCTATAAGGGGGTATAAGATTACTGCCTATAAAATGGCAATTTAATGGGTGTCCACTCTCACCCACCGCTTCCTTGACTGGTGGAGGGTCGTTAGCCGAACGGGTAGGAAAGGACTATAATTCTCATTAAGTATAATGATAATAAAGTAACTAAATGTTGTATTAAATTCCCAATCTTAGATACTTTAGGAAAATGTGAAATTGATGCTAATCCATGAAAATTGCACTTTGCACCTTACCAAGTCGTTGATAGAGCGTGTGTGGTTAACCGGCACATTAACTTGGACTAGTAAGGGTGGAAAAGGGTGGCTCGATGTTTATCATAAGATCAATGGAGCGTGTGTGGTTAACCGGCACATTGATTGGGTGATAAATTCGAGAGTACCAAGCAAATTTTGCATGGTTATTCACACCTTGTTTGTGATCATCGGTATCCCAGTCACAAACCTGAAGGGCATAATCGAGATTTAAACATGCCATTGAATTGTTCAATGAATCTCAAAGGATCTAGGAATTTCAATCCAATTAAAACTTAATAACAATTTCGTTTTTCATGGTGGAAATTGGTAAATCGTCATTTACCTACCTTCAACTATTTTGCAAATTGGATTACGACATCTCTCTTCCAATTTGTAAAATACGGTGTTGGGTCTTAGCCTTAATTTTTCATTTGGGTGTTATATTAAGGACTCTTTATCTAATCTAAACTTTGTCTTTCTTTCTTTTCAGATGTCTTCAAACACTGCTTCTGGCTCAAACCATATTGGCTCCTTCTCTCTCATGAACCTTTGTGGGAGAGTCATCTTTGATGATTCCAACTTCAATGATTGGATTAGGGACATCAAGATGGTCACTTGCTATGAGGACAAGGAATATGTCCTAGACAAGAAGCTTAAGTAAATCGATGAGTCTTCTGCTACTCCTGAGGAGATCGCTGACTTTATGGCTCATGAGAAGGATGCCACCAAGGTGTCTTGTATCATGTTGGCCACCATGACAACTGAACTCCAAAAGTCCTGTGAGGACTTCTACCCTTTTGAGATGCACCAGGACCTGATAGAAAGATTCCATCAGAGTGCTCGTCAAGAGAGGTATGAAATCATCTCTTCCATGATAACACCCAGGATGAATGATGGTGAACCCATCACGGGCCACTTGTAGAAAATGCAAAGGTTTGTGGACCAGTTGCTAAAATTGAGCATGAACTTCCTTGAGGAGCCGGCTATAGATATCATTCTACACTCCTTGCCTCCATGTTATTATCAGTTCCGAATGACCTATCATATGAACAAGGCTGAGGTCACACTTAGAAAACTTCAAGGGCTTTTGAGGACTACCGAAAGTGGTCTCAAAGGTAAATTGATGTGTTTGATTAAGTTCTATGTCAAACAAATCGGAAATCGGGAAACAAACTGTTGGACAATAAGTATGACGTTGTTCCATGTATTTGTCCAGCTGATATCTTGAGAACAAAGGATTATATGATCATTTATCTAAAATGGAGCGTCTCATTTCGACAGAGGCTTTAAAGAGCTACGATTGCTAGTTGGTGTTTTAAGTCGTACTTGTGGTTATAGTTATTAGACTTATCCAAGTGGGAGACTGTTGGATTTAGTGTCTAATCCCATAACTATAATTGGTATGTACTTGACCCGAGAGTAGCATGGTCCATTTGGGTTGCATGGCACCAGAACAATTTGTAAGGATGGACTTATGAGGAGAGGATATTTATGATTTGTTAATATATTATAAGTTCTAATATATTAATATGAAATCATATTATTTAATTAGTATTGATCAAGAATTGATTTGGAATTAATTTTGTGATCAAAAGAGACTAATTAAATATAAGGGGTTGATTTGGTAAATCATTCATTCTTATAAAGTGGGCTTATGATCCATAGTTCTTTATGTTGGGCTAAACCCATGTGGTGACCCATGGATACTCCATGGAGGTTTTAACCCATGGAGCATGAGGGATATGGAAGGTCATTAGGGTTTACACGGTGTAACCCTAGTTTGCCACACTATATAAGAGACCCTAAGGCTACCAAATCGGCACCTAAGTGATACACAAGAGTGCTAGCCGATTTTGTGAGAGCAAGTAACCTCCTCTCAAGTTCCTTCATTGTTGGTGGTGTTGTGTGAAGCATTTGAGGCATCACACTTGGGGTGCTAGGCTCTTAAAGGCTTAAGGTTTCAAGCTACAACAAAAGGTATGTCATTCAACTAGATTTTTGTATTGTATATACTCCATAGTATGCTAGTTAAGATGAAGCCCTGGAAATTTGAAAGTTTGCATGTATATTAGAGAAAACATAGATCCAAGGTATATAGGGTTGCATGTACACCATAGGAGTGTTCGAATGCTCAAACCCTTCAACAATGTTGTCTTCCATGGCTACATCATAGTTCGCATACGTCCAAACAATCAGGAAAATTCCCAGCCACCACGACGTGGTGACCGAGGACCACGCCATGGTAGCCGAGGTTCCAACTACTTCATGCATTAAGCTATTTTCTTCGATTCCAATAAGTCCAAATCTCAGATATGATCCAATATGTGATAAAGTTTCTAACTTTGTCCATTAGGACCACCTAAAGGTCCAAAACCCAAATCCCTAAGTCCCAAAAGGCTTAACAATGCAAGTTCTTAACTAATGAGCACTTATTCCATAAGGTTTGAAGTTCATCCTTTCTAGAAGTGATTCTAACATCAAAGCTAACCTAAAAGTTGGTGATTTATAGACATGTATGTCCAATGCATGTCTTGAATGCATATTAAGTCAAAATGAGTGTCTATGACCTAAATCTCATGCATGGATTTAAAACCTAACTAAACTCCAAATCCAAGACTAAAAATACACCAAATACCCTCAAGATTTATAAAGTTGCAAACTTTAAGATATCCCCCCCCCCAAGTAAAAACAAGGAGTTTATGGTACAAAACTCAAGATCTAGCAACCTAGCATGATAAAAATCGAGTCTTGGACCCTTACAAGGGTCCAGAAGAGTGATAAGGTGAAGAGTGAAGACTTGCTTCCTTGATCCTTGCTTTTTTTTTTTCTTCCTTTGGCTTCAAGAAATACCAAAACTAGTTCAAATATGAAGGAAAGTGATTAGGTTCTCTTTAGGGTTTGAGGGGGTTGATGGAGGTTGAGGATGAGCAAACCCTAGCCTCATCATTCCATTAAATAGGGATAAAACCCTGAAAAATAGGGTTTTCAAGTCAGCTGTCCACCATGTCGTAGCCAAAACTGCCACGTCATGGGGGATTAAATAAGAGTTGCGAACCTTCTCGCCTCACATGTCCTGACGATCCTTAAAATGATAACTTAAATATTAATAAAGTACCTTAAGATTTGGGCGCTACAACTCTCCCCCATTTGAATTAGACTTCGTCTTCGAAGTCTGCCACCTCAAACAACTCGAGGTAATGCTCTATCATCTCATCTTTTGGCTCCCATGTCTATTCTGAATCCTTTTGGTGCTGCCACTATACCTTCACGAGATCCACAACATTGTTTCACAGAGTCTTCTCCTTCTATTAAGGATCGCTACCGGTCGCTCTATATAATTCAGACGATCATCCACCTGAATGTCATCCAATGGAACCATTGCGGAATCTTCAACCAAACACTTCAACAACTGAGAGACATGAAAAGTGCTATGAATCTGAGTGAGCCCCTTAGGAAAATCCAAACGATACACAACCCTGACCATATGGGCCAACACCCTAAAAGGACCGATATATCTGGGGCCTAGCTTACTCCGCTTCTTGAATCAGATGATACCTTTCCAATGTGACACCTTCAGGAGCACCATGTCCCCAACCTGAAACTCCAAGTCCGACCGGCGTCTATCTGCATAGCTCTTCTATTGTATATGTGTTGTCTAAATTTTGCCACGGACCTGCTGAATCAACTTAGTCGTCCGAAGTACCACTTTCGTACTACCCATGACTCGCTGACCGAACTCTCCCTAACATATCGGGGTCCTACACTTTCTCCTATACAACATATTAAAAGGAGCTCAATCAATGTTGGCGTGATAACTATTGTTATACGAAAACTCCACCATTGGAAGATATGTATCCAACTCACGCCAAAATCTAGTACACATGCTCGCAGCATATCCTCCAATGTCTGGATAGTCTGCTCACTCTGACCATCAGTCTGTGAGTGAAAAGTCATGCTAAAATGCATACAAGTACCCAATTCCTCGTGGAATCTCTTCTAGAACCTAGAAGTAAACCGAACATCCCTATAAGAGACAACTGAAACTGGCACCCCATGACGTGCCATAACCTCCCAAATGTATATGTCTGCTAATTTTTCCGCAGAGATACTCTCCTGAATCGAGATAAAGTGTGCATTCTTCGTCAGTCGATCCACGATGACCCATATTGAATCCACTATGCGCACCATCCGCGGTAATTTTGTGAAAAAACCATCATAATCTCTTCCCATTTCCAATCGGGAATACCCAGCATCTCCATCTTACCGTGGGGTCGCTGATGCTCGACCTTGACTTTCTTGCAAGTCAAGCACCTCGCCACATACCATGCCACATCCCGCTTCATGCATGACACCAATACTTAGGCTGGAGATTTCTTTACATTTTTTTCGCTCTCGGATGAATAGAGAACATCCACTTGTATGCCTCATCCATCAATACATGATGTGCACCACCCTAGTATGGAACCTACACCCTCCAATGAAGGGTCAACAATCCCTGACTATCATACTCAAAGGAAGCCATCTTACCCACTACGCGATCACTCTTCCGGTGCTCTTCCTTCGTAGCCTCAACCTGAGCCTCTCGAATTGGCTCCAAATGTTGTCACAGTCATTCTCAAACATACATCCCTGATCAGGACAGAAACCGCCTTGCGGATGAGGTCATCGGTCACCACATTGGCCTTCCCTGGGTGACAAAGGATCTCACAATCATAATCATTTACCACGTCCAACCATCTACGCTGCCTCATGTTCAAATTCAGATGATTCATCAGATACCTCAAGCTCTTATGGTCCGTGTAAATGGTACAACAAACCCCACAGAGGTAATCTCGTTGGATCTTGAGGGAGAAAACCACAACCCCTAATTCCAAATCATGTGTAGGATAATTCGCCTCATGTGGCTTCAACTGCCTCGAAGCATAAGCGATCACATGACCCCACTGCATCAAAATTGCACCCAAACAAGTGATCGACACATCACAATATACCAATAAAGTCCTCAATACCCTCCAACAGGTTTAGAATCGGCGCCTCACACAATCTCTATCTCAAGGTCTCAAAAGTGGCTTACTGCTCATGCCCCAACGAAATGTGACAGTCTTCTTCATCAACCGGGTCAAAGAAACCTCTATCTTGGAGAAATCCTGAATGAATCTCTGATAGTATCCTTCCAATCCAAGGAAACTACGAATATCGGATGGAGACCTCAGAATCTCTCACCTCATCACCGCCTCGACCTTATCTGGATCGAACATAATACCGTTATGGTCGACAAGGTGTCCCAGAAACCGCACCTCATGCAATGAAAACTCACACTTGGAGAACTTCACGAACAACTTCTCCCTCCTCAAATTCTCCAATACCTCCCTCAAATGCTCCTCATGTTGTTCCTAAGTCTTGGAATAGACCAGGATATCATCAATAAATACAATCACTAACCGGAACATCATGGGCTTGCATCTGTGATTCATGAGGTTCATGAATGCGGCTGGAGCATTGGTGAGCCCCAAGGACATCACCACGAACTCGTAATGACCATAACGAGTCCGGAACACCGTTTTTTGCATATCCTCCTCTCTAACCCTCATCTGGTGATAACCCAAAAGTAGATCAATCTTGGAAAACCAAGATGCGCCCTGAAGCTGATCAAATAAATCATCGATCCTCGAGAGCAGGTAACAATTCCTCACTGTTAGCCTATTTCGAATTCAGGTAGTCGATACACATATGATGCGACCCATCCTTCTTCTTCACAAATAATATTGGCGCTCCCCATAGTGAACTAATTGGCCGAATAAATCCCTTGTCTAACAACTCTTGCGGGTGTGTAGATAACTCCTGCTTCTATGGAGGTGCTAACCGATAAGGTGCTTCGCTATCGGAGTCGCACTTGGAACCAAGTCAATCCAAAACTCCACCTACCTCTCCGGGGGCACTCCGGGCAATTCCTCTGGGAACACATCTAGGTATTCTCTAACAATCGGTATGCCATCCATAGTTACCTTATCCTTTTCCCGAGTATCCATCACATATGCCACAAACCTAAAACATCCCTGCTAGATATAATGTCTGGCCCTAACTACTGAACAGAGAGTCAACCTATGTTGAGCACCCTCACCATAGATCACCAACTATCCCCTACTTGGGGCTTGAACACGTACCAACTGAAGCCCACAATCAATCATCGCTCCATTGGGACTCAACCAATCCATCCCCACAACGACCTTGCTCTCTTGTAGGGGAATAGGAACCAAATCAATTAGATACTGCTCACTAAATAACTCCAAAGTGCATCCTCGGTGATAGGGATGTTATTCGCGTCGGAACCGAACCGAACCGACCCGAACCCGAATAAACCGAAAACCGAATAAGGGTAATTGTATGAACCGAAAACCGAACCAAATAAGCAATACGGGTTCGGTTCGGTTTGTGTATTATTCGGTTCGGTTCGGTTCCGACCCGAATAACCCAAATAACATGTAGAAGATGATTAAGGAGCCAAATAACCCGAATAAACCAAATAACATTTAAAAATAACATTTACAATATGATTACAAATATTGTATTTTGTATGACTTGAATGGAGTTTGATCATAGTAGAAACTAGAAAACAACGATGATGAGACGATTATTTTTTCTAGACGCAAGGGCCGACTTTTTTTTTCTTATTGTGAATGGGCTTTGAAGTTTGAACTTTGAACCGGTGATGATCGATCAATGAGTCCAGGTTATCGTAAGTCGCAAGGGCAGTTGCCGCAACTTTCGATCAAAGAGTAATGTCGCAAGGATGAGAAAAACCTCAATCGATCAAAGAGTAATGTCGTCGACTCATCGATTTGGTGTAATACGGATGATCAAATTCGATTGCGTTGATTTTTTTGGTGTATTACGTGGGTTTTGTTGGGTAACGATCAATAGAAAAGAAGATCGAATAAGCAATCGTGTTAGGAAAAAAATGTGACTTTTCATATTCGGTTCGGTCCTTTTAGACCGAATAAGCCCTTATTCGGGTAACCCGAACCGAATAACCCGAAAACCGAATAAGCCTTACATAGATACCCGAAAACCGAATTGAAATGCTTATTCGGGTCTAATTCGGTTCGGTCCGGTTCGGTTCGGTTCGGGTTTTCGGGCCAAATTCTCATCCCTACTCGGTGAACCCTTGACACTCGTATCGGGCGATCATCAACAATCTCAACCTCTCTGGATAATCCAACTATTCTGGAACATCGTCAAACCTCTTGCTAAACGCAAGAGATACAAAATATTTCGGGTAGCCCCTAAATAAAAAAAAACCAACATAGGAATACCATTCACAAGGAATGACCCCGTTGCCACATTAGGTGTTGTACGAGCCTAATCGACTATCAGCTGAAATTCCTTGCTCCGAACAACTGGCGCCTCCACCTTGCCCTGGCAACGATCAGTGATCCTCAAAGTCGCCGAAACAAGTGCTGCTACTGGTCCCATTGTTGCTAAACTCGAAAAGTTGGCATTCTTATGGCCCCTATGATTGCAATGAAAGCAAGATAGATCAGATACCTGCGTGACGGTAATAGCAGTACAATTTATGCCATAGTACCCCATCATGCCACACTTATAGCAGCCCAAACCATCTGCCCTGCAGACTCTGTCATCTGCCTTGCCGCACTTGCCACAGTGGCCCAAACCGTGTTGGCCCTTTGATCTAGAATCAAAAACCTTTGGTTTCTTTGCTGAAACCCTAGTCGCCTGCCCATGCTCTTCCTTCCTCTTCCCTATGTGCTCCAAATTAGTTTCTCGTTCCCGGGCCCAAGATATCATTTTATCTAGTGTCGGGCAGGCGGAAAAACTAACAAACTCCCAAATATCTGATCTCAACATGTCATGATACCGAGTCTTTCGCGTCTGCAGTATACTGGGGTACCAATAAAGCTCTCTCTCGGAACTTGGCGGTAATCTATGCCACGGTCTCAGTCGTCTATCACATATCCACAAACTCCCTTTCCAGTTGTTGCACCTAAACAATCAGTACACACAGGAAGAGGTTCACACTTTTGAAGTTTCTTGAATTTATCACGACCTTCATTATCTTGGGTATAGATCATGTACTTTCAATAGTACATGCCCAATACTACCTTCCACACCTATTTATCCTTTCCCCAAGGACCGTCACGAATCCTCTAAGTCACTTCCTTTCTATCTATTACTCATCCCATATCATAGAGCGTCCTAAGACAAACTCCAGGAAATCCTTAGGGTCCTCACCACTCTCTGCTATCAATTACATAAGGAACTCCCTCTAATACCTACTAACTATCACATGAATACAATTACATGCTATCGGTACTAGATAATTCTTCGAGTGAAAGGTCTCACACTACAATGGTTAGACTCAGACAAGAGTTGCACAATAGAGTTAAACCTAACCCTATAAAATTATCTAATGTCAAAAATATGTAACCCAACACATTCGTCCATTAGTTAGATGATATTACAGAGAATTCCTAAAAGCACAAAGCACGCGACATTCAAGCATCAAGCAATTCGAATCAAAACATAACCTAAACATGCCATCCTATCAGATAACTAATCTATACCAGCATGCAGATCTTTAAGCTCATAAAATAGGCACATAAAGGCATCTCCCCTAGCATTCTATCATGCAATCCTAAGCAGATCCTTAGCCCTAATCTACCATGCAATTCTCATATCATAGCGTAAAACATATAACGTGTACGGGTATTTTAGGAAGAGTTATTTGATCTTGGCTGATTACACATATCACACCCCTTTCTTTTATTAGAAATCCCTTAAGAAAATGTTTCTTTTTATGAAAAATCTACAAAATCCTCATTTTGAGTTCAGACACACCCGAGAGTATGCCTGAATCCCTGAAACCAAGGCTTTGATACCAACTTGTAACGTCCTAAATTTCAGATAAAGATTTGATTTTGAATTCATTCCAAAACATCCAATAACCATGTTAAAACAACCAAGTATGTATCACAGTGAAATAATATCATAATACAAAATCACAAAATCGCATAATGCAGAAAACATAGGCGGATGTGGTGCGATCAAGTCGGGCCCTTCCCTTTCGAGCAGGATGTACCTAAAACATAAACTGAAAAACCGTAAGCACAAAGCTTAGTGAGCTCCCCCAAAATATCCCATACCATACATACATAACAGTCAAAACATAACTGGGTCAATTTCACCCCATTCAGTCTCTTTCAATCGGTACTGGATATATTTCACCCCTTCAGTCTCTTTCTACCGGTACTGGGTCTATTTCACCCCTACAACTAACATACAATCATAACAGCAAGAGTCACAAAGACAACAAGCACATACAAGCATAACATGACATTGTCACAAAGACAACTATCATCATCTAAACGTAATTCAGTGGGCAAGCATTGGTGCCTTCGACCCATGAGTAAAGTGAAGGAAGATCACCTCGCAAAGCAGCTCAAAAGTCAACATGCTCTCAAAATCCTGCAACAGGTGCTAACGCCACCTAGATAATCACACAAGGAAAAACCTTAATCTACCTATCATCAGCTGAACAGAAGTACATAAGTTAAAAGTCAACCCTCACGGTTAATGGTCAAAGTCAACAACCAATGTTGACTCCAGCCGACCGCCACGACGTGGTCTTCCCTAGCCACGTTGTGGTTTGCATACAACCAAACAGTCGGGAAAGTGTCCAGCCGCCAAGCTGTGGTGACTGAGGACCACGTCGTGGTAGCCGAGGTTCCAACAACTTAATGCATTAAGCTGTTTTCTTCGATTCCAAGAGCTCCAAAGCTCAGATCTGATCCAAAATGTGATAAAGTTTCTAACTTTGTCTATTAGGACCACCTAAGGGTCCAAAACCCAAATCCACAAGTGCCAAAAGGCTTACCAATGCAAGTTCTTAACCAATGAACACTTATTCCATAAGGTTCGAAGTCCATCCTTTCCAGAAGTGATTTTAGTACCAAAACTAACCTAAAAGTGGGTGCTTTATATACCTCAATGTCCAATGCATGTCTTGAACCCATATTAGGTCAAAATGAGTGTTTATGACCTAAATCTCATGCATGGATTGAAAACCCAACCAAACTCCAGATCCTAGGCTCAAAATACACCAAATGCACCAGAGATTCATAAAGTTCAAAACTTTAAGATATCTCACCATCCGAACAAGCAAAAACAAGAAGTTTATGGGACAAAACTCAAGATCTAGCAACCTAGCATGATAAAAGTTGAGTATTGACACTTACAGGTGTCTAGAAGAGTGCTAAGGTAAAGAGTGACGACTTGCTTGCTTAATCCTTGCTTTCTTCTTCTTCCTTTAGCTTTAAGAAACACCAAAATTAGCTCAAAATAAAGGAAAGTGATTATGGTTCTCTTTAGGGTTTGAGTGGGCTGATGGAGGCTGATGATGAGCAAACCCTAACCTCATCATTTCTTTAAATAGGGAGCAAACCATGAAAAATAGGATTTTCAAGTAAGCTGTCCACCACGATGTGGCCAAAACTGTCACGTTGTGGTGGCATAAATAAAAGTCGCGAACCTTCTCGCCTTGCCACGTCGTGGTGGTGCCTCCACCATGTCGTGTCGATCCTCAAAATGATAACTTAAATACGAATAAAGTACCTTAAGATCCGGATGTTCAAAGCCTATTTTCACATTAAAAAAAAGTTGTATTTTGCTAAAAAGAAAATTTTATGTCAAGTGTCAAAATCACAATGCTAAAAATAAAGTTTTATGTTCAAGTGTTTAAATCCCATTTCGTAGTGCATGCCTATCAAAAGGGGTAGTTATTGTATCAAAAGGGGCGGTTATTGGAAGGTTTTTTTTTTTTTTTTTTTTTTTTTTTTTTTTTTTTTGAACTTTTTAAATAAAACGTAAGACATATGACTATATTTGTTTTTTATTTAATTATTATTATTAGCATTCTAAATCAAATCATAATCAATACAAATCCACAAACTAAAACCCTAAAATTAAAACATACATGTATCACAAGATAGTTGCCAAATTCACCCATAAAATGTTTAATGTCCATATACTATAGTACGTCGTCGCTAAACTTGAAACTTGAAATGTAATAAAAACAATTTTGTATTCACGAGTCATTGTTCACTTGTACACTATCAACTACCGGTCAATTCTGCTTTGTCTCGTCTTTTTTAAGTTTTTGTTGATAATAACAAATGACCTTTTTCAACCATTTTAAAATACTTATAAAAATATCGGAATATAAAAGCTAGTTTTATTATAGTGGATAAAGATATACTTTTTAAAGACATGTAGTTTGTAGATAAAAAGTGGACATCTTTAATTATAGTTTTATCCATCTAACCTATTAGACTTGGAAAAAGTAACATTTATTTTCTTTTGTTGGAAGTTAATGTGTGATTTGCGGCCTGAGGATGGTGTCGCTGAAGTCAAGCAGATGAGGTCACTTGGAAGTTAGTTTTAAGTATGAATATTGATCAAGTGTATTGAGAGTTTGATTAATATTTGTGTATTGGTTCTTAAGAATGTTGAAGAGGCTCCAAACCCTTAACATGTATGATAATATGTTGTTGTTAGTGCTACCTTTTGAAAGTGTTGTATTTAAATGTGTCACATTAGAGCTGTAAACAAAAGTAAATCTATAATAAAGTTAAAAAAATAATTTTTAGACGAATTTATAAAAGAAAGTTTGGACTATATGCACAACAAATTTAAAATATGGATCAAATTTCTAACAAAATTTAAAACTTAAATTATAAATTTAAAATATGACTTGCGATAAACGGTGTTACATGTATAAATAAAAGAATACAAGTTTATTATCTTTTTGTATTTTTTTAGTTTGTTGGCATTTGAAGACGGTATGAATAGTCTATTTTAAGATATTGTGTCATAAATTACAAAATAAAACACCCAATTGCCAAACAAAATACCAAAAAAGAGCCTCTTCCGGTAATAAACAATGACTCCGCAGAAGGGCTTTTGTGGACTCGCATTTTGAGTTCCCAGAAGGGCTTTTGCAGACTCACATTTAGTACATCGAACTCTTGCTACCTGTCGAATATAAGGATCTTTTTTTTTTTGTAATTTTACATGAGTCCGCAACACGAAACCTTAGTCCGCAGTACCCTCTTGGCAAACTGATGATACATCTACAAAGTTATCATCATAAATTTTGATATTTTGTTTTTGTCTTTGAAATGTATAAATTTGTAGAATTTGTTTGGAATTTATGTGGTAATTTCTGTTGTAATTTTTTTATTTACAAATAAGACAGATATAACTGTAAAAATACAGGTATACCTTGTCAAGACATGATACCTTTGTTGGATTTGGTTATGTATGTAATTGATAGCTTATTTTATTTCCTTATTTATATTAGTTTATTTTAGATTTTTAGATCTTTTTATTATTAATGCATTGTAATTTATTTATTTTTCTTTAGTATGGATCATACCAGGTGCTTGTTATGTTGCATGAGATATTTTGTAGGTTTTTCGGTGCTTGTTGCGGTTGCGAGTTGATTGGAGACGGGCTTAGTGGGCTCCCAAGACATTATTGGGCTTAGCGGAATCAAAGAGGAAGAATTGGGCTTTGAAAGTTATTGGCTTGGATTATTTGGGCTTGTGAAGATGGATCATAAAATTCTAATTTTGGGCTTGGAGTATCCATTTGGTGGCTAAATGATGATTGGTGCATTTCAAATTACATGGACAAGGGGGGGACCAAAGGAATCTTTGGCAGTGGAAGGGTGGAGTGGTGGAATGAAGGACCAATAGCATTACAGCAACATTTGCGCGAATGGAATTTTCGTCGCGCGGGTACCCGCGCAACTACCCAGTTTGGGCATTTTGGTCATTTGGCACACCATAACCTTTGGGGATCAGATCTAGAAGCTCATTCACGATTTTCCACCATTGGAGACCTGCAAGAGGCAATTTTGGGAGCTAGAAATCATTTTCCTTTCATCTTTCCAAATCTTAGGTAGTTTCTTTATGCAATTAGAATCATGAGTCATCTTCAAAATTTAGTTTTAATTTTTTGATGTTTTGGAATTGAATCAGGTTATTAGGGACCTTGGCGTGGGCTCACTTGCAGCAAGACAAGTATAAATCTGGACAACTATGGTTGTTTCTTTTTTACTTAGCTAAATTTATATAAAGTTCAACGTTTTAATTACATGTGATTCACATGTAAATCACATATGAATTACATGTGATTCACATGTAATTCACATATGAATTACATGTGATTCACATGCAATTCACATATGAATTACATTCGATTCACATGTAAATCACATATAATTTACATGTGATTCATATGTAAATCACATATGAATTACATGTAATTCATATGTAATTCACATATAAATTACATTCGATTCACATGTAAATCATATATAATTCACATATAAATTACATGTGATTCATATTTAAATGACATATGAATTACATGCGATTCATATGTAAATCACATATGAATTACATGTGATTCACATGTAACTCACATATAAATTACATGTGATTCACATGTAAATCATATGTGATTCACATGTGAATCACATTTGATTCATATGTAATTCATATGTGATTCATATATAAATCACATGTGATTTACATATAATGTCATATGTAAATGTGATTCATATGTGAATTGCATGTGATTCATATGTTAATCACATGAAAATCACGTATGTATTTTTGTGAGTGCTTTCGCATCAATAATTTTATTTTTTTAATTTTCTTGTAGATTTGGAAGAAATTGTGGTGATTATTAAAGAGGTGAAAATGATGAATTGAAGAAAATAAGGAAATATTGACATGAAGACATGAAAATGCTTTGAAATTTGTAGCATTTTTTATTTTTTATATTTTATTTTGTATCGAATAAAATATTTGTACTATTATGTTTATAGATTAATTAATAAATATGAGAATTATTGTGATTTACTTACGAATATTATAGTATAAGAAATATACATATGTGCATTTGAAAAAATATGCACATATGTACCTGAAAATTGCCTTTTTTTTTTTAAATGCAGTTTTTTTAAAACAAAATTGCAATTTTTTTAAATACAATTTTTTTTATTTAAGAATGCAGTTTTTTTAAAAAAATTGCATTTTTTTTAAAATTTAGTTTTTTTTTATAAAAAAATTTAGGTTTTTTAAAAAAAATTGCTGTTTTTTAAAAAAATATTTTTTCAATTTTTTTTTTCAAAAGTTCATGTTTTCTATAAAAAATTAAAAAATCTGCATATTAAAAAAACAAAAAAAAAATACTATTTTAAAAAAAAATATGAATATTTGATTTATGATGTAAATTTTTAGATATTTATATTAATATGTTAAATAACACCAAAAAATTAAACATTAAATGAGATTTATAAGATGACGATCATGTCCTTAATTAATTACTTTTGATCCAATGCTCCACTTTTAGTTCTCGGGAAACGATAAGTTGTTAACCAATCTCAACTATATATATATATATATATATATATATATATATATATATATATATATATATATATATATATATATATATAGGTTTTGGTCAAATGTTTTTTTATGAAAACTAGGAGATGTTTGGTAGCCTTTTAATTTTTCAGTTAAAAGGTAAATTTTTAATTTTTCAGGCCTTTTAATTATTTAGTAGTCTCCTAATTTCAAGAGAAAGAAGTTATACATGAATTAAAAAAAAAGTTTACACCAAATATTTTTTCACTTGTCTTCTATTTCATACAGTCTTATTTTTCCTTTAATTGTGCCTTTTAAAATTTAAAATATTAAAATTTGAGACGCTAAAAAAGTATAACTAACTTGGTTTAAGTAAAAGTTTTAACCCATCTATTTTTGGTCAATCGTAGGCCGAATGACTTAATGTTTTATTTAATGGTACGTAATAGGCAAATTTTGTAGAGGCAAATGTGTTACATTTACAAGGTAGTATTTGCATTTTTATAAAATTTAAGATATGCATTAGAAAAATATATTTAAAAATATTAATGGTACGTAAACATCATGTTAAACTCTGGTTTTTAACCTACAAAAAATAAATAAAACAATAGTTTGGGTTCCAAATAAATTCAACCTACAAAAATAAATTTTAAAAAAATATTAATGGAATTCCTTATTAAGATTATTCAGTTAATCCAAATAAACAGAAAACTAAGCAAACTAAAACATAATAAAATTATTTTAATTAGATTAAATAGATCCAATTAAAAACAAGATAATCCAAACGAATAACCTAAATCTTATCTACTTGGGATAAATTATTCGGGTTTGGTTATTTATGACACCCCCCAATAGTGTAAATTACAATAACTGACCTATCCGAAACAGATATTATATTTTGTCAGATATTTAGTAGAAAGTTCTTTCGAATGTAGTCCACTATGCCCTTAAGGTCAAGGAAATCGAAGAAAAGGCTAAAGGCGCATTATCTTTTATAGTTACGTGGCCCCGGTTTATGAAAATGAAACTCAAGAACCATGTTGGCTACTTGTTACTTAATTGCCATCGGTCATGACTCATTCCTCACCCATGCATATCCATCATTTCAAAATGGCACCTCATGGGCTCCTTCAATACCACCTTACTTTTACACCAAAAACCACCTTCATTTTCTGGTTTTGGTTACTCTATAAATATCCCTTCACTCATCTCTTCATTTCATTAAGAAAAAATCCCAACACTACAAATCTAAAACACATACATAACCAGAACTCCTAGTTTCTCACTCACAAAATCAAAATGATTTCTCTAAATCGTATTTGGATGGCCACCGGTGTGGTTATTGTGAATGGACATAAATCCCTCCTCCTCAACTCCTTCCGCCATGGCAAGAAGGCTTTCACCTCCGATCTCCGTCCACTTTCCGGCCTGCTAATATTAGATGTCAGTGTCGGAGACAAGAAGAGAACACAGTCCAATGAGTCTCTCCGGCAAGTGATGTACTTTAACTGCTGGGGCCAAAGCTGAAGATTGGTTTGTGTTGTGTGTTTGGGAGGCTTCAATTCTCGACGGATGAGCAATCGATGATGCGAGTTAAGTTAAGTCATGGTTTGGGGATTTGGGAGTGAGTCGTAAAATGGATTATTTCCTTTTCCTGAGGAAGAAGGTTATAATTTGTAAATATCACTGGCTCATATAGTATTAACCAATACAATGCATATATAAAAATCTAAAGTAAATGTTACTTTTCTTTTGGAACTTGATATTGTTTGTCTTGAGCTGAGCTTGTTGATTTTTATGATCCGAACAAATTCGATCACATTCTAAAATTTCATATAGTAATTAATGATTAGAAAAAAAGGAGATTAAAAAAACCGTGAATTGAACTTATTTCTTCTAAAAACGAAAAATAATATCCCAAACTATTTCCAAAAGTTTTCTATATAGCCATCAATTTTGTAAGGTCAACAGTAAAATGGATGTGCGATTTGCAAAATTAAACTCTTGAAAAAAAAATAGAGAAAATGACAAAAATAGTCATTTACACTAATGACATTATAAAAATAGCTAAAAAAATCGAAATTACAAAATTAGCCAACGATTTTGCAGATGGAGATGCCCCATCTGCGAAATGAGCATCTCATCTACGAAAGTATAAGCACCTAAAGCACAGTTGTGCTTTAGGTGCTTGTACTTTCGCAGATGAGATGCTCCATCTGCGAAATTGCATCTCATCTGCGAAATCCCCTTGTGTTTTACTATATAAACGGTTTTTTTCTCCATTTTCACCATTCTCTACACAAAAACTCTCTCTATCTTTGGACTTCTCTCGGAATTTTGGCTAGTTTTTGAAGAAAATTGAGGATTATGTCAACAATCCCGCAAATATGGTTAGATTTTAACTCTTTTAATGTTTAAACTTATTTTTTATTTTATCATTTGTTGTATTATTTAGTGTTAAAAAAGGGTAATTTTGTTGTGTTTGATAGTTTTAATATTTATTTAGTATACTTGAAGTTTAAATGCTATTTTGTTAGTGTTTGTTTGAATGTACAAGTAGAGACTGTGTAGATAATGTTTACAATTTGTTATTTTTGTTGTTTGTTTAGTTGTTGTATAACCTGAAAACTTGTATTTTCTTATCGTATAATTGTTTATATAAAGTGAAAAATAGTTAAATTATAGTATGTGCAAAATAGTCGTTTGTATATATATTTGTCGTATAAGTATAACATTCGTATAAGTTGAAAATTTGTCGTATATATATTGTTAGAAATTGTTTGTGTTTGTCGTGTAAGTTGAAAATTTGTATAAAGTTGTCGTATAACTTGCAAAATTGTTAATTTAGTTGTCGTTTTATTTTAAAAATTGTTTGTTTATATGGCTATAAAATGTTAGTTTTAATTAGAAAGATAAAAATTGTTTATATATTTGTCGTTTAAGTTGAAAATTTGTCGTTGATATGTTTGTCGTTTAAGTTGAAAATTTGTTTAATAAAATGTTTATATAATTATGTATGATATTGTTTTTTATCGTAAATATATTTGTTGTATAACTTGGAAAATTGTTTATATGTGTATGTTATTGTTTTTTATCGGAAATATATATTAGTAATTAAGAAATTGTATTTGCATTACTAATTGTTTATGTACTTATTGCAGTTCGTAATCATATATTTTAAAAACAAAATATTTTTTAGTTCTCTAATTTGTTTTTGAGTTTTTTTTGCAGCATGATTTTAGTTTTATGAATACGAAAGCCTTTGTGAACTTAAAAGGCTCGGGTGGTAACATATGGGAAGTATTTGAAGTTTTAGATGATGTCAGACGTGTCATTTTCAGAGATATCGTCTTTGGTTATTTTATTGATGTCCCTCGTTTACAAGGGGACGCATTATTGTTTCATAAAATGTTCCTTCATCAGATCCGGACGGACCCTGTTTTATCTCCAGATGGAATAAAACGATTATATTTTCGAGTAGGCAATACGAAAATGGTTTATGGGCCGGAAGAGTTTTGTTTGATTACCGGCTTCAATTTTGGGGAGTATCCAAAAAACATTGGGGAAAAAAGGGTCGGAAAAATTATTAAGCAGTAAAAAAAGATGTTTATTGCGTGAACGACTATTTCCGGACCATACTAATAGTTCGGTGAAAATCGGCGACCTGAAACGTTTAATTTTAAATCGAACATTCCTAGCACTTGACGACGTTGATGCAGTTAGAGTATGTTTGATATACATTTTGTGTGAAAGTTTTTTGGGTAAAGAAGTTAATGATCGGGTGCCACAAGATTGATTTTTTTTGGCTGAGAATTTGGATATCTGGAACAGGTATGTTTTGTTTACGTTAAAAGTTCTATTTTATTAAAGTTATAATTTATATAATAACCAATTTTGTTTTTTTGTTTTGTTAGCTTTGCTTGGGGTAGCTATCTCTGGGATTTTACTTATGTTGACCTTGAGGATACATGGAACAAAATACATAATTATTTATCACTTTCTGAGCGTCGTCAAACTTTAAAGTACTCCGTCTCAGGATTTACGGCTCCAATAAGGGTATAAAAATTTTCTTATATTTAAATTGTTTTATTGTTATGTTTTTTATTTTAATTTTAACTTTTATTACTGTAATTGTAAAAAATTATAGATATGGATATATGAGATGATTCCGGCTGTTCGTGCATGTGGATTTGTATTGAGAAAAAATAAAGACTTGCCTCGGATGAAACGATGGAGTGGAACAAAAAAATTGAAATGGGTTGACGTGAACAAGATTTGGTCAAAGATACAGGTTTATAAATTTTTCGTTTATTATTAATAAACTTGATTATTATACTTTTATATGCATTTTTAATATGTTTAATTTTTTAGGAGGGGCAACCACCAAGACAAAACATGTTACCGGGTGATGGTGAGATGACATCTTGTTATTGTATGTCATTTCAAGAGTATGTATATGGTGAAGGGAAAGCAGTTCCATCCCCAGTACGGGACCATTTTAGGAGACAAGACGAATCTTCGTCTAGTATGTCGTCCAGTGGTCGCTCTCATGGTAGAGGTCGTGGCAGTGGGAAACACAACCTAGACGAGGTGTTGAAACGGCTACATGCACTGGAGCAGCATGTGTTTATGAACCGACAACCTACAGAGGTTTTTGTTGAAGAAGTGAATACTGAACAATTTTGGAACGACATTAGTTTTGATGATCCGATAGTGTCACAAAGAAAATATGATGAACAGGTTAGTTACACGCTACATTATTTTTTATATTTTATTAACATATATGAATACCTGTGTTCATATTTTATATTTGAAAATATAGGTTGTGCAAGATGAAGTGATGAATAAAAACAATACAACAGAAAATGTTTTTTTGTGATATTCAAGACGACAAGGTTGTTATAGATATTACCTTTACGATTTTAATAATTACTTTTTAATAAAGTGTCTTTCGTTATTAAGTAAAAATTTTATATTTTTAATGTAGGTGTTGGAGGAGAGGAATGACTATGCGGGGAACAAATTTGATGATGATGTGTTTGATGTAAATGATTATAGTGAAGTTAAAGAGGTTCTTATAGTTACATTAATATAAATATTTTGTTTTTAGTAGATTAAATCATTTATTTAATTAGATATTATTGCTTATTAAATTATGTGTATTTCGTTATTAAGTATAAAGTTTTATTTTTAATGTAGGAGTGGGAGGAGAGGAATGACAATGCGGGGAACAAATTTGATGATGATGTGTCGGACGAAGACGAACTAATAATAACGGGAATTGTAGATTATTTTGATGAGTATGATGGCAAAGAAGTTACACCTGATAAACCGAGGACTCGAAAACCATCACAATATTTGTGCCCTCCTTACACCGAGGTATTCGTTTTATTTATAAACTGATGATTTTATGTTTATGTGAATTATATGAAAGATATAGATTTAAAGATTTGAATATTGTTTTTAGTTGCACACGACACCGAAGCAAAAAAGAAGAACAAAAAAGAAGGTTGATATCAAATCAACAAGCCCCGTTCCTCCTCCAGTTTTTGGTGTTGCTCATGACTTCTCCATGTTGCGCCTGCAACCTTACGTAGCAGGCGGTGAGGTTGTCATCCAAAATTATATATTTCATTCATATGATGTCCAGCATCGTTTGTTTAATTTCGTGTTAGATAGAGATTTTTGGAGCTCATTGTTTGAGCATACACACGACGGATGGTTGGAGTTAGCGGTAAATTAATTGTTAATTTATTATTTTAAAAGTTAATTGTTTTTTAGTCAATAACAAAACTATCATGTGTGCAGCATATAACCATTTGGTACCGACTATTGATGGAGAGACGGTTTGAGAGCGACCGACATACAATAATGCCTCCAAATTTTTTTGTTTCTCATGCTTTGGAAGAAGGACAGGACTGGAGGGCGTTTATGGCTGGTATTGCTACGTACCCCAACTTCATGGTTGCTTGGTGGGATGTTGATATGGTAAACTTAATTGTTTATATTGAAAATAATATCGTTATTTTTGTTATGTTTTTGTATTGTGATGTAAAAAAACATAATTTTATTTTCTGATCCTTATACATGTCTTATTGCCGATTCATTCATCCCCTAATCATTGGCTATTTTGGGAACTACGATTAGCATCAATGGAAGTGCATATTTATGACAATCTTGGTAGAGAGGCTTATGAAAAATTCAAATCTGAAGGAATCTTTTCGAAATTTGACCGTCGGGTGGCAAATTATTTGGACAAGATTAATTATTGGGCACGGAGGAACATCCCAAGGATTCCATTGAATATGCAATTCATTTATGAAGAAAATGTTCCCCAACAAAGTAGTCGTTTGGGAGATTGCGGTGTTTTTGTTTGTATGTTTATGGAGCAATTCGTTTCAGGTCAACCAATACGTGTTCTTATTGACCCAAAGAACGCAACTTTAGAGTTCCGTCTACGGATGACAAAATTTTTTTGGGGGTCTAGTCTTGGTCCTATGTAGTTGGATTATATAATTGTATATCTAAATTAATGTTGGATTTGATTATTAGTTTATTTTTACAGTTTACTCAACGGATGGCAAAAAATTTAACGTTACGACAATTACAACAAATTAATGACCTACTAATTACTTATCAATACATACAACATAAGAACGACTACAACATTTGTTTTAACGTTACAAATACAACAATTTATTGACCTAACAACTTCAAAACCATAAAAACAATATTGAAAAGCTTACAACTTGTAAACAAGAACTGCCAAGAACAACACCCAACTACAAACCAACGCTATCTTTAACTTCTTATTTTCTAATTGAAAGAGCTTATTAGAGTTAGCTACTTTAGCTATTACCATAGATGATTGGCCCTTCTCTTCATCAACCCAACTGATAAACCCGCATTTTGGTCCCTGTTAAATTTAACATTGACAGTAAGAAAATAAATTTTTGTCATGTAAACACGAGGGTTTAAATTTGAATGACGTTAACAACATGATACCAAATATGGGCAAGCATAAAATAATCTTCCTGGGTTTTTAGCTGTACCCGAAATCCTAACGATACGTTCTCCTCCGCAATTGCAGTATGCCATTAGCCTTCTTTTTCTTTTAAATCGGAGTTACTTTCTCAGTTAAATTTTTCATACTGAGTGACACCCATTTATAGAAGAAATCATATTACAGACAATTCTTTTTGACTATGAAATGAACTGGTTTGACTATGAATTCAAAAAGTTAAACTACGAAATGCAGACAAGTACATTCTGTAGTATTGTCATGTCGGTCAGTGAAATTTGACTATGAAATGAACTGGTTTGACTATGAATTCAAAAATTTGAACTACGAAATGCAGACAAGTACATTCTGTAGTATTGTCATGTCGGTCAGTGAAATTTGACTATGAAATGAACTGGTTTGACTATGAATTCAAAAAGTTGAACTACGAAATGCAGACAAGTACATTCTGTAGTATTGTCATGTCGGTCGGTGAAATTTGACTATGAAATGAACTGGTTTGACTATGAATTCAAAAAGTTGAACTACGAAATCCAGACAACTACATTCTGTAGTATTGTCATGCCGGACAGTGAAATTTGACTATGAAATGAACTGGTTTGACTATGAATTTAAAAGGTTAAACTATGAATTTTGAACAGTAGAGATACAATATTTTCTATTTATAATTGCATTTGTTTCATTTTGCATTTGTGTGATGATTGTAGAGCACTATCATCGGTATTGAAAATGAGTAGTTACAGCGAAAGAAGCTTTTCTCAACTACCAATTTTCTTGCATAACCTTCAAAGAACAAATCCTAATACCTTCACAGCCATTAAGAAAACCGATACCAACCACTTTCAATTCTCTTTTGTGGCTTTAGGTTGTGTGGTATAACATACTTCTTTTATTGAGTTATATAATATTTCATGGTAATGTATCTCGATTAGTTTTTACTTATCACTAATATATGTTCGTTTTTATGTAGATTCGTACCTTCCTTAGGTGCATGATACCACTGATATATGTGGGTTATTTACCCCTTCTTGGGAGCTATCTGACAACAATGTACTTCGCAGTGGCTTTAGATGGAAATCATGAACCACTACTCTTAGCAATTGGTTTGGGAACCTTAGAGTGTGAAGAATCATGGAGATGGTTCATGATGAGGTTAAAAGATTGTTTAGGTGAGGACATAGAGGTTGGTTTCATAAGCAACCTGTGTGATAAAATAGACTTTGGTGTTCAGAGTGCCTACTCGGATTCCTATCATGGATATTGTCCTAAAGATATAGCTCGAAAGATACGTGAGTCTGTCGGACATAACAATACGGAAGTCGAATCGTTGTTTTGGAGGTCATGCAATGCATATAGCGTTGATGATTTTTACTTGTGTTTGGAAAGGTTGCAAAGTACATGTAGAAAACCACCTTTCTGCACCTTGCTTATGAGTCCAATTTACTGGCTTGACGATATACCGATTTCAAAATGGACAAGAGCATTTTTCCCAAAAATACGTTACAATGTTAAATCGATTGACGTCCCTGAAATTTTGCAAACTATATCCACACGTGAGTTTCCTATAACAACGATAATTGAGTTAATCACCACGTTGATACAATCAAAGTATGCTGAACGGGCCGAAGTGGCGGGTAAGGGAGATTGTAATATTTAGTTTTTTTTATTGTGCTACTATTTTTATTGAAATATCAAATTTTACAGGGAGGTTGTCTGGTGGGTTGACCCCTTATGTTGAGAGTAAGGTTCAAAAATGTCTCAACAAGTCTTATAATTGTAATGCAAGACGTTTGTATGGGGATACATTTGAAGTCGATGACAATTTTTCCACCAACAACGTACAACTTGAACGAAGGGTATGTAGTTGTGGTAAATGGAAAAAAAGCGGTATACCATGTGGCCACGCTATAGCATGTCTAAGAACCCGTACATCTGAATCCATTCACAGAATGGTTGATTACAAGTTCACTAATTATGTGTATCGACTTGCATATGGATCTGAGTTGGTGAATACTATACCATCACATGTGCATTGGGAAATACCAAATGAAACGGTGGTCCTGTTACCTCCCTCAATGCAGTAGTTATTCATGTAGCACCTTTATGTTTTATGTAGTATTATGTATTAGTTTTTTATGTACCCCGTTTTTATTTTAGTGTTGTGTTACGTATTAGTTATCCATGTACCCAGTTTATATTTTACGTCGTATTATGTATTAGTTATTTATATACCCCATTTATATTTTATGGCGTTCTATGTATTAGCTATTGAGGAAACAACATACATTAAAAGAAATGGATGTTTATTAAATAGTAACGACTACACACATACAACAACAAGCAACTTAAATAACGAAAAACAATTAACTTAACCAACATGCATATTAAAAATAAGGGACATTCTTTAAAAGATTCCATGCATCTAAGTGGGTAAACTCGCTACCATCATATTCAAAACGGTATAGTTCCAAAGCCACCTGCCGTAGAATGTCTTCATCCGTATTTGCATGTTCGTTATCTAACTCGTTATAAATACGTTGAAATTGTTTCACCTTTATTTTCATATCCAGAAACTTCGCTTTGACATCTCTTCTTCTTCGATATTGAGTGCGGCTCATTAAATGGTGAAACAAATGACAGACATGAGACCAAAATGATCCAGCACGAACTTGTGGGGGACCCGGTGGAAAATCCTCCTCTACAGTTATAATCCAAGCTTGAACCAAAGCGACCTCCTCTGCGTTTCTCCATATATGTGGTGAGTCCATAATTGCAAGGAGGGAAGTAATACAATACAATTACAACAGATATTGAAATCTATTTATAACGACTCCTTACTTTCCTGGTGCAATGGCTTGTCAATTCAAGCAGCAATGTATTGTGTTGTCATTCGAACGAGGATGAATTGTCAACTCGAACAGTGATCTGTTGTGTTATAAGTATAGTACACTGCATTCGTCAGTTAATTTTGACTATGAATTGCAGACATATTAGAAGATTGGACTGCGATTTTGTGTAGAAACTACTATAAATTGACCTTAAGTTACATAAACACTTTATTAAATAAACCAATACAGCTGTTCAAATATTGTTTTTTAGATTCTACTCTCTTTGTTTCAATCAAAATGAGTTCTATATCATGGAGCAATGAAGAGTTCTTGGTTCGTACACATGCTTATATTCATGTGTACGAGACAAGCAAGTTGAACGATCCAATGTTTTGGAGCCGTTTAACCAATATTTTCAATGCTGAAAACCGAATGGCTACAAGAAACGATCGTGACGAACTAGACATCTTAGCAAGATGGTATGAAATGAAAACCGAAGTTCTATTATTCAACGATCTTTATACCAAAATTGACGACACCCGTTTAAATGCTACTGAGGAGGTCATCTTAGAAGCTGCTAAGGAGGAATACAAGTCATTAAGTAACGGGTTGGAATTCCAGTTTGAAGCCCCTTGGAATATTTTGAAATATATCCCTTTTGTTTAAAATCTATTTTAGTTTATTATGCGAGTACTAGGTTATTTTCATGTATTTCGTATGTATTTCGTTTGTTTAAAATCTATTTTAGTTTATTATGTGAGTATAGGTCATTTTCATGTACTAGGTTATTTTCATGTATTTCGTATGTATTTCATTTGTTTAAAATCTATTTTAGTTTATTATGTGAGCAACTCGTATGATTAACTTGAGTTAATAAATGGCCGTTGCATTAGTTTTCACAATAAATTAGAATACATTAGTAACAAGGATTCCATGAACCATTAAAAACATTACAACAATTACATGAAAAACAACGACATAATACGAACAAAGCATTAACGTAAAACACAAGTCCATGGGTTATTCTTAACGGAAATTAGAGCGGTCTACATGAAATACTGTTTATCTTTAACAACCTTCCAAACTTCCTCATATTCGAAGTCTCTGTCGTCATGCTCACAAATGTAAAACTCTGTAACAATTTCCAAGAACTCTTCTTCGTCACGATAACGAACATTGTTACGTTTCGCATAATTACATGCTCGATTGAACCATGTCACTTCTTCCTTTACATCCATCCACTTAGTAACAACATCTGATTTTTCTCTTTTTTGTCCTTCTCCCATCTCATGGTTAAACAAAGATGTTATGCGACTCCATTCATCACCAATTAGGCAATGCGGGGGAGCAAGTAACGATACACCATCCTTAACACTTAGCCAGCATCGTGTTAGAACTAACACCTCGTTTGTCGTCCATGGCCTTTCAGAATAGGAACCAGGTACTTCATTCGAAGAACTTGCTGCATTTGACGACATTTCTAATAATGGGAGTTCGTTTCGTTTAGGTGATTTGGGTGTTTGGTTTTTAGATCTTAAACATCTATTTATATAAATAAATAGACTATGAATTAATACTTTGACTACGAAATGGTTATATTTGGACTACGATTTTCAGCTTTATGCAGTGTTTTATCATGTCAAACTGTCATTTATCTCTTGTCACTTAAGGGTCCCACTACGATGTGCAGGTTACTACAGTGACTTGTCATTACTGTCTAGTCATTTCAAAGTTGGACTTCTCATTGCTGTCTAGTATGTATAAATACCACTTATAGCTCCAGTTTAATACAATATCGACTTTATTATGAGTTCCTCACACAAATTCGAAATTTGCTCATGCAACGAAGTAGATTGTTACTACTGTGATTCGGTAGACCCTTTTTTTTACACCCTCTTCAGCCGGGCCATATATGTCACATGAAAATTTTGAAGAATTAAAGAAGGCTGAAGCACAACAAGAAGAGGACAAAGAGTCATCCCGACTTCTCACTCAACTTGCTAATGATATTGAATCGGAATGCAAACAAGCTCAAGAATGGATTGACCTCAATAAAAACAAAATCAAAAAGCATAAAGATTGGATAAAAAAGAGTAAGAAGGCAATCAAAACGACTGAAAAACGGCTTGCTGAAAAGGATGAGCAGTTGATACACATTATGGTAAAAAAGGATCGTTTTGAAGACAAAATGAGAATTAGGGATGACTATATAACAATGGAGAAAGAGAAGTACCCGTTGCAGTTCCCTGAGTTTAAAAATTAGTTACAAAATTGTTGTAATATTATCATGAAACAGATTAGGTTGCAAAAGAATCGTTTGTTGTTTTTTAAAATAACATGTTGTAACTGTTAAAAAAAAACTGCAAACTATATTTTATAATATAAAGGCTTCATTCATTGTTATAATCAACAAACTTAACTAAAATATGAAAGCATAGCAATGTCTTGTAAGAGTTAATAAAAATATTACAATACATAATAAGTTAACAACTCGTCATTACTCTTAATTTCAAGGTTGTTTTATATCAAAATCAGCGTTATAGGTTTGTGAGCAACCCGCTGAACCACCAATATTATATGCCATTTCTGCAGTAGAAATTATGTGACTTGCTCTGCTACCGGACGCCCTTCCAGTACAATTATTTCTCGTGTGTCCTAGTTGACCACATGTAGAACACACTTTTATAATTGGACCCTCGCCTTGGGATGGAATGCGGTCTGTGTTTCTTGGCCTGCATGGCTGACGTTTATCCATTATAGGTGGTTTAACAATCATCAAATCATCGGGGATCTCCCATTCGGATGGCTTTGGCAGAGGGTTTATTGATTCCTCATATGTTTTCCTCAGTGTTTCGGTAAGGTAAGCATTTAATGCAAACCTCGAGCAGTCTTGGTAATTGTTCACTGTTAAACATCTTATGACATGACCAAAAGGTATCCCATCAAGTTGCCAATGCCTACATGTACATGTCATATGTTGAAAATCAACAATCACATTTTGTGCCCCCTTTTTGACCTCGCATTTCGTATTTGAGATCATGCGAACATCCCATTTGGTAAAAGTTTTCTTGTTTTCTTTTACAACTTCATCCGCCCAAGGGGTAAGTGTTGTTGTTGCTTCCGCTAAAAAAAGGGCCAAAATGAAGAAGTTAAGATCAATAACATCAAAACTAATAAAACATTAATATTACAAATTTACTTAATACCTGCAAAGTTACGTCTTTGAAACCACCATTGTTGCATTGTCGCACGAAAAAAATCGATCAACATAAGTATTGGCACCTTACGTGCGTGTCTAGATAATGCATTTATAGACTCCGCACTGTTGGACGACATAAGATTGTATCGGTTCCCTTTAAAATGTGCCCTTGACCAGGTTTCTGGATTTATACTTTTTAAGTACTTCCATACTGGTTCTTTTGTCTTTTTCATAACATCCATGGCAGCATCAAAAGCATCAACTGTGTACACCCTACACGCCTCCCAAAAAATTCCTTTAACCGTCTTACTCTTGCCGAATCTAGATACTATGTTGAAATACAAATGGACACCACATATTCCATGATGAGCATGAGGAAAAATGTTGGCAACGGATGTTGCTATAGATGGAGACCTATCAGATATAATTGTAAGCTCCTGCATATTTCCTATGCAATCATGTAGTTTTTGAAAAAACCATGTCCAAGAATCGGTACACTCATTTTTGCATATACCATATGCAACCAGTAATATTTGGTTTTGTCTGTCCTTAGTAACTGCAAGTAACATGGTACCTTTGAACTCGCCCTTTAGGTGAGCTCCATCTACTACTAGGGTCGGCTTACAAAAATTGACAAAAGCGCGTACCTACAATACATTGTATATCTATTCAAATACACCAAAATAAATATTAAAAAATTAATATAATATGATAATACTAACCGAGCAACCGAGTGCGACGTACAAAAACTCAAAGCGATCATCAACATCTGTTTTAATATGTGTGACAGTACCCGGATTATGTTTGGCCAAGTTGTGACAATACGCCGGAAGTTTGGTAAAAGAATTCTCTTTCGTACCCCTTAACGACAACAATGCATATTGCTTCGCACGCCATGCCTGATGGTATGAGATATTGATATTCAATTGAGCATTCATATCATTAACAATTTCTTTTCCCCGATAAACTCTACTATAGTCTTAAGCCAAAACATCAGCAACATATTCACCCAAAACATATTTGTTTGCTTGTCGATGATTAGGTTGCAACAATGTTGAAGAACATGTGTGTACATCAACAAATTTATTCACTAGGAAAAGTCCATCAGAATTTTTAATTGCTTTTGCTCTTAGTAACCAAGAACAATTTTTCGAAACACACACAACTTCATACCTTGATTTGGTGGATCTACTTGTCCTCGTCTGGAAACCTTCTCGAAGACATTTTTTACCAATACACCGCTTTAAAAGTTCTTTGTTCTTAAATATACTCTCACATTGAATCTTTTGAAGATTCATGTCTACCATCTGTGTTGGGATATCTTCATTAATATCAACTGGTCATGCTGGTACAGGGGGCATACCGTGAAAAAGGTTATCAGGAAACTTAGCTTTAACTTCATCACCCAACTCATCTCTATCGGAATTGCTTTGTAGCTCGGTTATATCTAAACATACATCACCAACATCAACATAATGCCCGTAAACATGATTTTTTTTCATTTTTTTGACTTGAATTTTTTTTCTTTTTAGTTTTATCTACCACACGCCTATTCATAAGTTTAACTTCTTGTTCGGCAACATCATCACAACGACCACCCACATGATTAAGATATGTACCAACATCATCATCACCAACAAACTTGTAATTCTCAGGATCCACATAGTGAATAGGTGAATAACTAACATTAACATTTTCAGCAACACTGTTAAACTGAGGTACACTAGGAGTATTGAAAGTACCTATCGGATCGTTGCTCCCTTTATAACTGCATAAATTACCAACAAGTTGGTTTCCAATTTCACCACCCCCATTAACCTCCTCAACTTCATCAACCACCACAAACACTTTCACAGCCCTTCCTCCACTACATTTGATTACGTTTATCAACATTCTAACATCCATGTCTTCAACTATAGCTATATAATAATTTAATTCAGGATGGTGGAAACGAAGACTAATTCTATATTTGTCTAACAAACCAATTTTGCTTCTTACCAAAGATACAAAATCACTATAACTAATATACTCAGAAAATATCAAAGCAAGTTCAGAAATACCTCCTTGTGGACATATGTATTCCAAATTAGTTCCATTAACTTGTCATCTCCCACCGGTTACAAGACAAACCAAATATTCAATCATTTTTTGAGCAAATTGTAAAGAAAGTTCCTAAACAAATAACAACCAAAATGATATTTTTTCTACAAAACTTTTTATATAGCAACATGATTTCGTAGTCAAACCAATTCATTTCATAGTCAAACTAAAAAAAATAAAAAATCAAAAAAAAAAACCACGATTTCGCAGATAGAGTGAGAGTAAATCGCAGATGGAACTATTCCATCTGCGATTTTACCCCTATATATACAGAAAAAAAATTAAAAAAAAAAATTAAAAGCACCTGCGAAAGTACAAGCACCTAAAGCACAGCTGTGCTTTAGGTGCTTGTACTTTCGCAGATGAGATGCTCATTTCGCAGATGGGGCATCTCCATCTGCGAAATCGTTGGCTAATTTTGTAATTTCGATTTTTTTTTACTATTTTTGTAATGTCATTAATGTAAATGACTATTTTTGTAATTTTCTCAAAAAAAATATAAAGAAAATCATTCTATTACTTAGCGTAAAGCAAAATTGTTCACAATCCTACGAAAATTTCTTACAAAAAAAACAACTTTTTGTGATATTTTCACACCAACTGATAGTTTACATTGCTATAATGGAATTCGTAAAAATGAAGTCGTATGTTCATCAATATTTAAAAAAGATCTAATATAAAAATGAGGGGAAAATATCTAATGTAAAAATATCCTAAACTATTAAACTTTTCCAAAAATTTTCTATATAATCATCAATTTCACAAGGTGGACATGATGTGTGCATATCAAAATTATCACGATGTCTCGTAAAAAATATAAATTAAAGAAAATCATTATGAAAATTAAAGTTCAATGTGAAATTCACTCAACGTACGTAATGCAAGATTTTAAATAAAATGGAAAAAGCGACTTACATTCGTAAAAAGGAAGTCTTATGTTAGATTTAAAAAAAATATATATGTCTATTATAAAAGTGAGTGGAAAAAATATCTTATGTGTGTGAAAAATATCTAATATAAAATATCCTAAACTACTAAATTTTTTCCAAAAGATGTCTATATAACCATCAATTCTACAAGATTAGGTTTAACAATAAGGAGTAAGGAGAGAGTGTTTGAAGCAAATGACCAACAAAAACATAATTTTATAAAACTACCACGACTTCCATAGAGACGGGCTCTATGGAAGTCCTTATGCTCTGACGAACAAGAAAACTTTCTGAGGACATGAAACTTTCAGAGGACATGAGTGACGGGGAAAAAGACAAAAAAAATTATAAAATTTTAATTCCGCAGTGGGTGCATCGTTCCACAGAAATGTCCTTTGCAGATCTGTTCTTTAGAGTAGTACCTCTGAGGAATTGTTCTTCGCTAAAACATGACTTATTTCTTCACTAAATTCTAAGTGTATTTCTTAAAACATAGTTTTATAGTTTAATTTGTTATTTTGAATTAATGATATGTGTTAAATATTGATCTTATTAGATTTATAAGAAAACAAATACCAAAATCGTTATTAGGTCATGTTTTAGCGAAGAACAATTCCTCAGAGAAACTCCTCTGAAACAGATCCACATATGACATCTCAGTGGAATGATGCGCTCTTTGTGAAATTAAAATTTTATAATTTTTTTGTCCTTTTCCCCCGTCATGTCATTTCCTCAGAGAATTTTCTTGTTCATCAGAGCCCCTCTGCGGAAGTCATCATTTTATAAAATGGTGTTTTTCATGGTCATTTGGTTCAAATACTCTTCTCTATTTGGTTATTTGATGAATTTTCTCTACAAACATTACAAAATTAAAACAATGTCTAAAAAAATATAAAATAATATCATTCTTAAAGTTAATATACAAATTTAAATTCAATAAGTGTAAGGGAGTTAGGAGAAAATAATATCATTCTTAAAGTTAATATACAAATTTAAATTCAATAAGTGTAAGGGAGTTAGGAGTGGTTCCTCCCAAGTCATTGAAACCATTCCAAACTATTAAACATTTTCCAAAAAAATTTCTATACATCTATAAATTTCGCAAGATCAAGAGTAAAACTGATAAGTGCATTGCAAAACTAAAACAATGTTTCGAAAAAAAATTATAAAGAAAATCATTATGAAATTTTTTGTTCGGTGTAAAATTCACTCAACGTAATGCGTTATTGTTAATAATTCTACAAAAATTTCTTATAAAATTTAACTTTTGTGATATTTCCACTCCAAGAACAAAGAGTTTACATTGCTAAACTTGAATAAGAGAGGTTCACATTATTCCTAAAAAGGAAGTCTTGTTGAAAATGAATTTTAAAAGAATATAATAGTTTTTATGGTATTTTTACTCCAAAAAAAATCTAATGTAAAAAATGAATAAAAAAATTGTCTTATATATAGAAGCTAAAAAAAATGGTTAAAATATTATTATTATTATTATTATTATTATTGTTATTATTATTATTATTACTACTATAAAGTTTTATATAAATATAGAGTGTAAACAAGCAACAAGCTGTGTCACAATTCTTTTTGAATGACAAAACTAATTTTTTGAAAAACATCATTAGATCTTGGGTCATAACATTAAATCAAAATCATATTAAATAAAAACCTACAAACTAAACCAAAACCTAAAATTAAAGAGTAAATTACACGAACAATACCTATGATTTAGGGTAATTTGCGTACTTGGTCCATAACTTATTTTTTTAACTTGAAAAGTCTCTATTGTTTGTTTTTTATTACGCGCTTGGTCCATGTATTACATAAAAAGACTATTTTGCGCTTGATTTTTTAATTTATTTAAATAAACACATCTCAGCCCCACTTCCATCACCTTACTTTACCTATCTCATAATTTTTTTCCTATTTAAATAATAGTCTTTTTAGTTTTTAGGTAAGATAAAGATGAAACGCATAACAAAAACAAACAGTAGGGACCAAGTGCGTAACAAAAACAAAGAATAGAGACTGTCCAAGTTAAAAAAAAAAAAAAAAAAAAAAAAAGTTAGGATCAAACATGCAAATTACCCCAAACCATAAAGACCATTCGTGTAATTTATTCAAAATTAAAATGTACTCATCTCACCCAAAACTGACTCATGAAATATTTAATGTTTATATGTCCATATATGCGTATAATAGGTCTCCACTAAACTTGAAATGCTAAGGATAATCAAAGTATGATGTAATCAATTTCGTATCTTTTTTCTTTTGAAAACAGGCAAATGAAATATATAAAAGTAAAAGGACAGCCCGTGTAGAAAGAAACTAGAACGGAGGCCAATAAAAGTATAAAACAATCATATTATAGAAGATATTTTGGTGGCGTTATGATTGGGCTATAATTGTATTGAGCCCAACAAGGCTTCCAATTGGGTCACTTCACTCAATTCAATACCGTGCCAATAATCTAGACTGTCAATGAGGTCAATGTTTCTTGAGCGTATGGTATTGACGTTGAATCTAGGGCATGAAGTTGAAATGTTGAATATGAATTTGATACATGTTTAAAATAGAGGTTGGCTAAAAAGATTTTTTCAAAGGAAAAGTTGAGTTCTTTTATTAAGATCGAGTCATTAGTTTTTTTTCTTTTTTTTTTTTTTTTTTTTTTTTTTTTTTTTTTTTTAAATTTAATTGGTCTTATAACTTTACTAACATGATTTTACAATAAGCTCAATAGTTCTCATTTGAGTAGATTCCTATAGGTGGTTGCGCGACGATCATGCCTTAGTTTGCAAAAAAGATAACCCAAGTCACCTTCCTTAAGGTCGATGTAGATGAACTCTGAGTAATAATAGACAAAGTTATGGGTGTTAAGAAAGACAAACTCGATGCTTGTGTTGTTAAGCATTAAGAAGTTGCTAATATATCTGCTTAATATAGTTTAGATATGATTAAATCTTGGATATTGTCTATGTAGCAATATTTACCGATTTGATATAGTATTTGGATAACTGGAAGATGTTGTTTGAATATTAACTATACTAGTTGTGACATTCATGTATTATATAAGTTTATTTAAAAAAATAAACAAACATTAAGATATACCAATTTAGAAAATTTAAATTTATAAGAAAAAAGCAAAATATTAATTATTAAACTTGAAATGTTTATTTATCTTTTAAATTTAAACTAATAAATTAAATAAATAAACAACTAAAATAATTGGATTCAATTTAAAATTTTAGAAGTTATAAAAAAATTGCATTAATGAATTGAATATACATTTGCGTAGATAGGAGGACGAAACGAACCAACCCACTTGTCCTGATCAGAACGATTGAAGAAAGAAAGAGAATGGTGTCCCCTTTCGCCTAGGGGACATCGTCGGAGAACAATGTCAGGGACAGGGTGAGAACCTTCTGTTGCTTACACCCTTTAAGTGTTGGTTCTTCCGAGGAGAGATGTAGTTTCAAGATCTATGAACAAGAGAGATCCCTAAATCTCCATTTGAAAAAAGAGATGAATAGATAAGGCAAAGCCAACTGAAGGAAGGGCGCTAACGAGCAAGAAAATGGATGCGCTAACGTGCAACGGTTTTCCTTTGTCTGATAGAGGCTCGTTTATTATTCAATTTATTACATTTAAGTATTATCTGAAATTTAATAAAAAAGAAAAAACTACAAAATAACACATGGATATATTTTAATTTAAATTTATCACAAAATGACATTTGACATAATATATAAGAAGATGACAAGTAGTAAAATTATTTGTATTTATTAAAGAGGATTTGTCTTCCGTTTTTATATCAATTCATGATTAGTTTTTATGCTTTTTTTAACGCGTGGAAATTTTATTAAGCCAATGCCAAAGAGAAATGAGCAGTAAAAGGATACAAATTAAAACAGAACAAGCAAACAAAACACAAAAATGAAAAAACAATCATAAGTTTTATAATGCAGACTTTAAAAACATTAAAAATATATCTTCTTATTATTTACACCACCTAAGTTTTCTTTTTTTGATATTAATATCCCTCTTTTTAATCTTCTTTTTCTTCTTTGTTCATTCTTTCATTTACCAATATACTGCAGTATTTTTTTAGGTTATAAATACCTTTAATAATAAAACAAAAAAACAATCATAAACTATATCGCAATCATCTTCAATAATAAAAAAAAAAACCATAACCAAATCTTTTTCTTATGACATTTATATTCATTTTTTAGTAATTAATCTTGTTTTGTCATTTTTTACACGATTATTAGCTCTATTTATAAGAAGATATTGCAAGAGCACTTTCAGTTATAAAACAAAAGCAGAACATATCATAGACAATACTATATGATCTGACAAACTAAATGATAATTCATCAAACGCGCTTACAAGTATTTTAGTTGTCAAATGATCAACATCTCCAACAAGTTATCCCCTATGTACAAGTTTTTAACTTCAATTTGGATTTCTCTTATAAAAGCCAAAAATTAACCGAAGTTAGATACAGTATTAGACAACCAAATCAAAAAAAAAAAAAAAATCTGATAACACCGGTGCCTTTTTTTTTTTTTTTTTTTTTTTTTTTTAATGAAGCTACCTAGTGATTCCCATTAGTTGATGTAGTTTAATAAAGTTTGTTTCAGAATTAATATATTTATGTTGATAAAATAAGATAAGATAAACAAGTAAATAAAAGAATGAGAACAAAAGAAATGGAGAGAGATCGATCAGTTACGGTTGAAGCTTGGAGCGCCAAAAGAAGAAGATGTGGTGGCTGAAAATTTCAGTAAGAAAATATGTTAATTCTATATTGAAAGGAATTAATTATGTTAATATTATAAAATATAATCTATAAAATAGCATATAATTTGGTAAAGAATATGGGATCTTCAATCAATATCTAAAAAAACAAAAATGAAGGGTATTATTGTTAATATATTATTTTTTAGTGGATGGATAAAAAATAGTATATTTTTGGTCCCATGAAACGTACGGGGTTGTTTCACTCTCATGCCTGTGTGATTTGGCATCTCTATTTAAACCGTTTTTTTTGGTTTTTTGATTCTTTATCAATCACTTTCGCAACGTACTTCGATTCAAACAAAACTCACTGCTTACAATTAACTATGAAAGAGGTAATATTTGGGAATTAATCGTTTGTTTTCTCATTCACATTGATCTAGATTCTAGACATCTATAAAGAATAGAGAAACACACAATGCCATAAATCACTCTTACAAAATATTCTAGTTTCTTAAGCTTAAATACTTATTTAAGACAATATATACAAAGAAATACATAATATATCAATAAATATAAAGATGTTGGTGCAAAAGCTATAGTGGATAAAGATATTCTTTTTGGTGGTTATAGTCAATATTGTGACCGAGAAAAGGATTTGTGGATAAAATTATTTTTATACGTAGTATTCATTTTATCCATCCGACTAACCTATCGTTTTCGCCGTACAATTTTAACATATATGATTGTATCTCCTTTTTCAATATCTTTTATTTTAGTTACAAAAATAAATGTTTTTCTTTCTTGACTAATTTGTTACAACATATTTTATTGCGCATAGAATTTTGCATTGTGAAAAATATCAAGTTCAAGATAAAAGACATTAATTGGATTTAATTGGCTTACAACATATATTATTTTGTTGTAGGTTGGTTCGAAGTTCAAAGTATATATCGGTGTTTTCAACTAGTGGATTTAACAATGGTGAACCATTAGCCATGCATACAATTTAAATCATCAACGGTTCAAGACGGCAAACTATAAACGTTCTGAATCACACTCTAGTTTCTCTATGTACTAGTTTCATCAAATGGTAAGCAATGGTGTGTGACAAATGTTGGAGTTTGGGAGGAGAATAAGGTTTGTTAAATCGATGAAGAATCTGGATCTATTTGAAGAATCGTGTGAGGACTTTCTGAATATGATATTTTGACCTTATGTTTGGGTTATATGAAATCCAGATTATAAGGAACAATCTCAAATCAAGGCAATGATATGAGACTATAAAGTATGTTTTATAAAATTCTGATTCTTATGTTTATAGTTTACCAGATATAAGCAACAATCAACATTAAATGTTGATTTTATTATTTAAATAAATGATGCGATTTTAAAGATAATTATGGCGATTGGAGAATATATCCCGAAATAATATTTTCTATAACATCTTCCTTACAAAAAATAATATTATGAAAAATATATTTTGAAAATAATAGTTTCATAATATTTCCTTATATAAAGGATGACGATTTCTAGGATGATTATATACAAGAAGGTTACTAAAATCGATGAACAACATGACCCCGCAAAGGGACGCAAACCCCTTGATCTTAACCATTTGGTCAAACTAAAATTAAACTCGTTTCATATAAATGCACACTCCACACCTTCTATCTTGTAATATAATCAAGAAATGAACTATGTTAGTAATCCGTAAATTCAATTAGATTAAAATGATATGATGATATTAAAAACACTAACAACATATTCAATATACTAAAACTCTAGCATGCTTCAAATATATATATTTTACAGTTCACCATCGTGAAACCATCATTCCATCATGATTAAATTTGGGAGGGTTGCTTAAACAATGTGTTGGAAGTGTTAACCAATTTATAAAAATGGGTTTTCCCTACTAGTCCAAAATGAATTAAATATGAATGATAAATTAATCCTTAAAGTTAGGGTGTTGGAAAACATAAATAAAAGAGTTTAATGCGTGGGAGAAAGAAAAGAAGAGTTTAAAAACTTTTCTTGCAAATATTTCTTTCTTTCGTAACTGAAATTGTAATTAATATTACAATTTAATTATATATTAACACATATTAATCTTTATGATTAATAGAGCTGTTTAAATAGGTGATTATAGAATGTACATATAAATACCACTACTCTAGACACCAAAAGAATGGAAGAAAACACTTTTCTTCCCACTTCATCTTCTTCTTTTTCTAGCTATCTTAAGGATATAATCCAGACCTATTGAGGGTTCAGGTGGTCTAGAAAAACCACTTCAATCTGTTGTATACTGAGAAACAAACACTCGATATCAGACGAATTTGTTTTAAAGACAATATGTTAAACACATGCCTCAGTTTTTCTATATTTTTTTTGTTTGTTTTCGTACACTACCGTAATATTATTCCTACATATACAATGGATCCCGATGTTGATGAATTGAATATGTTTACTTAAATCATTCTTAATGTTTTTTGTTTAAGAACTACGTCATTATTAGGTGTTAAAGCAAAATTAGAGCTTTGTGATCAAGGTTCAAAAAGGTTTTTGTAAAGACTATATTAATATATTTGTATGTTTGGGGAATCACTGATTAAATCATATGTACATGGAGATTAGTTGAAGATGTTTGGTTTACGAATGGGTTTACACTTAACATCCCAACCCCCTTCATTACCAACATATACTCTATTTGCTTTATGATATGTATTTAAAAAGTAGCAACTTTATCGACTTATCATAATATCCCACCTATTTTTGATATCTTAACGAGTAAACAATGAGAAAGGAGCTAAAAAGCTCCATCACCTACGTCCATGTCAACCCACGTGTCTTGAAAAGGACAGGTGTTGATACCCATTACAAAATTCCAAAACTGATACATTAATTATGTGGGCTCCATCTATGGGATTCAAGATGTCTACTCATTGGTTGCCATCACTCATGAGTCATTTACTCACATCGTTCCAAGATATGATGGCCAGATGAATGCACCTCATGAAGTCATGGGCTCCCTCAAAACCACCTTACTTTTACCCCAAAACCACCTTCCTGTTTCCGGTTTCTTGTTTTCGTAAAAGACAAACTCTCACTCTATAAATATCCCATCCTTTATCACATTAATTCCAATTCACTCGCAACACAACAACCATCAACTGTTCAAGTACCAAATTTCCTTGTATTTTTTTCTTCACAAAATGACTTCTGTAAACCGTGTATGGATGGCTGCCGGCGTAGCTGTTGTAAATGGACATACAGATCAAAGTTACAAACTTAAATCCCTCCTCATCAACTCCTTCCGCCATGGCAAGAAGGCTTTCACCTCCGATCTCCGTCCACTTTCCGGCCTTCTAATATCAGACGTCAGTGTCGGAGATAAGAAGACAACACAGTCCGATGAGTCTCTCCGGCAAGTCATGTACTTTAACTGCTGGGGCCAAAGCTGAAGATTGGTTTAATTTTGTTATGTGTTTGGGAGGCTTTCTCGACGGATGAGGAATCGATGATGCGAGTTAACTCCTGGTGGGGATGTGGGAGTGAGGGTGTGATTTCATGAAAGAAGAGGGCTACAATTTGTAAATATATATGGAATTGAAACTAACACAATGTATCAAGTAAATGGCAGTTTTTTTTTATTTATGGAATATATAATGTAGCTTCCTTTTCTTTCGGTAAATTATATTTTCTGTCATGTGCTTGTTGATTTTTATGATCGAGCAAACTCAATTAGAATCTTTCTTTTTTGGTTTATCCTAAAATAATAGTTCATTTCTAAAAATAAATAACATTTTTACCAAAATACTCTCTCATTATTACTTAACTAACTAAACATTTAATGAGACATTAAATGCAAAGTAAAGACAAAACTGTCATTTTATTATATAAAGTTAGTGGTAATTAATGTTTTTCTTAATATTTACGTTTTTTTGTCTGCGGATAATAATATTGGGACGGTAGGAGTATAAATAAATGTGATTCGGCATGCTGAATTAGACCCTCGTATATATAAATAAATAAGATTGATTATATGCCTTTTAGGACAAATGTTGGAATTAAGAAAAAATTGCCCCTTTCTTAAGCCATAAAACATTTTTGTGTTGCTTACTTTCTTTTTGCATCAACGAATATAGGAATAACGTGTGTGACATATTCGAATGTTTCTCTCTTCCATCTCGATTGTGTTCTTCCATACATTCACCATATTTCCAGAACTTATCATTAAATTCAATGATTGACTCTATTAGTAATTCACTACCAAGTTACATACTGAAATAATTCCTCTTACAAGTGAATGATCGTTTACTTCACCCTCAATCGTGTTGGAAGACATAAGCGGGGAATTTGGTATTTATCTATTTATAAACAGTAATTACTAGTATGTATTAATTATTCCCTATAGCAGTTACTAGGTTTGTATCGTTGTCATTGAAAAGGTGCCTTGAAGGGGTGCTTTCTCAAAATATTGCAACGCTTATGTATGTATATTGTATGTATATTATTAGGGGCGGACCTAGGGGTGGTCCACAGTGGCACCGACAATCCCTAACTTTTCCGGCCGCAGTGAAAAAATTTTCGAAAATTTTATTTTTTCTACTACTGTCCAACCACTAACTCTCCCGTACAACCAACAGGAGCAGAATCATGATGGGTTTTTCGTTTGTTCAATGCCCGATGTGTTTCACAAGAATCCTCGGTTGTGTAGACAATTTGGATTTGATGCAAAAGCTTCAATAAGCGCAGTGGAAAGGGCCACGTCTACCAGATCCCTCAGATTCAAAGTTTTTTTTTTTTTTTTTTTTTTTTTAAGATTACTTCCCTCTCCTGGCGTCCTGTTCATCATCATATTTCTTTGACTAACACCTGTAGATAGAGAAAAGGGGCACAAAATAAACACGCACAACAAGGGGAATACTATGTTCTTCGTTTTAATTGTACATCCAACACACAGGTGTTCGACAATACATAACAAGAGAAGAGAGACATGTGATTTCAAGGGAGTTAGGTTGTGTGTGTGTATGTGGTGTTGAGAGAGAGAGAGAGAGAGAGAGAGAGAGAGAGAGAGATTATCACAACCACAATCACCATCCTTCGATCTGATTCAAGAAGAGGGGATTCAAAGAGGGAAAATGTGGGATCAAACCTTCTAATCGAAGGGAAGAACATCATGGCAGCAATCACCATACTTTGCAATATCGACCGGAATTCCAATCATCTCCAAGACTTGCAAAATTAGATTCAATGAGAGAGAGAGAGAGAGAGGGATTATCACAGCCACAGTCACCATCCTTCAATCTGATTCAAGAAGAGGGGATTCAAAGAGGGAAAATGTAGGATCAGACCTTCTAATTAAAAGGAAGAACATCATGGCAGCAATCACCATACTTTGCAACATCCACCAGAATTCCAATCATCACCAAGACTTGAAAAATTAGATTCAATGAGAGAGAGAGAAGGTAAAAAAAAAATTCACCCTTTTTTACAAAGCAAAGGGGGAAGAGGAAGCGGGTCCTTATTTCACACATGAACACACAGTCATAACATTGATGACCGGAAGTTGACTGGTAAACCTCCTAGAAAGGCATACATGTAAAAATTAATTCAAATATCCGGCATTAATGAACCCAAAAAACGACAGATGGTAAAACCAACAATTTTTTGAAAACTTAAAGGCTTTTATGACATTAGCCCTTAATAAAAAAGATAATTTGTATACGTTTCTCTGTGTTTCAAAGAAAACCCACTCATCTTCATAAATCTCCTGTATAGTATTTTGTTAATTGTAATTCTTGCCATGACCGGTCCAAATGTATATGGGGTCTGGGGCGAAAAGAAAAACAAGGGCCCTTTAAAGATAAATATAATAAAGATTCAAAAAAAATATCATTTATTGTTAACTATAAACACATTCAATTAACAATAAGAACCAAGCCAAATTATTTATCTTTTGAACTAGTTTGAGTTTGAACCAAGACTTGCAAAATTAGATTCAATGAGATCATATAATTAAGGTGTAGAATCAATTTACTAGATACAGTGTGGATCAACTTTTACGACCACTTACTCTAAAATAACAAAATGTATAAATATATTTGTGATAAACAGAAAATAGTTTGGTGGTTAGGTTTGTTTATTATTTGGATAAATCCATATTATTTAATTACACAATTAATCGGGCTATATGATTTGGGTATTTGGATTTATGAATTGATTTAGATTAAAACTAAACTATTATTTTGAATTCCATATATTGTTTTCATTACTAAAATAAGAACCCTATAGTAGATTTGTTATTTTAAATATATTACAAGAACTACCAAATGAAAAACCTTAATATATGTATTTTTTTCTCAAGCGCTTTTGTACGTATCCTAATAAATTATATTGTTATTTAAAACTAAATGATTTATCTTTATTTGTTTATTAGATTTTACAAAGAAGACGACAAGGAATTAGTATACATTTGAATTTAAATAATTAAATTTATTTAAATTGACAACTCAAACTCATTAATATTCTAAGTTATCTAAATTTAAAAAGATCTCTTTAAAAATCAAATTATGAAAACCGATCGATCTGAAATAGAATATTATTGATTCGATCGATCAGATAGTTTAATTTTCACTATTTAAATTCAAATGCGAATCACTTTAGATTCCGATCGGATCCGATTCGTTCAAATGAACTCTTTTATTTTGAGAGAAAGACCAAAAGCGCAGCAGACCTACGTCGATGTCAACACACGTGTCTTAATGTTATCCGAAGCCCATACTCTAAAGGGACAGATGTTATGCAATTGGTGCGTATTCCTGTACTACATATACGTGCCCCCCATACATGAAACCCAAGGAACCTGTTGGCTACTTATCTCATGACTCACCACTTTTTCATCATTCCAAGAAGGCCAGATGAAGGAACCTCAATTAAAAATAAATAAATAAAAAAGCAACACATGACTCCAACTTTATAAATATATATCCCTTCCCTCTATCATTTCTTCATCTCATTACAAAATCGCAACACTACAACTCATCACCAGAATTCCTAGTTTCTCACTCACAAAATGGCTTCTGTAAACCGTATTTGGATGGCCGCCGGCGTAGCTGTTGTAAATGGACATACAGATCAAGGCTACAAACTTAAATCCCTCCTTATCAACTCCTTCCGCCATGGCAAGAAGGCTTTCACCTCCGATCTCCGTCCATTTTCCGGCCTTTTTCTACGATCAAACGTCAACATCGGAGAAAGGAACATAACACAGTCCGATGAGTCTCTCCGGCAAGTCATGTACTTGAACTGCTGGGGCCAAAGTTGAAGATTGGTTTGTGAGTGAATCGTAAAAATGGAATTGGAAGCTTTCTCGACGGATGAGGAATCGATGATGCGAGTTAAGTCTGGTTTTAGGGTTTGGGAGTGAATAGTAAAATGGATGTCATTTCCTGGAAGAAGAGGGCTAAAAATTGTAAATATTATTGGCTCTTGATTCTCGATTTTTGTATCCAAGACAATGTACTCCCTTTTTCTCAATAGAACTTTATTGAAAGTTGCTTTCCATTTTCTTTTAAAGATACTCTTCGTTATTAAAGTATCAATTAAGATATCTAACATTTCTCTATTTTCATACAGTTTTACCATCTCTTCTGCAATACAGTTTTATAGACCTTAAATGTTATATAACAGACAAAACTGCAAAAATGTTTTTTTTTTTCTGAGTTTTGGTCAAAACTCGATTTTTTTGATTGGTGTCCTTTTGGTCTACTTTTAATGTGTATTTGGTCCATCGACAAACTGAAATTTTTGGTCTATTTTAGATTCGTATTTGGTCTATCAGCAAAGTGAAATGACTATAATATCTTTTTAATGTATTTATTTTTTATATTTCTTTAATTTATTCATTTAGTATATATATTTAGAGAAATTTGGTCAACCATTTATAGGAGTTGTTTTAACGTTAACCATGAAAACCGAAGTCTTGTAAAATGACCACAAGATCCGCAGAGGTGCTCTGCGGATTGACTAAAGTCTCTGAGAAACCTTGAACACCTCTATGGAATTGAGGTGGCAGGCAGCCCAAAAAGACAAAATTGACAAAAAATTTCGAGTTTTAACGGTTCCATATATGTGTCTCTGCGGAACTTATGTTGGACTCTACGGATCGCATTGAATATTCTAAGGAATTAGTACTTTTTTATTATTATTTTGATTTATAAGTAAAGAGGATTATTAAGCAACAAAAATTATTAAAAAAAAAGATCATTGAACAAAAATTAAACAATTCTATTTTTAATAGTTTTTGTTAATGACCATTTTTAATAATTTTTGTTGCCTAATAATCATTTTTGCATATAAAATCAATAAAAAAAAAATTAATTCCGCAGAGATGAACAGCGATCCGCAGAGCCCAACATAGGTTCTAGTTAGGGAGTAAGTAGATAGATGGATTAGTACTTTTACCTAGGGATAGTCTTCCTTGTCGCCAAAAAAGAATGAGAATTGATAAAGTTTTCTTGGGCTTCAATCGTAGAAGCAAAAAGACGCCTCTGCGGAACTGTTAAAAACCCGAATTTTTTTGTTTTTTTGTGCTGCCACCTCATTTCCGCAGAGGCGTGCAAGGTTCCTCAGAGGCTTTAGTCGATCCGCAGAGCACCCTCTGTGGATCTTGTGGTCATTCTACAAAACTTCGATTTTCATTGTTAAATCATTAAAACAACCCCCTATAAATGGTTATTTGACGAAATTTCTCATATATTTATCTATTTTAGAGGCCCTCTCTCTCTCTCTCTCTCTCTCTCTCTCCTATACGTCATTCTCCTGCATTACCTACTGATGAACTTTAAATTGAGAAGATGAACTCCAATCTTTCCCACCGACTATCGGTTCAAGGACAATGTCAAACCATTTTCTCTCTCTCATATATGTGATTATCCTGCAACCTTCTATTCTTGGTTAGATTTGTTCGTTGCAATCATGTCAAACCATCATCTTCATTCGGTGGTGTAGGACACCAAAGAGTGCTGAAGTGGTGTTAGAGTGTGGTGGTCGGTACTCTGTTTCCATATCCCCAACCTACCATGTCGAGTCCTCAGGTCCAACTCCAACCGGATAAAAAATCCACGATTCCATATGCAAAATCAATCGACAAATGTTCCAGATCCAAAAAAAAAAAAGAAAAAAAAAACTCATTAAAGGGCACAAATCGAAGTATATGAAAAATGCCTACATGCATCTCTTCATCCAACCTGGTAAAACTCATCTAGTCTCCTAAAGAGGTGTATAACATACGTGGTAAAGTGATATTGAGTTGGGAACAAAATTCAAATTGAACTATGGAGTTTGGGAACAAAATCGTAAGCGAAATATGGAGTTTGGGTTTCAATGGAGAAAGAAGAAGGGGAACGGAACAAAATTGAAATCTAAAGTTGAGATCGTCGCCGAAGGTGTGGATGGAACTTCCATCGTGACATCGTCCCCTGAATTTGGGTTACAGGGGAGGAAGACGTAGACAAAGGGTTAGGTTTGGTCATGGTGGGTCTCATCGTTGATTGTAGATTGTGATTCAAACGAAAAAATGGGGAATCTGGAACCCTCACTTCATTTTTTACATTTAAACTTTTCAAAGGTGATGCGATTTGTAATCGGGTTTTAAAATCAATTCAATTAAGAATTCAGAAAGAAGAGAAATGATGAACACGAGAGTAAATATAATATTTGTTCAGCTCATATTATGCTTTCAATTTTACAGAGTACAAAGGAATTCTCTGTAAAGACTGTGTGAAAAGTTATTTTCTCACTTAGTACAGACCTCTATTTATAGGAGTACAAAAGCATAACAAAATACTAAGGGCTAGACATTAAGACTATTCATTAAAATGCCTTAGTAAATATAACATTACATCCGAAGACCCTTCTTACGAAGACTAAAGATCCTTCATAACAACATAACTAACACTTCGACATATTACAACATTTATACCCTAACAATCTCCCCCTTTGGAATAAAGGTCGAAGTCTTCATGAAGTTAGTAGTTGAACGGCATACATCAGCACTCTTCGGATTTCCATGTACCAAGATATAACTTTCTTTATCTCCTTCTTGTCTCCTTCTGAATTCTTCTTGCAATGATTCATACGAACAATTAAGTTCATATATTGTGAATTTGTATATCTCTCCACTTTAGAAGTTTGAAACAGGAATCTTTTAGCTCTTCCAGCTTTATCTTTTCCTGCAAAGACTATCCCCAATGGCTTTAAACATATTTCACCGTCTTCGTACTTTTTCAACTCAACCTGCTTCTTCGTAGGTGCCATTGGTGCAGTAATGTCGAAGTCTTTAACAGTAGCAAGTTCGACATCAGTTTGAGCTAAGCACTCGAAATAATTCTCCAAGAATATTTTTATGTGCCTACACCCAAGACTGAAAACATCTGGTTCTGTTTCTTGGGGAAAAGAGAAGGACTTGTCTTTAAGTATCAGAGCAACATTGATGAGATCATAAGTGTTCATCAATGGAAAGTCCGCCACAATGAACTCTTGTATCCTTCCACTTGCTCTTGTCACAACATATTTCAAATTCTGAAACTTTCCTTCGAAAATGACATCCCTTTTTATGGATATCACCTTCTTAATCTTCTCCAAGAACCAAACTTCTTCTTGAGCCTTTGCTAACACAGCATGAAATCGTATCTTCATCTTCTTTCCCTCTTCGACATCCATAGACTTTGTCTCAGCTTTGAACTGTGGCATAACGAACATCATCTCGTTGATAGGAAAATCAAGTTGACCATAATCAGTATTTGTTACCACAAAGCTCTTCTTCAGAATCTTTTCAAATGAATACATGTGATCGAACATCACCCTGGATTCTATTGTTTCGTAATTGAATACTTTCGAAGGATCACCCTTATCAACATTCGAACCTTCAAGAGCTCTTTGACGCATTATACTTTCAACATGCCTCATTCTTTCAACTTCAGCTGCCACCTCAGCTTTCTTCTCTTTGTTAGACTTCTCAACCAAGACTCCTTTTCCTTTGTCTTTAACATTCGAAGGAGCTACATTCTTTGACGAAGATACATTCAAAGGAGCTACATTCTCAATTACAATACCTTTTGCAAAAGGTCTTGAAATTGGAATAGTTGTAGTCACAGTCGAAATGACTGGAGCAGCTGAAACAATTGTTGGCTTAACAACAACTTTCAAAGGATAAACCTTTCCTACCACCTTCATATCTTCAGTTGTCTTCTCATGTTCCCCAGCCTTTGCTTGACCAACCTTTTCTCCCCCTTGCACCCCTGTGACAGCAGGTGGGGCATCTGATACGTTTGGCAAAAGGCTTGAAATGCGAAGTGATGGAGCAAGGTGTTTTTTGAAGGATGGCTTCGAAATGAATGAATTTCTGAGAAAGAAATTCTTGAGAAATAATTGGAGAAGAAGATTTCGAAGATATTTCTTGAAGTTCTTTCAGCAGTTTCACCAACTCTCCAAAATGTTGTTCTTCTTTAGCTGAAAGAGAGATCATCTGAGGATTGACTCGTTCAAACATCTTAACACACTGAACAACCGCATCACAAATAATGTCGATCTTCTGATGTGCTGATTCATATCCTTGTTGAATATGCTGAACCTCCTTCGTCATTTCTTCACGAAGTTCACGAATCTGCATATTAACGTCTTCTCGAACCTTCTTAACTTCCTGTACAAAGAGCACATGACGCTCCTTCGTAACTGTCTTTAAATCCTTCACCTCCTTCAGAAAATCAGATCTCAGAGAATTGATTCGATTCTCTGTAGAACTATCATTCTGATCAGTCTTCTCAAGAATGCGGCTTTCAGAATCACGTATTAACCCTGATGCCTTCGAAATCACCCTGCTTTCCATTTCCTTCATTATAGAATCAACTTCCATGATATTGATTCCAGCACTTCCCACATCCGCTTGAGATTGCAAGATAGAATTCAATTTTGAATTCAATATCTTGAACTGCTTCATCGTCATCAGCACATGGTCAGGGAAATCTTCTTCAGCTTTATCAAAGGAAAGAGCTTCGAATGTTCCTCCAAACCCTTCGTTATCAGTTTCCTCATCAACAGCCATGGTTTCAGCAACAGGTGATGATGGATTTGGTGGATCGGTTGATTGTGTTGAGAATATAGTGGTGAAAGGTTGATCCATAATAGATTGGAATGTTGGAGAATCAGTTGTGGAAGTAACCTGAGGTAAAGACGTTGGTTCAATGAACTTTATATCAGCAAGCTTCGAAATTTCAGTAGACTGAAGGATCTCTACTACTTTAGGAATTTCATCTTCTGGAGTCTCAGGAACTTGATCCACTTCTTCGATACGTTGGGTTTTCTTTAAAAATTTCGCCATATCTTCAGCCCTTCGTTTCTTAGAAGATGGAGACACCGGAGCTGGAATTTCTCTAACCGTAACCCCTTGATGAGTAACCTATGTTTTCTTCACCAACTCAGATTTTCTCTTGATATTATTCTTCGAAAAACCCCCGCCTTCGAAGGAATTGTTTCTTTTGATGGAGAGGCTTCGATAACTGGTGTATCAGCCACTGAAGTTAAAACAGGAGACACCTCTTCGACAGTTCGAGATGTAGCTATTAGCTCTTGATTCTTTTGTTCTGCTTTCACCCCTTTTTCCGAAGACTCACCCTCTGTCTTCTCTGGTTTCTTCGACTTCTTCTTCTCTTCTTGTTGTAACATCCCAGTAACAACGGTTGTGTCAATAGATTGCAAATATGACACCAACACATTATTCATGGGATCCACCTTCTTGAGCATTGCATCCGGAATGCGAGCAACTGTGGAAAAGATAGCTGGATCATCATGTACCTCCTTCGGACTACCATACATGTGGAAAACTGCTTTCTCTTCGTAATCCAGAACTTCGATTTTCTCCTTCTGATAGACATATTGGACTATCAGACTCCAATATCGTGCACAAGAAATCCCCTGCTTAGCACTTGTCTTCGAAATACTTGTTATGAACTCTATCCATAATTGCTCAGAATAATCAACTTGCAAATCGTAGTATAACCCAACTACCATTGCATAAACCTCCATCCTTCCTTTATCCAGCCCCACAGTTCTTCCAGTAAGACATCTAAGAAAGATGCCAAACAAAAAGTTCCAGATTGTTGGTAACCCCGACTTCTTGAAGTCACTAATACGCGTCAATGGAGGTTGGTGACCCATCTCATTAAACATATACACCACTTGTGAAGAAGTAAGTTCATCATACGGGCCAGAATTCGGAATTCCCAAAATCTTGCAAAACAACCGCTTGGAGACCCTAATTCTTGTATCTGTAACCATTGTGAATTCCACACACCCAGTCTCCTTGTTGTATGATGCAGTAGAACCTGCCTTTGATAACCAGGACATCGGAGCAACAAATGAGTCAAACATTGCTTTAGACAGAACTGAATTCTGTAAAGCAACCACAAGCATGTGAAGTTCTTCCGGATATTTTGACAAATCCGATTCGACTTGGTAGTTGGAACCCTGGATCTTCAGAATCGGAACACTGATGATTTCATCTGTAGTTGGTGAGGAAGTAGTCGCCATTGAAGAAGATTTTGAGTAAAGAACGTATTAAGAAGATGAATTGCACAGAGAATTTTGTGTTTCAGAGAGTTTGATCGCGTAAAGTGTTATTGAGTTCTGATTTGCCCTTTTATATGTAACCCTAGAATTTTGAATTTGAAGCGGGATACATTAAATGCTTGCTGACATGGCACCTTGAAAAACGGAATGTACTCATCAAAAAGTAACAATCGTAACTGTCAACACGCCTTACACGCTTATCATACACCATGTGTCATCAAGAGATAGGACTGTTTGGTATTCCCCAAAAGAATTGTAACTGTCAGATGCCTTCGGAATAGAGGTCAGGCTCTTTCACTTTGAGGTTTAAAAAGCGAAGTCATTTGCCAGAATTTCGAAATCGTCAGTTTAAGTTGGTGTTACTCAAACCTCAAGGATTTCGTGTGTGCTGTGTTCCAAAAGAAATTAGATGAGAAACAAGAATTTTTTTTTTTTGAAAACTTGTGATGTCAACAATTTCTTTTGACACAAAAAAAATTTTATCCCAGACAAAGATATCTTCCAAAATTATCAAGAGAGATAATTAACAGCTTGTTTGGTTTCCCGTGAATTACAATCGATAACTTGTAAAGAAGTTTCGAAGGGTTTCTTTTATAGGTCAAATGGGTGGCTTCGAAAATTTCGTTACATATCAACCTTAAAATAAGGTGAGAAATTGTAAACAAAATTAGTTGTATAACCAATTTAGTTAGTGACAACTTGGTTGTGAATGATATTCAAAGTAACTAGAATTTTGAAAATATACTCACACGGAAATCATATTCATAAAAACATTTATGTTGGATCTTGTTGGGAACAAACATCGTAGTTTTCGAACGTTTGATTAAGATCACTCAAAAGAAATGAATAGGATTTGGAGTATAAAAGGTACTGAAGCAAAAGCTTCGTAAGATTTGGAACATGGTTCCCCGTCAATTCCTTAAGGTTTATGATATTTTGGGTTTCACTTCTATCACGGACTCATGATATTAGATCATAAACACAGATTTGTAATTTGTCTAGGTTTTGATTGGTTTGATCAAAAACCTCAAGGACAAATTTCTTCGAATATTTGGAATGTAAGAATTGTTTGGTTTAAAAAGATTGGATAAGAATCGAAGGGTACCTCTGTTATATTGGACAAAACAAAAAACTCTTAACTCATTTGAGAAGAGTAAGGTAGCTCTTGTTGATTTATGCAAATACAAGCCTTGTTGGGAAGAAATTTTCATGAGATAATTTCATCAAGGCTTTCATTTCCCATACATAGAATCATATGAGGCTTGAGACAACATGCAGCAGCATGCTTCTAGGGACATCCTAACTTATCCAAAATGTATCGATATCATACCTTTCCTTCAAAACCAGACGCATGAATCCTCCGTATTTGAAACTTGACAAAACTCACAACACACATGTTAAAACGAAAAAATGAAAAATATTTTTGGTATTTTTGTAATTTTTCAAGAAAAATTAAAGACAAACTGAAACAAAATCTTTTTGGATTTTTAATTTTTCAATAAAAGAAAATATTTTTGATTTTTCATAAAAAAAATTAAACAAACTACAAATCTAACCTTAGTTGAAATGTGTACAAATACGAAGCATGCGAACCGTTGACTTGAATAGTAATCTCTGATTTTCTATTTCAATTAAGAAATAAATCTTCCGATTACGAAGCGTTCGAAGCGTTGACCATGAACAGTAACCTCTGAACATTGAATCATTCTTTCCGTCCATACACCAAATGATTCAGACCCATCACTCTTCGCTTTTATCAAATTGAAGAGAATTTCCATCAATCATTCCCAATCCATCTAAGATCCGAAGAAATGATTTTTCATCCAATGCCTTTGTAAAAATATCTGCTAATTGTTCCGTTGTTTTTACAAAATGAACTTCAATATTTACTTCTTCAACATGATCTTTGATGAAATGATATCGAAGAGCAATATGCTTGGTCTTCGAATGCTGCATAGGATTATGACAAATTCTTATTGCACTTTGTGAGTCACAATATAAAGGAATCTTTTTCATATTAATTGCATAATCTCTTAATTGACTTTGAATTCAAATTATTTGTGATGTACACGCAGCTGCAGCAACATATTCAGCTTCAGCGGTTGATATTGAAACACATGTTTGCTTTTTCGATTGCCAACTGACCAACTTTCCATCTAGCAATTGACACCCACCAGTTGTGCTTTTACGATCAAGACTGCATCCTCCAAGATCAGCATCCGAATAAGCTTATACAAAAAACCCTGTTTTCGAAGGATACCACAATCCTAACGAAGTAGTGCCTTTCAAATATCGGAAAATATTCTTTACTGCTGTGAGATGTGGTTCACGTGGATTTGATTGATACCTTGCACAATTACAAACAAAATACATAATATCAGGTCTACTTGCAGTTAAATACAATAAAGACCCAATCATGCTTCGATACAAAGTAATATCAACAGCAGATTTATCTAACGAAGGAGTTAGCTTTATGCTCGTTGCCATTGGTATTCGTAACCTTGTGCTATTCGTCATTCCAAACTTTTCCAACAAATTCTTCGTATATTTCTCTTGATTAATGAAGATGCCTTCCCTGTTTTGACGAATATTCAAACCCAAAAAGTTATTCATTTTACCCATCATACTCATTTCAAATTTGCTTTTCATTAGATCTTCGAATTCTTTAGATAAAGCAGGGTCAGTTGAGCCAAAAATTATATCATCAACATAAATTTGAACAAGCATCAGATGATTTTCAATTTTCTTTCAAAATAAAGTAGGATCAACTGAGCCTTGTTTAAATTTAGATTGTTTCAAAAATGATGTTAGAGTTGCATACCATGCTCTTGGTGCTTGTTTTAACCCATATTCAGCTTTATCTAGAATATAAACATGATCAGGATGTTCTGTGTTTATAAAACCTGGAGGTTGTTCAACATATACCGTTTCTTCGAGTTCTCCATTTAAGAATGCACATTTGACATCCATTTGATAGACATCAAAATCTTTATGAGCTGCAAAAGCCAGAAAAATACGAACAGCCTCGAGTCTTGCAACGGGGGCAAATGTTTCTTCATAATCAATTCGTTCTTGTTGAGAATATCTTTAACAACAAGTCTAGCCTTATTTCGAATAATGTTTCCATCTTTGTCAGTTTTGTTTTTATAAATCCATTTGAGTCCAACAATTGACACATCATCAGGTTTTGGAATTAATCTCCAAACCTTGTTTCTTTCGAATTCAAACAATTCAGCTTGCATAGCAACAACCCAATCAGAGTGTTCCATTGCAACCTTAACTATCTTTGGTTCGATTTTGGAAATAAAAACATTAAACATGCATAACTCTTGATGATTATTCAGTACCTCATTTCGTGCTTGAAGTTGTGCTCTTGTGATTATACCTGCTTGTGGATCACCAAGAATTTGATCTTTTGGATGATTTCTTGTCCATTTGTCCAATGGTGGATAATTAGGATCAAAATCCAAAAGTGCATCTTCGAACATAACATCTGTGTCTGATCCATTTATGGAAATTGAATCATCAGCATCATCAAAATGTTCTTCTTCAAGAATTGGATCATTCTCAAGTATGGGCTCCCCCTCGATGATTGACTCCGTTTCAATATTTTGCTCTGGTTCACTGATCGGCTCTTCTTCAAGAATTTGATCCTCTTCGACATTAACATTTGTTGACATGTTATCTCTTTCACTATAACGCTCCCCCTCAACAAAAGTATTTGAATCCAAGTGCTCCCCCTCCACTGGATCATCAGCTTGTTCATTTGGGTTTAGATTCAAATTTGAAGTTGAATCATTGTTATACTGCGAATTTTCTGATGTTTGATTATCAGTTGCATTTCTTTCTGCATCAATTGCTTGATCTGAAATACCAAAAATCGAATCATAATCAACATCATCCATTTCAATTGAATCATCTACATTTGAAGAATTTTGCAAAATAGGATAATTCACAAATTTATGATTAGACTTTTTAATGTAATGATCATTAAATGTCAAGTTAAAAGTTTCTTCCACTTTGCGAGTTCGCTTATTTAACACTCTATAAGCAACTGAATTATGTGAATATCCCAAGAAAATTCCTTCATCTGCTTTTGTTTGAAACTTCGAAAGATTATCCTTAAGATTCATTATGAAACACCTGCATCCAAAAACATGGAAAAATTTGACATTAGGTTTTCTATTATTGATGATTTCATAAGGAGTAACATTAAACCGTCTATGAATGAATGATCGATTTTGAGTAAAACAAGCAGTTGAAACAGCTTCAGCCCAAAGATATTGAGGTAAATTCGAATAAGCCAACATTGTTCTTGCAGCTTCACATAATGATTGATTTCTTCTCTCAACTACACCATTTTGTTGTGGTGTATAAGGAGATGAAAAATTATGCGAAATTCCTTTTTCCACCAGAAATGAATCGAAGACATGATTTTTGAATTCAGTTCCATGATCACTTTTAATTTTTCGAACTGACTTCTTCAATGAAACTTCTATCTTCTTGATAAAATCAATCATCATTTGTGGAACTTCGGATTTTAACCTGAGAAAATAAACCCACGTGAATCTTGAAAAATCATCTACAATTACCAAAATGTACCTTTTCTTGTTAAGAGTAGCAACTGTTGAAGGACCACATAAATCAATATGCAAGAGTTCAAGGGGTTCAACAATCTTCGAATCTATTGTAATAGGATGACCTTGTTTGTGTTGTTTTCCTACTTCACAAGCTGCACACAAACTGTCATTATCATATTTAAGAATGGGTAAACCTCTTACCAGATCTTGTATGACAAGTTTGTTGATGTTTCGAAAATTGAGATGTGATAATCTCCTGTGCCATAACCAGCTAACATCGGCAGCAGCCTTTGAAAGTAGACACACAGCAGGTTTGCCTACAATAGGAACAATATCCAATGTAAACATATCACCTTTTCTTTTTGACTTAAGTAAAACTTCCTTAGTCTTAACATTCGAAATGACACTTCCTTCTTCATTAAAAAGAACTTGATTGCCAGTGCCCACAACAAGTTGTGAAACACTTATCAAGTTGTGTTGTAAACCTTCAACAAATGCAACTCTGTTGATAGTGAAATTTCCATTCGTTATCTTTCCATAACCCTTGACTTTGCATTTGTGATTATTACCAAACTTAACCACTCCTCCATTTTCTAGGCTTCGAAAATCACGCAAGTTTTCCTTCTTCCTAGTCATGTGATGTGAGCAACCGCTATCAATATACCACTTGTTATCATATTGCTCGTCACAAAGTACCTGCGATCATTGGAAAAATTTAGGTACCCAAGTTTTGTTGGGTCCATTCATATTAGGTTTGTGATTCAATTGTAAAGTACAACCATTAACCCAATCACATACTTTGGTTTTGAAACTGTCAATAAATCTAACATTTTCATTCGGAGGGTCAGATATATGAGTGTTTATTATTTTCAAATTTTCACTAATTACACCCTTCACATCTTGAGTTTGTGATTTTTCACTATTTACTCTTGTGACCGGCTGCCAAACTTTAACTGATATATTTGACTCTTTGGATGATGAACTACCATTCGTTGAAGAATTAGCATATTTGTCATACGCCTCATGTATCTGTTCTTTCGAAAACTTACTTGATTGGTATATCTTTCCTTTTCCTTCCAACCAATGATCAATATTTCTCTTTGTTGTTATTCCCTTTGCATATGAGACCTTATCAGCTTGTTTCTTCAAAGGATTATAACATTTTGCTAAATTTGGAACATAATCAACTTTTGGTTTTGAAAGATATGATTCATGATAAGATGTCTTGTTTTGAAACTTTGAAGTTTGTTTTCCAACCTTTTTCTGAAAAAAATTTCTTGGTATTGTAGATTTTATTTCATTTGAAACTTTTGAATTTTTATTTGAAAACGAAGCACTTTTCTTTTCAAAAATTTGATACTTTGATTTTTCTTTAAAAACTTTTCTTCTATTTGAAAATTTTGTTGATCTCATTTTTGATGGCTCAACAGTTTGCCAAAAAATTGTTTTTCTCGCTTGACATTTCGAAATATTATTTTCCTTTGAAAAATTTTCAACTTGAGCTTTAAATTCTTTTGAATTTAATTTTATTGCTTTGTTAATTGTTTTAACATCATTTTTAACACCTTCGTGCTTTGTAAACACATTTACAGTTGGGTCAACTTCTTTCTTTTCAACTTTTGACTTTTCAATCCATACTCTTGTTGGTTTTTGATGTTGAAATTTATATGAATTCTTTGTAAGATTATTTTCAACTGTACTTTGATTTGAAAAGAATCCTTCATTTGATGTTTGCATATTGTCTTCCTTAACCATCTTTTTGAATTCAGGCTTTATATTTTCAAAATTACCTGTTGTTATGAAGACTTAATTTGGAAACACAATATCATCAGTGCATTTGAAGATTGGATAAACGACAGTATTCGATTCAAGATAATGAGCACCTTTTTCACTAAGAATTTTCTCAAATTCTTGTGTATCCAAATAGACTTGATCAACAACCACTCGAGGAATTTCAATTTCTTTCGACCTTTGAATTGACTTTGAATTTGTATTTTCTTCCTCATTGTCACTATCATCCGTTTGACTCTCATGTATTTCCACATATTCCATATCACAAACTTTCGAAGTTGAGGGTTTATCAGTTTCAATTTTCATTAATAAATCGTCACATTTTTCTTTCCCTTTAAATGAATTTGCTACATTTATGACAGAGAATTGAGAACAATCTACATCTTCTAAATCACTAATTTCACTAATATTATTAGAATTATCTTCAATATCAGCAATATTAGTTTCACAATTGGATGTAGAATTCTCAGTCTTTTTCAAAATTCGATGTTGTTCTGATTTAGATAAGGTCTCATTTACAATTTTTACTAAATCATTAGCATCAAGATAATCTTCGACTTTAGCAATTCCATATCTAAACCTATCATCTGGAACTTTGTTGAAATCAGAAATTTCTTTTTCACAATCATATGAAATACTATCAACCTTATGTAGCACCCAGTTCCCGGTACGTAAATCTTAATTGAGTATTTTCTTTCTTTTAGCCGTGGACTCGGCGAGTCATAGGCTCGACTCGCCGAGTGGACGCGGGACCCGGGACAAGTTTAAGTTAGCGACTCGGCGAGTCCATATCCTGGACTCGGCGAGTCACAGCTGTTAGATGAAACCCTAAGTTTCAGGGGTTTGCACCCTATTTAAACGACTTATCTGCCTCAAGCCAGCCCCCATTCACCCTTAGAGCCCGGTATCCCTCGTTCTAGGCCGTTTCTTGAGAGTTTGAGGCTTTTGTGTGGGTTTTTGAAGGTTTTTGAAGGAGGAAGGAAGTAGATCCAGAAGAAGGGAAGCCATCCAAGCATTATTGTGTTCTTCCAACAGTTCCTTTGAGGTATAACCCGTTTTCCCCATGATTCTATGCTTAATACTTCATTTGGGTCTTTCTTGGTCAAATCCTCAAGCTTGTATGTGCATTATATGTCGTAATAAGATGTTTGGCCTCTGGATCTAGGCAAGATTGAGCTCCAGAAGCTCAGATCAGTTAGCTTTATGGCCCCATGTTGCTTGTTAGCCCTAGATCTACCCTTTTTAGACATTTTGAGCCCTAAAATCCATATTAGTGTATATCCACACGTAAAGTTGGAAACTTTACGTGTGATTCGTGTCCTAGAAGTCCAGATCTATGAATGACATGGGCTGGAATCGAGCAAATCGGTATATTTTAGGAGTGCATGGCAGCGACTCGGCGAGTCGTTCATATGACTCGGCGAGTCTGTTCGCGAGTCTCCGAGTTTGTCCCCTTTTCGTAATATCGAGTGAGCAGTGAGTCACGGGGTGTGACTCAGTGAGTCGGAAGCTTAACCCATCTATGGAGGTACTCGGCGAGTCAATGCCCTGACTCGGCGAGTTCAAGGCAATCTCCTTAGATCAAGAACAGACTCGGCGAGTTGTTCATACAACTCGGCGAGTCGCAACATAAGTGTTCTTCGGATGAAGACAAACTCGACGAGTTGTTCATACAACTCGGCGAGTAGGATGAAGGACTTAAATATTGGTTAAGAAGGCGAACCCGTCGAGTCATCGCCTAACTCGACGGGTAGGATCGGGATTCAGGGCAGTCGTTTGGTTAGGGACTCGGCGAGTTGGAAAGCCAACTCGGCGAGTCGGGTCAACTGAAAGTTGAATCTGGCTTTGGCTTAGGGCAAGGTCAGGGGTAAAATGGTCATTTTACCTAAAGGTCAGCGATCAATGTTTGATTGAGTATATTGTGGTAATTACAGCCGGAGGGTTTCCGGAGCAGCGACAGCAGTAGTTGGTGATCAATTCCCACACAGACCAGCAGCTATTTCGAGGTGAGTTTCCTTTCTAGTAGGAACGGGTCTAAGGCACCAAGGCCGACCCGCGTAGCCGAGATGCTAGTACTAGAGTGTGGGCCGAGCCTGTATCTCTGGGTTTAGTCAAGTATGATATATGTGTTAATATGATAGAGTTGCTTATACTTGTTGTCTGCGTGATACTTGTATGTTATGGGTTAGCGGTTGAGTGTGGGCAGGGCCCGTATCTCTCTGAGGTTGGAGTGTGGGCTAGGCCCATATCTCCTAGATAACGAAGTGTGGGCAGGGCCCGTATCTTCACAAGTGTGGGCGAGGCCTGTATCTCCCGACTAGCGAAGTGTGGGCAGAGCCCGTATCTTCCCGAGTGTGGGCAAGGCCCGTAACTCCTAGCTGAACATGGATGCATGGTATGGGGTATTATGGGGGGAACTCACTAAACTTTGTGCTTACATTTTTCAGTTTTGGTTTCAGGTACCTCCTCAGCTAGGGGAAAGGAGCCGGCGCGGTAGCAGCATGTCACACACACACTCTCCGGTTTCCGCATTTACGAGCTTCACTGGGATTGATACTCTGATATTCCGATTAGTTGTATGTTTTGGTTTTTAGACATGGTTCACTTTATGTTATGGTTGATCAAACGATGTTTTTAGTTATTAATATTTTCTAAAGTAACGTTTTTAAACAAAAAATTTTGGATGTGACAATTGGGTCGTTACAAGTTGGTATCAGAGCCTTGGTTTGAGGGATTCGGACACATCTTCGGGAGTGTCTGAACTCAAATCGAGGGATTAAAAGATTTTCTAAAAGAAAATGTTTTCTAAAATTTAGAAAAGAGTTTTGAGAAAGAACGAAGTGTGTGATGTGTGCGACCGGCCGAGCTCAAGTAAGTATTCCCCAAAGTACCCATACAAGTTTATGTCGTGTTTATCAGCTTTCGTAGAACAACATGCTAGAATAGGACTAAGGATCTAGGAGTGATGCCTTATGTGCCTGCTATTTGTGTTTCAGTTGTATGAGAAATTGCATGCTAGTTATTGAGTAGACAGTAAGTAGGATAGCCTGATTAGGTTATGCCTGGTAGTATGAGCTTAGCACTTTATGCTAGCTCAGTTCCTGAAAGTGGATAGAGTTAATTGAGATTGTTACCCTTGTCTGAATGCTGCTTGCTTCGTGCTACGTGGGACTCTGAATAATGGGAGTTAGCCATTAGGCGAATGCGTCACGTCACATGTAATCAGGATTGAATAATCTTAGAGTGCCGAATTCGATCCTACTGCGCAACTCTTGTTTGAGTCCAACCGTTGTAGGGACGAGTCGGGTACTCGAAGGATTATCTGAGCCTCGTCACATGTGATGGTATTCGGGTAATGGCTAATTGGCATTACAAGGAGGCATGCACCAGCTGAGGACTGGTTGGAGTAGAATTAGAGATTTCCCTAGGGCAATCCTAGGATGAGTATAGCAGTGATCAGCAGTAGTGAAAGGGATCTGGTGGAGTCGAGGCATTTCTTGAAGAAGGTACGGATAGATGTGGAAGGTAGTATGGGCCCGTACTACTGAAAGCAGAGGATCCGTACCCGAACCAAGGAAGGCCAAGATAAGACCAGGGAACCTGTAAGTAGTTGTGATCCCTCAGGAAGTATCAGTATCACTAATGATTGTTGTGATGTATTGCAGAATGGTGGTACTTCGATCGAGGCCGGTAGATGGCGGTTCAGGAGAGGGGTCAGGTTCGGGATCAGGTTCCGAGCCGATTGATGAGGGACTACGTGAGTTCATCACGTCAGAGATCACCATGGGCATCCTTGAGTCGACCCCCATTCTCTTTGGGTCGATCAAGGAAGGGATCATGGAGTTGATGGAGGATCACCTACGGGCATTCAGGAGCGATATGGCATCTAGCCAGTCAGGATCTCACACGCTGTCCTTCAAGGATTTCAGGGGCAGTGGTGCGCCGGATTTCTATGGGGTGAAAGACCCGATTGTTGCCAAGCGATGGATTGCAGACATCGAGTTTGCCCAGTTGACTAGCTTCTGCCCCGAGGGGTCGAAGGTGAGGTATGCAGCAGGATGTTTACGGGACCGAGCCCGGGATTGGTGGGAGTTAGTGGGTGACTCGTTGGGAGCCTCAACTATCGAGGCGATGACCTGGTCGGACTTTGTGACCAGGTTCAGGGCAGAGTTTGCACCGGTTGTCGAGCTTCAGCAGCTGGCCAGGGAGTTTCTAGACATGAGGCAAACGACGGAGACTGTGGCGGAGATCACCGCCAAGTTCCGGGAGAGGGCTTTATTGGTGCCCCAGTATGCTGGTGACGAGGACATGAAGAGGACTCGTTACCATGATATGCTACGAGCTGACATCCGGGAGCATGTTAGCTTTTCGGCTTGCCCTACCCTGGACTCCATGATTGCCAGGGCGAGGGAGAGGGAGATAGATTTGGAGCACATCCGGAAACGGAAACTAGAGGAGGGTCAGGCAGGAGGGGCTTCGGGGAAGAAGCCCAAGGGATCAGATGGTAGGCCGAAAGGCCAGTCAGGAGCCGCTGCGGGAAATGCGACAGGACGCATATGGGGGCATGTAGGATGGGATCAGTAGGTTGCTACAAGTTCGGCAAGGCAGGGCACTTTAGCAGGGATTGTACTACTCCAGTTTCAGCTATTCAGACATCAGAGTTGTTGTGTTTTCACTGCAACCAGAGGGGCCACAAGAAGGCAAATTACCCCCAGTTGACAGTTGCAGCGCCAGTGAAGGCGCCAGCTCCAGCGACCCTGCGGATCACGGATGGTCGGCAGGTTAAGGCAGAGGCTCCAGTGGTGAGGAGCCGGGCATTTCAACTGACTACCGAGGAGGCACGCGCCGCACCCGATGTGGTGACGGGTATGATTCTTCCCCTCTATCTTATTTTCATGATGTTATGTTATTGATAGGTGCTCTGTATGTATATGTATGCATTAGGATCGTTCCATGTGAACGGCCTCCCAGTTCAGGTGTTATTTGATTCGGGTGCATCCTGATTATTCGTTTCCCTTGCGCTTAGCAAGAAGTTTCATGAGTCACCGGGCGAGTTAGATTGCCCTTTGGAGGTGGAGATTGCTGACGATCGATCGGTGCGAGCATCGATGGTATTTCGGGATTGCGTGCTGCGTTTGTTTGAGGAGCGCTACTTGGTAGATTTGGTTCCCATTCCGTTGCGTGGGAACAAGGTGATTATAGGCATGGATTAGTTGAGCCCTAATGGGGCGGTGATAGATTGCGTGCAGCAGCTAGTGCGGGTCAGGACCCCAAGCGGCGGAGAGTTAGTAATTCATGGAGAGAGGCCGCAGTGTGGACCCGCTGTATGTTCAACAGCGAGGGCTAGGCGCTATCTCCAGCAGGGGTGCGCAGGGTATGTCGCGTATGTAATGGATACCCGAGAGACGGGTAAGGCGACAGTGAGTGAGGTTCCGGTGGTTCGGGATTTTGCAGATGTTTTCCCGGAGGAGCTACCTGGGATACCTCCGGAGCGACAGGTGGAGTTCAGGATTGACCTTATCCCCGGTGCGGCTCCGATAGCCAAAGCACCGTATCGGTTGGCTCCTCCCGAGATGCAGGAGTTGTCTACGCAGCTGCAGGAGCTGCTAGACAAGGGATTTATTCGTCCGAGCAGTTCACCCTGGGGAGCCCCGATTCTGTTTGTAAAGAAGAAGGACGGGTCGCATCGGATGTGTATAGATTATCGGGAGCTGAACAAGGTAACGGTGAAGAACCGTTACCCGCTTCCGAGGATTGATGACCTCTTTGACCAGCTTCAGGGAGCATCTTGGTTCTCCAAGATTGATTTGCGTTCGGGTTATCATCAGATGAGGGTTAGGGAGGAGGATATGCAGAAGACCGCGTTTCGGACGCGCTATGGCCATTATGAGTTCGTGGTGATGTCGTTTGGGCTCACCAATGCTCCTGCCGCGTTCATGGACCTCATGAACCGCGTATGCAGAACGATGCTGGATCGGTCTGTGATAGTCTTTATAGATGATATCTTGGTTTATTCCAAGACTCGGGAGGAACACGAGGAGCATCTGAGAGAGGTGTTGGAGACCCTGAGGAGGGAGAGCATGTATGCCAAGTTCTCCAAGTGTGAGTTTTGGTTGCGCGAGGTGCAATTTCTTGGACACCTCGTCAACCAGAACGGGATTCTGGTCGATCCGGCCAAGGTCGAGGCCGTGATGAGATGGTAGGTCCCGAAGTCTCCATCTGAGATTCGGAGTTTCCTGGGATTGGCAGGCTACTATCGGAGATTTATCCAGGATTTCTCCAAGATAGCCGTACCCCTGACGCGGCTGACAAAGAAAGCCGTGGTCTTTCGGTGGGGACCCGAGCAGCAGGCTGCATTTGAGACGCTGAGACAGAGATTGTGTGAGGTGCCGATCTTAGCCCTACCAGAGGGCGTAGAGGATTTTGTGGTTTATTGTGATGCGTCCATTTCTGGGTTGGGCGCTGTACTGATGCAGAGGGGGCATGTCATTGCCTACGCTTCAAGGCAGCTCAAGCCTCACGAGGCGAACTACCCGACGAACGATTTGGAGTTGGGGGCGGTGGTCTTTGCCCTCAAGATTTGGCGACATTACCTCTACGGGGTTCGATGTACCATCTACACGGACCACAAGAGTTTGAGGTACCTCATGGATCAGCCGAATCTGAACATGAGGCAGCGTCGGTGGTTGGATGTGGTGAAGGATTATGATTGCGAGATCCTTTACCACCCGGGGAAGGCCAATGTGGTGGCCGATGCGCTTAGCCGCAAGGCGGCGCCGATCAGGGACGTCTGCTTGAGGATGACCGTGGTGACTCCCCTGTTGGAGCAGATTCGGGAGGCTTAGCAGGAGGCTATCAAGGAGGAGCATCGGAAGAGCGAGCGCGTGGTGGGTCAGGTTTCCTCCTTTGATTATGATAGCCGAGGACTATTGACACTACACCGTAGGGTGTGGGTGCCGTATCACGGAGCCGTGCGCCAGATTTTGATGGAGGAGGCGCACAAGTCCCGATTCTCTATTCATCCCGGGGCGACGAAGATGTATAGGGATCTTCGTCTGGATTACTGGTGGCCCTGCATGAAGCGGGATGTGGCATGGTACGTCGAGCGGTGTTTGACCTGCAGGAAGGTCAAGGCTGAACATCAGAGACCGCATGGCAAGATGCAGGAGAGCATATCGGCCGAGAGCATATCACAATGGATTTTATCACGAAGCTTCCCAGGACCGCACGCGGAGTGGATTCGATTTGGGTCATTGTGGATAGATTGACCAAGAGTGCTCACTTTATTCTGATTTAGGAGAGCATATCGGCCGAGAAATTGGCCGACATCTATATCAGGGAGGTTGTGGCACGGCATGGGGTGCCAGTATCGGTGATCTCGGACAGGGATGTGCATTTTACTTCCAGATTTTGGAAGAAATTCCATGACGAGTTGGGCACTCGTCTGCATTTTAGCACCGCCTTTCACCCGCAGACGGATGGCTAGAGCGAGCGGACCATCCAGACTCTGGAGGATATGCTGCGGGCGTGCGTGCTAGACTTCGGTGGTTGCTGGGATACCTATCTTCCCCTGGCCGAGTTCTCCTACAACAACAGCTATCACGTGAGTATCGACCGCCCTCCCTTCGAGATGTTGTACGGACGGAGGTGTCGGACCCCGATATGCTGGGGTGAAGTTGGCCAGAGGGTCATGGGGAGCACCGAAGTGGTGCTCCAGACGACCGAGAGGATCCAACAGGTCCGGAGCAGGCTTCAGACTACTCAGAGTCGGCAGAAAAGTTATGCCGACAAGCGTCGATCCGATTTGGAATTCCAAGTCGGGGATATGGTTCTCCTGAAGGTGTCGCCTTGGAAAGGCGTCATTCGATTCAGGAAGCGGGGCAAGTTGGGCCCGCGATTCATCGGACCGTTCAGGGTTGTAGCCCGGGTGGGCAAGGTGGCATATAGGTTGGATCTACCAGCCGAGCTCAGCCAGATCCACAGCACTTTCCATGTTTCTCAATTGCGGAAGTTCTTAGTGGACGATTCAGCAGTAGTGCCCTTGGAGGATATTCAGGTTGATGACAACCTGAATTACATTGAGCGCCCAGTCGCAATCCTCGACAGGAAGTCGAAGGATTTGAGGAACAAGAGGGTGGAATTAGTGAAGGTGCAATGGCAGCACCGCAAGGGTTCGGAATGGACTTGGGAGCCGGTGGACGAGATGATGGAGCATTATCCCGAGCTGTTTCGGGATCGAGCAGCAGACTTCGAGGACGCAGTCTAAAATAAGTGGGGGAGATTTGTAGCACCCAGTTCCTGGTACGTAAATCTTAATTGAGTATTTTCTTTCTTTTAGCCTTGGACTCGGCGAGTCATAGGCTCGACTCGCCGAGTGGACGCGGGACCCGGGACAAGTTTAAGTTAGCGATTCGGCGAATCCATATCCTGGACTCGGCGAGTCACAGCTGTTGGATGAAACCCTAAGTTTCAGGGGTTTGCACCCTATTTAGACGACTTATCTGCCTCAAGCCAGCCCCCATTCACCCTTAGAGCCCGGTATCCCTCGTTCTAGGCCGTTTCTTGAGAGTTTGAGGCTTTTGTGTGGGTTTTTGAAGGTTTTTGAAGGAGGAAGGAAGTAGATCCAGAAGAAGGGAAGCCATCCAAGCATTATTGTGTTCTTCCAGCAGTTCCTTTGAGGTATAACCCGTTTTCCCCATGATTCTATGCTTAATACTTCATTTGGGTCTTTCTTGGTCAAATCCTCAAGCTTGTATGTGCATTATATGTCGTAATAAGATGTTTGGCCTCTGGATCTAGGCAAGATTGAGCTCCAGAAGCTCAGATCTATTAGCTTTATGGCCCCATGTTGCTTGTTAACCCTAGATCTACCCTTTTGAGACATTTTGAGCCCTAAAATCCATATTGGTGTATATCCACATGTAAAGTTGGAAACTTTGCGTGTGATTCGTGTCCTAGAAGTCCTGATCTATGAATGACATGGGCTGGAATCGAGCAAATCGGTATATTTTGGGAGTGCATGGCAGCGACTCGGCAAGTCGTTCATATGACTCGGCGAGTCTGTTCGCGAGTCTCCGAGTTTGTCCCCTTTTCGTAATGTCGAGTGAGCAGTGAGTCACGGGGTGTGACTTAGTGAGTCGGAAGCTTAACCCATCTATGGAGGTAGTCGGCGAGTCAATGCCCTGACTCGGCGAGTTCAAGGCAATCTCCTTAGATCAAGAACAGACTCGGCGAGTTGTTCATACAACTCGGCGAGTCGCAGCATAAGTGTTCTTCGGATGAAGAGGAACTCGACGAGTTGTTCATACAACTCGGCGAGTAGGATGAAGGACTTGAATATTGGTTAAGAAAGCGAACCCGTCGAGTCGTCGCCTAACTCGACGGGTAGGATCGGGATTCAGGGCAGTCGTTTGGGTAGGGACTCGGCGAGTTGGAAAGCCAACTCGGCGAGTTGGGTCAACTGAAAGTTGAATCTGGCTTTGGCTTAGGGCAAGGTCAGGGGTAAAATGGTCATTTTACCTAATGGTCAGCGAGCAGTGTTTGATTGAGTATATTGTGGGAATTACAGCCGGAGGGTTTCCGGAGCAGCAGCAGCAGTAGTTGGTGATCAATTCCCACACAGACCAGCAGCTATTTTGAGGTGAGTTTCCTTTCCAGTAGGAACGGGTCTAAGGCACCAAGACCGACCCGCGTAGCCGAGATGCTAGTACTAGAGTGTGGGCCGAGCCCGTATCTCTGGGTTTAGTCAAGTATGATATATGTGTTAATATGATAGAGTTGCTTATACTTGTTGTCTGCGTGATACTTGTATGTTATAGGTTAGCGGTTGAGTGTGGGCAGGGCCCGTATCTCTCCGAGGTTGGAGTGTGGGCTAGGCCCGTATCTCCCAGATAGCGAAGTGTGGGCAGGGCCCGTATCTTCACAAGTGTGGGCGAGGCCCGTATCTCCCGGCTAGCGAAGTGTGGGCAGAGCCCGTATCTTCCCGAGTGTGGGCAAGGCCCGTAACTCCTAGCTGAACATTGGTTGTTATATGTATGCATGGTATGGGGTATTATGGGGGGGAACTCACTAAGCTTTGTGCTTACAGTTTTCAGTTTTGGTTTCAGGTACCTCCTCAGCTAGGGGAAAGGAGCCGGCGCGGTAGCAGCATGTCACACACACACTCTCCGGTTTCCGCATTTACGAGCTTCACTGGGATTGATACTCTGATATTCCGATTAGTTGTATGTTTTGGTTTTCAGACATGGTTCACTTTATGTTATGGTTGATCAAACGATGTTTTTAGTTATTAATATTTTCTAAAGTAACGTTTTTAAACAAAAATTTTTGGATGTGAAAATTAGGTCGTTACAATCTTTTTGCAGAATTACAGAAAATATTTCTTTGTGCTAACAACAAGTTTATTTCTTTTGCTAATTTTTCTCTATCCTCCATGATATTTGAAACTTGCAATTCTAAGTAATCAATCCTAGTGACTTTTGAATCCAACATTTTTCTCGTCTCTAGTAATTGATCACTTAACTTTTTCGCTTCATTGCTAGCAGACACAACGATTGAATCAAAGTAAGTAACAGTTTCATCAAAAGATACTAACTCAGAACTATATGCAGAAACTGGAATGTTAAAAGATTCAAGAATGTTACGTACCTTGGTAGTCATGGGCGATCTGTCAGTAGACTTCGAAACGAAGCATTGCCCACACACTTCGTCAGTCTTTTCATCATCTGAATCTTCTTCCATCTTTGCATACATAGCTCCATGAGTTGGATTTTTCATCTCTTCATCATCTGAACCCGAAGACCATATTTGATATGCTCCATCTGATTCAGTTTCTTCATGAGCCACCAATGACAAATTCTTTGCTTTCTTCTTTACTTCCTCTAGTTTCTCAGTGTAGTATGCTTCATCCTTAGTTTTATTTTTCTTTTCCTCTTTCTTCCTCAACAAACAATCTATTGCCAAATGATTTGCTCCATAGCAATAATGACAATTAATTCCTGTATCACCTTTCAATATAATCTTCATTTGCTCCATCTCATTCTTCGAATCTGTCTTCATTTCTTTCTTCTTTTCATCCAGTTTGTTTTGGTTCTCAAAACCACCCTTCGAATCTGATGACTTCCTTGGATTAAAAGGTTTCTTAAAAAATTTCTTTACTCTATTGTTTGAGTAAAATGCAACAGCCTCATCATCAGAATTCATCAGAAAACCTTCTTCTTCATTAGACTTTGATTTTTCATTCTCTCTTTCTGAAACATTCGAAACTAGTGCCAGTGGTCCACCAAGACTTGCTATTGTTTCCTCAGCTATTTCATTAACTTCATTTTCATGAGATTTTAGTTGATTGTACAAGTCATTCAAAGTTGAAGTATCAAAACTCTGTTGATTTTCACCATCATACTCACACTTCTCCACTCCTTTCGAAGTCCCATTACAAATATCAAATTGTACTCCATTGGTGACCTTATTATACTATAACGATTACAACGATAGATTAACTCGTTGAACCTATGATAGTATGCTTCAATAGACTCATTTTCTTTTTGTCTGAAATCTTTGAGTTCCACCAGGCATTGTTTCACAGATGTGATCTTCGTCTTTTCACTTCCTTGAAATTTGTCTTTGAGATTGTTCCAGATTTCTTTAGCTGTTGTGCATGTTCTGATATAATTGTACACAACAGGAGGCAGAGCACCTCTTAATTCCCTCATGCATTTCTTCTCCAGTTGTTTTAAACGATTGGTTTGATTATCAACTTCCGAACTGCTTGAAGACATACCGATTGGCTGAACTTGTGCAGGTTGATTGATTTCTCCTGAGATATATTTCCATAACTCTTCATCTAATCCGTTCAAGTAATCTTCCATCCTATCTGCCCACTGATCATAATATTCTGGAATAAGCATTGGAATTTTTGTGGATGATCCAAGCAAATGAGAAAATGATGTCATCGAATTCAGATTGAATGACGCCATTGTTGTACGGACAAAAACTTCAAGATGATACTAAACTTTTGAGAATTTTGAAATCAAATTGTATAATTCAAATCAGAATTACACAACGAACACTCGATTAACAAATATTTTCGCAGAATCAAATCCTAGATTGAGATCAAAAAGAATTTTTCAATTGCAAAAAGGACGGAAACTTTTCGAATCAAACAGTAGATTCAAAAACCTTTTTGATTGTATGAAAATCAGATCACAAAAAGGATTCTTGCTCTGATACCAATTGATGTGATTTGTAATCGAGTTTTAAAATCAATTCAATTAAGAATTCAGAAAGAAGAAAAATGATAAACACGAGAGTAAATATAATATTTGTTCAGCTCATATTATGCTTTCAATTTTACAGAGTACAAAGGAATTCTCTGTAAAGACTGTGTGAAAAGTTATTTTCTCACTTAGTACAGACCTCTATTTATAGGAGTACAAAAGCATAACAAAATACTAAGGACTAGACATTAAGACTATTCATTACAATGCCTTAGTAAATATAACATTACATCCGAAGACCCTTCTTACGAAGACTAAAGATCCTTCGTAACAACATAACTAACACTTCGACATATTACAACATTTATACCCTAACAATCTCCCCCTTTGGAATAAAGGTCGAAGTCTTCATGAAGTTAGTAGTTGAACGACATACATCAGCACTCTTCGGATTTCCATGTATCAAGAGATATGGATTTGTTCTGGTATACTCTTGTTCCTAATTGTTTGTATTTCTTGCATAAATAAAAAGTCATCCATGAGAGTGAGAGAGGGAGGTGGGTCCTCTCTTGTTTTTTAATTAACAAAATATAAAAATAAGTATAAAAAATCTAAAAATAAAAATAAAAGGGCATTTTAGTCTTTTTAGTTTTCTGAAGGACCAAAACCAAAAAAAAAAATCAAACTCAAAAGGACCTCAATCCAAAAAAAAATCGAGATTTTGACCAAACCTCATAAAAAATCATAGCATAGGTACCATTTTTGTAGTTTTGTCTATATAATATCCATAAATTTGTACTTGTTTATAAATCATTTTCAGGATGATCATATTTGTAGCGTTTTTATTGTTGGGGAAATAACACAAATCACCTATAAAGTTTTTTGGATTGATCCATTTAGTCCTTAAAATTTTTTGGTGCTTTATGAGAGAATCAACTCGTTTTTGTTGGGTATGTTTAGGCATTTTGGAAAAATCGAAGGAGTAAACCGGGTACTCCTTTATGCCAACTCAGTTCTTGTCTACGTGTATCTCACTTTCTCTCTAAATTTGTTTGACTCCATAGGCTTCTTTAACCACCTCTTCACAGTTAATTGGGGAGACCAAAACTTCATCTATTTTTATTTGATTAAACCTCTTACCAAGTGAATGTAAAAGAGAATTATTGGGAAGCAAATCCACCAATTGCATCTGATTCAAGCGTCAGAAACTTTACCTTCAAAGAAGTAGCAATTCTAGGGCTTGAAACTTTACCTTCAAATCTGATGTGAATGAAGAAATTGGAGGTTGAGGTTTGTTTTAATCATAAACTTGGACCAAGGAATTCAATCAAAGCCAGCTGTCTCTGCGGTTCATCGTTCCTCTCTAGCAATAGCATTTTATGTTGCTTCTCCATCTCTCCTAATTGTCTCTCTTTCCTCGCAGTCTAGCACGTGTGCTTCTTTTTCTGTGTTCGCGAAACAAAAATGGGAAACACACTCACAAACGAAGTGTGTGTGTGTGTGATCATGGCAATGACAAACTAGGAAGAAGAAGAAGAAGAAGAAGAAGAAGAAGAAGAAGAAGAAGAAGAAGAAAGGCCATCTGTCTCTTAATGGTCTGTGTGTTTATGTAATTTTGAAGTAGATGAAGAAAGGCAGAGCTAGATCGAGAATCAAAATAGCAAGAGGAAGAAGATGGCAACATCTTAGTTGTTGTTATTGTCGGTGATATTGGTGACAATGGTGGTTGGAAAGTGGTATGTTTTCCGATGAAAGAGAATGGAAAGATGAAGGTGGATAGAGATATACACAAAAATATGCGTATATATATACAAAGTGATTAGTTGAAGGAGAAATGAGTAGATGGTAAATGAAAGCTTTGAAGTTAAAATTTTGTTTGGTTTCGTGTGGAAAATTTGGTTCACGATCGGAAGGGATTATCGGAGTCCACTCGTGCTCTTATTGTTTTGAACATTGAAGAACCGAATACATTGGAATTGGTACTGCCCAGTGAACTCACATGTCATGGTTGATGGGGAAAATCTTGCATATGTGGCACTGAACCCTGCTAAAACAGGACACGGTGACTAAAAAGTTCGGTTGCTCCAAGCATTATGCCCCTATAAAGCAACAAAATAAATTTATGGGCTAAATCGATCAAGCTTAGAAATATTATAGGAAATTTATGTCATTTCCCCTTTTTTATTTTATTTATTATTTTTTGGAAAATTTTAAAGATAACATTTCTTTGTAAAATTGTATGGTACATATAGCTGGGGATGTGCTTCGGGCCGAAAATGACCAGAACCGGATCGGACCCGAATAACCCAAAGCCTGAGTTGGATGAAAAGTTGGAACCGAAACTCAGACCGATTATAGTAATACAGGACCAGTTCAGTTCGGATAATACAAGTTTCAGTTTGGTTATATATTAACCAAAATGACCGAAATAACATGTAAACTATGTTTTTGAACCGAAATGACCTGAATAACTAAAATAAGAAAATTCTATATCTAGTTCAAGAAAAAAAATATTAAACATTAATGTTTTTTTGGCGTTCAATCACAGTATGAAGTGATCAACGGGAGAAGGTTTTTTTTGTGTAGCAAATTTGATGATGAATCAAGGGAATCAAACTACTATTTTCGATCACAATAATAAGCAAGGAGTAGCAAAGTAGTCTGCTAGGGCAACGACTTCGATTTTTTTTTAAACATCGATTGGTATTGGCTGCCACCCAATGGGTGGGTACATAAATACGCAAGAGGCAAAAGGAATCAATCAAGTGACTATTCAATTTTCATGTCGGTCCTATTGGCCTGATTAAACCTTTATTCTGGTAACTCGGACGGAATAACCCGAGAATCGAATTGGGCTAAAACAGATACCCAAGAACCGACCCAAATAAATTATTCGGTCCTAATTCAAATCGGTTCGGGTTTTGGTTTCGGTTCGGGTATTCAGTCCAAATACACATATAACAGCTAGATTATTATAGAAACTATAATCTACTATGATGTATTGGGATCTATTATACATCATTAACTTTTTTAAAGTTTAGATTTTTGTTAAAAGGTTATTTAACTTTTAATTTTAATATATACTACAACAAAAGTTCGTTGTAGTTGACAATAACAGCCCTGATCTACAATGACAACGCACATATGGTAGCAATGGGGTTTGCAACAATTAAGGCTTTATTTCACAATAGGTGTTTTTTATCTTGTAGTGCATGAGTTTGAAAAGTTTAGTGGTGAAGTCGCTTGTTTCCTTCTTTTCTTGCAGAGCATGACAGGTTGCTCCTCCGAGAAACTTATTGATTTGAACATAGGTAGAGTGCAAGGGTGAGTGGTTTTAATTGATAGATTCAATTTTTTTTTGTCTAAATGGAAAGCAAAACTGGTTTCAGTTAGTGGTAAATCGATGCTCCTTTCATATGTTCTTGGGTCATTTGTATGTTATATACCGTTTTTATGCCAGTTCAAGTCAAGAAAAAACTAGAGTCTCTCAGCGCCATATTTTAAGTGGTGGTCAAGGTGATAATCGAAAAATGCATTAGGTTAACTTGGATTTAATGATCGCCCCAAAGGATCAAGGTTGTATAGGAATTGGTAGTTTGGAAAACTTTAACCATGCTCTCCTCCAAAAATGGAGGTGGCGATTTGCTAATGAAAGTTGAACCCTCTAGGTTAAATTTATCAATGCAATTCATGATAATAAAGCTATAAACTTTGTGGGCGATTCTTGACATACACGCGACAACTTGTGGTCTAGGATCTTTTACGCTACCAAGTGACATAATATGCCATCAAGTGACAGGATACGCCACTAAGTGACAAGATATGCCACCAAGTGACAGGATATGCCATTCATGATGTGGAAGCGTCATCCATAATGTGGAAGCGCCACTCATCCATAATGTGGAAGTGTCATCCATAATGTCGAAGGATTATCTAAGCTTCTTCCAAGTAAAAGGTTTCAACAACAAGGATCAGTCCGTAATTCTGTTTCAATGGAAACAACAAGGTAGTCATGGAATGGAAGTATTATGGTCAGTCGGTATGCGATGTGGAATTGTATTATCAGTATTTTAACATGGGCTGTCTGTCAGGGAGTCAGACAATGCTTAGAGTTTCAAATTCCAGACCGAATGGTAATGATTATTTTTCAAGGCTATTGGACGAAGTGTTTTAGTTGTTCGGTGTGGCTGGCATGTAGTAAGGAGTGATTTCGAGGACGAAATCTAATTTAAGTGGGGGAAAGTTGTAACATTCATGTCCTTGGATGAATCGAATTAGGGTTTTGGAGGGTCAAAAGTTTGGAGTTTTGTGAAAAAGGGGTCCTCATGATGTAAGGAGATTATAACAGCTCACGACGTGAGGAGCACTGATGTCCAAGCCTACGAAGTTTTAGAGTTTCTTTCGGATTTAAGCCCTCTTATTTTGGTTTTTGGGTTCATTTCTCAGCCTCCACCTTCCCCTAACTCAAAAACCCCTAACCTTAGCCTTTATTTGTGTTTCTTGAGCTACTGGTGGAGTTTTGGTGGTTTAAAGAGGAGGATATCATCATGGAAGCATAGTTGTAGTTTGAAAGCCTCATTTGCAATCTTTAGCTACACTTCTAGACCAATGTGAGTAATCAAGATCCAAGTTAACTTTATGTTTCCTTGTTGCTAGATCTAAGGTTTTATGCATATTTCTCCAAGATCGTAAGAGTTGGAGTGTTGGGACTCCATAAAGTTGGCAACTTTATGGGCCCTTAGGGTCCCTAGATGTTTATATGTCATGGATCTGAAGTTTGGATGATGTTGGAGTTCATGCATGAGAATTAATCCTCTTTTTCTCCATGAATTACCCATTTTGAGCTTGTGTATTGTATTGGACGTACACCGCCTTAAAGCATCGATTTTTATGACCCTAGGAGTGTTAGGAAGCCTCCTAGAAAAGTTGGATTGGTAGCTTAATGGATTAAGAGGTTTTTGGATCAAAATGGCGTTCAGACGGATCTCACGACGTGAGGAAGATGCATGTCACATCGTGAGGGTTGCAACCTCGATTATTTTGTCCTGTAGCGGCTCATGATGTGGGCCATAGATGGTCACGTCGTGAGGGCCTGCTGACCGTTGACTTTATGACCAAGGGTATTTTGGATATTTTGGGTGGTTCCTAAGATGTGGTTTTGGGCCTTGTTGGGTCTTAGTTTTCAATATGTAGGCCTTTTTTGTGCTTGGGCCCATTTGGAGCTTTGGATATCTTTTAGGAGTTTGAGCCTCCTAGGTTTAGACCCAAGATGGGTTCTGGGCCAATTAGGAAGTTGGGCCTTAGAGGGCTTTTGATGCTACTGGTCAGCCTTAGATTGTTGGCCAAGTGAGGAAAGGGTACAATGGACTTTTACCCCGAGTGTTAAACAATCAGAGTTGAACCCCAACTTTGGGTTGTGGACCAATTATTAATTTGGTATTATTTGTTGGTGCCAGCGCACAGGATTTTCCGGATCGGTAGTCTGAGCTTTTATCTGGGATATTCAGCAGTTTGAGGTGAGTTTTCCTCACTGTACCTACAGGTCGAAGGCACCAAGTCCATCTCTTTGGATTGATATCCTGTTATACATTGATATGCTAAGTATGGAATAGATCTGTATGATTATATGCTAGTTGCCGATATGCTTAGTCTGTTAGATCTGTAGGACAACCTATGATTCTGTATGCATGACAAATTGTATATGCTTGTTATATGTTATATGAGACATATTGTGGTGGGTTAAGGTTGTACTGCTTTGTGATGTAGCCAACAAACCTGGGAGCATTCCAGATATGAGCTAAGGGACGGGTTGGGCATGCCCGACTCATACTGAGGGCTCGGAAGCATTCCAGATACGAGCTGAGGGCCGGTTGGCATGTCAGACTCGTACTGAGGGCTTGAGGCATATTGTGTTGGGTTGAGGTTGTACTGCTTTGTGTTGTAGCCAACAAACTCTTGAGCATTATAGATATGAGTTGAGGGTCGGGTAGGGCAAGCCAGACTCATACTTAGGGCTTAATGGCATTCTAGATACGAGTTAAGGACCGGTTGGTATGTCAGACTCGTACTGATGGCTAAACATTTGTATTTGAATCTAATGATTGAGGGAGCAAGTCAGACATAAGCTTTAGGCCCCAAGGGCAAACCCAACTTATGATTTGGGCTCGAGAGCAAGCTAGATATGAGATGTGGGCCTGATAGGCAAGCCAAACTCATACTGTGGGCTTAGGGGTAAAACCAGTCTTTTAGTTGTGGACCCAATACATGTTGTTGTTTGTTTGTTATCTGTATGTGTGGTGATATTTTTGAGGAAACTCAATAAACTTCGTGCTTACAGTTTTGGTAGACATTGACAAGGTGATGACATGACCGTACACATAATTGTTTTTACAACTGATTGGATCTTGGGAGACTCTGATTTTAAATAATGTTTTGGAAATAATAGTTTATAAACACTTTTAGTAATAACTTGGTCGCTTTTGTCGCTGGACTTTTGTCGCTACTAATGATTTTTTTTCTTGTGGTGTTTCTCTTGGATTGGTTGCCCTATTGAGACCGAACTTGGGGCCAAAGGGGATTGTTGTGGCCTCGGTCTTGTGTCCAGCTTGTCAAACATAAACAGAATTCTTACACCACTTGTTTATGGAGTGCAAGGTAGTTGCGTGAACTTGGGTTGCAATTGGGAAACTAATTGATTTGAAAATTCCATAAGATATTATGATTACTGTGCTGCTTTTTTGGGTGGATGATTTAGGAGTTTATACAAAGAACTAATAAAAAGAAAATCGTTAATGGAGTCATCGTTTACACGATGTGGTTGGTTCTTTGATGGTTCAGAAACAATTCAGCTTTCAACAACAATAACTGCAGATTAGATTTCATGTTTATTGTGTTGTTGATTACTCATGTACGTTGTGCTTTAGTAGAAATTGTAAGTCTAATGTAAAATGGACGGAGGGGATCCAAAACCCTCTAATTTATATGCATTTTTCCCCTTGCTAAAAGGTTTTTTTTTTTTTTTTTTTTTTTTTTTTTTTAAATTTAATTGTTCAAAAAAAGTATCTAAGCCTGATATCTTCAACCAGCCGAGTTCAGGGTGTAAGAGAATATGCACAAATAAACAGTGGAAACTCCCCTTGTACAGTTGTACGTTGATACATCATATCAAGTATTTGCTTCCTTGATAAGTTAAAATGTCAGAAAAATAATGTGTTCTTATATATGAATGATATATAACTTTAATCACTCTTTCAATAGCTTATCTGGTGAGACTTCCAAATGCATTTTCGGTGTGCCTGGAAGAAAGGGACTTCCATAACTATCAAAAAGATATAAAAAGAAAAAGAAAAAGAAAAGAGATTGCATTAAACATCAGAATCTTGAATCACTCTCATTTCTCCATCATCCTACACAGCACTTTGAAGTGTGAATCAAGATTTACTTTTGTTAATGGAAAATTTGTTGCATATCGTTTTCAATTTTTTCTTTCTATTTAATGTTGCAATCACTTATTACACATATACGATATTAGATAAGATATATAAAGTATATGGCGTGTATTGTTCAAATCCCATATGCATCTGGTTGTTTACACTCAAAGTGTCATATATATATGTACCTTTATTAGTTGCGTGTCTAGAGAGTTTAAATACGATAATTCATATATGTTACCCGTCATGTGATATTTTATTAAACTGAAATAAATACTATATGAGAAATTAAATATCAATCTATTTTTGTTCCTACAAATCCTCCTACCCAATTAAATGATTATACGTGTCATTTTATTACACTTAGATATCATTAAATGCGCATTAAATGTGACACATGCCATTATTTAATTGGGTAGGAAGATTTTTAGGAACAAAAAGTAGGAGGATATTTAATTTCTCATACTATATTAATACAATGATACGAATACATGCAGTGTTTTAGAAACATATTTGAACCGGTAGGACCGGGAATCGGAGACGAGCGCTTCAACAACAACCGGTTTATGCTAAGTTCTATATTGAATGGTTTTTTAAAAATCGGGTTGAACTGGTGTGATAAAACCGATAAAAAAACCATTTTAACCATTTTATTGAACTTGAATAGTTGGATTTCACTTAGCCCATTAAAAATAGTCTATTTTTAAAGAAAATTGATTAGTTTGATCGATCAGGTTATCCGATGTGAACACAATTTGAAGGACGATACACACCACTGTCACTGCCTGATGTAGACTGTAAGTTTAACCGGTGAACCAACGGTCAAACCAGTTGAACCGTGAAGCATTCATTCAACTGATTCAACTAAAAAAATCGGTCCTTAAAACATTGAATATATATACATGTAAGATTTGCAGTGTCAAAAAACCTATTATGAAAAAATAGTTCTCGTCAAAAGTTTGTTTAGTTTTCTTTTTAAAGAATATCATATTATGTAGAGTAAATTTGTAAGTTCCAATATGGTTTAGCTTTTTTTCTCTAGGACTAAAGATGAAGTATTTGGGAAAAACTTTGTGCCATGGTGTGGCATTGATTAAATGGCACACGTATTTTATTGAGCCACCACGGTGTGGCCAAAAGTTGCCACGACGTGGCAGTTGTTTTGGCCTAAGCCCATCATTCTTTTAGTGTTCCCTTCATATTTAAACCCCTCTAAACCCAATTTAGGGTTCATTATTAGCCTCTAAGCTCTCTTTCACCTCAGAAAACCCTATCCTCCATCCCTTGTTTGATTCTTGAGCTTTTTGGAGCTTTCTTAGCTTGGAGAAGAACATATCAAGGAGAATAAGGTGCTCTATTGTTGGATCTTGCAAGGAAGCAACACCATCAACATCTCTCATTGTTTATGGACCTTCGTAAGTATCAAAGGCTCAAAATTTATGCCTTGAAGTGGTTAGATGTAAGATATTTTCCTATGTTCCTCATGTTTGAGCAAGTTTGGTGGGGAGGAACTCATAAAGTTGGCAACTTTATGACTCTCCTGAGTCCCAAGAGTATTATATGTTATGGATCTAGTCTTTGATGGAAGATCTTATCATTTGCCTAAGTTTTGGCCTTCAGGGTTCATATTTTGAACTAAAATGGATCTTAGATATGTATTGGACAAGCATGTCTATAAAGCTTCCACCTTTATGATATATCTAATATTAGAAACCCTTCTGGAGTAGTTGGGTTAAGGACTTTTTCGGATTAAGGGCTTAATGATTAAAACATCATGGATCTTGGCTTTATCTAGACCTAAGGTTTGAGATCTTGATCTCTTTAGGTGTCTTAATGGATAAAGTTGGAAAATTTATCCATTTACACAATAGTTGTAACGACCGAAAAATTCCAACAAATTTAAATTTTTCAAAACAACTCGATTCCATTAAAATTATTACAAAAAGGTTTTCAATACAATTTATTTAAAGTAATCCCAGAATCACATCACGACCAAAAAAACATGAGGAGCGGTACGATCACGCCTTTGCCTTGCCACGGTCTCCTGAAGAACCTGAAAAACATAAAACCACAACTGTAAGCCCGAAAGCTTAGTGAGATATCCCCAAAATACCAACCACATATACCATACACGCATAACGTGCCATAACATATCCGATCACAGAACAGCCATGCACTTCGGGTCTACTGTGTGACTGGTCCGCCGCACCGGCCAACAGTCCACCTGGTCCACCCTCCGAGTCTAGCCACATACATCGAGTCTGTAGTGTGATTGGCCCGCCCGCACCGAGCCTTCAATCCACCTGGTCCACTCTCTGAGTCTACAGTGTGACTGGTCCGCCCGCACCGGGCCTTCAGTCGGCCTGGTCCACTCTCCGAGCCTCGGCACGTCTGGTCCGCCCTCTTGGGGCCTTCAGCCTATCCGGACCGCTCGCTGGGCCTTCGGAACAACCGGTCCGCCCTGGGTATCTTGGCCTACAGCACAAAGCAGGACCCGCCTCAACCCAACTCCAGTCCAAACAACCATGTGCACATAAACATATAATGATATAACAGTTCACAGTCAACAAGCCGATCAAACAGATCACATAACATATCATCATCCTAATCAGGATACCGACCTAACCGGTCACTAGCATAGCATCACCCTACCTCTCAGGATACCGATCTCAATCACGTCTCTATCATATACCATCCTAGCTACCAAGATGCAAACATATCAAAGCAATAACATAACAACAAATACCCGGATCTCAATCCGATAAGGGCCAGCCTTAGTGCCTTAGACCCTGTTGATATAGTGAGGATAACTCACCTCGCGAATGCCGATACTCTGAACTGAAGAAGCAGACTCTCGAATCACCAACTCACCGCAAATCCCGAACTAACCATCATAAGAAAATAAACATTAGGTCAATCATACTTCCGCATATCGGACCAAGACCAAAGTCCAAATCTCAAACAAAGTCCACATTGGCCCAATTTACCAAATTGGGCCCACTTCACCAAATGGGCCTAGAACCAATGTCCATAACAATAATTGGGCCCAGAATACTCTATCCATAAATTTCCAGAATTGGCCCATTAACCAATTGTCCACCAACGGCCCAAACTCAAAGCCCAAAAATGAAAGTCCAACAGGAGGAGTACGCTGGGCGTACCTTCCTTGGTATGTTGGGCGTACAGCAATGCAACGCGAATGAGGATCGGGGCTTTGGCCCGCTACGCAGGGCATAATCACGGGTTACGCGGGGCGTAACTACGCTACTCATTAAGTCATGATAACTCCTTAATAGCTTAAGCTCATAAGCCCAAACTTCAGATCCATAGGCCAAATATGATTAGAATTCATAAAGTCTCAGACTTTATCACTTGGGATGTCCTTAAGCTCTTAATCCAAGGTCTTAATCCATTAAGACCTATATATCTCACACATGGAACAACTACAGCCCTTGGGACCTCATTTTTCTCACTCAAGACCTCTCCAAAGGTCTGAAAGGACAGATAATCATGACCAAATCGAAATATGCAACAAGGTGAGGTCTTTCGGGACAAGAATGGTGACAAAGCTCCAAAATACATAGATCTATACAATATGAAGGTCAAGCAAGAAGCTTTATACATCAAACAAGCTCCAAAGGATGGTATCTCTTCAGATCTACAAGTTCCACACGTTCCTCTTCTCCTTTGACAACTTCTCTTTTCTCCTTCAAGCCTTTCTTTTGCCAAAATGCGCTTTCCAAGGTCAAACACATCCAACAATGGAGAAATACGGGTCTTCTAGGGTTTTCTGAGGTTGAGGATGAGTATAAGAAGGCTAAGGGGTGAACCAACACGTTCCTTATATAGTGGCTGACCCTAAATTAGGGTTTGGAGTTTCTGAGAGTACGTTGAGCGTACCTCTAGTACACTGGGCGTACTCACCCGGCCACCCCACCATCTTTCCCTCTATTACACTGGGCGTACGTCCAGCTTATGCTGGGCGTACCCAGCTAAACTTCAAAATACATGCATGCATGTGACCTTTTCCCACTTACTCCACAAGGAACTATAAACAATAATCATCTTCAAAACACCGCAACTCCTCTAATCTAAACCTGCTCCCAAATAACTTTACATTCATACGAGGGTGATGAGAAGCCCAATGTTTCTAACAACATACACCAGCCCGAAACCTCCTCGGATGAGACCCATTTCTCGTAAAAGGACCTGAATTAACCTTCCTCTTAAATCTCAGGGACTCATAATTAAACACTTAAAGAACGGGGTGTTACAATTCTCCCCCACTTAAATTAGGCTTTGTCCTCGAAGCCTGCGACAACTCTACTCCGAAACTATCCCTGCAATGCACCGCCTGGCATTCACCGAACCAGGATAATCAAGATTCAACCATCGAAATCTGAAACCCAACTTTATCTTTCTTGCTGACAGGATGACACAAGCTTCAGCCCTAGAGCAACTCCCACGAGTTCTCCACCGCAATCTCATAACCGCACCAAACTGGCTCTAGTGTCCTCGGGTTAGGAAAACCCCGATACACTGATGACACTTTCAAACATCCATCCGGATGAATTTTCACCACAAAAACAAATCCATCTGGAATTCTGAGATTCCATCCATGCATTTCTGCCGAGCTCAGCAACCATCCAACCCGGATGTGCTCCCATACCACTGCCGCAATCTCGCTGCTCAATGACCATAATTGGACCACTCCCATCATAACCCTGCGCTACTACTTCCACCTCTGTGGATTCGCACTCCCTCTCGGAGTTACACTCCTCTCCCTTTCCTTACCAAGGAAAATCACTTGGCTGCCTTGACACTACCACAAGTGCCACGGTGCTCGCCCAATGCTACACCACTCCTTCATAGCGTATCCGATATCCATCCAACACACATACTCTTACTCTAATCGCAGGGACTCTCAAGCCCATGCACTATCTCAACTAATAAAGATCACTACCCGGGGCCAGACCTTCTAATGCTATCACACTGCCACATACACAATCCATATCCTCGAATTGATCCAATAATACCTGCAGAGTCTTCAGCATGACTGGACCGCCTCACCAGGCCTTCAGCCAATCTGGACCACTCTCAGAACCTTCAGCCAATCTGGACCACTCTCAGCGCCTTCAGTTTAGCTGGACCGTTCTTCGAGCCTTCGGCCTGACTGGTACGCCCACCGGCCTTCAGTCTATCCGGATCGCTCAACTAGCATTCATCATTCCGAGTTATCTCTCCGGGAAATCCTCCCATGCATACCGTTCTAGTCATCTAAGGGTTCCGAACTCTGTCTCCATCATACATACTCGATCCCGGCCCAATCCCAGGCCTTCCACAATCAAATGCCCTAGGTCTGTATCCCGCCCCGCATACCCGACACTTACTCATACCAGCCTACACTCTGGGCTGACAGAACATTGCTGAATCCCAAACAGCTAAGCAACCTCACATGCTCATCGATCTTCCGGAGAATTTTCCAATTCTCCCCCACTTAGGGTACTGACTATCAACCATCGGTCGCCATCACCGACCTCCCAAAACAACTCTGCACAAAACCAACACTTACACGCGGGCTGATTCCCACTAGCTCAAACAACCTTCACAAAAATCACATTTCCACACTGATCATCCGGCTCGAAAGAAACTCAATCTGCAGCTAACCACTCCTTAGGAAGCAGATGCTTCCCGACATTCAAACCAAAAGCCAATTTCCACTAATCACCCTCATACATAATAACCAACGAAATTTCCATACAATAACCCATAACCAAACCACAACCCTCAAAAACAAAGAATACCGCACCGAAAACCACACAAAGATACTAGCATATAAACAATACTCCACAATAATCGCAAGAAAATCAATACAACAAGAAAGGAACATACCCGCGTCTGCATCTGGCACTACTCTGACCTCCTCTGCTGTAAGCTGGAAAGCACGACCCTGAGCCCTTGGGGGCTCCGCTCCACCCTGACCTCCACCTGTGATCCTCAAAGTGGCCGGTGCTGGAGCCTGCACCGGTCCTGCAGCAAGCTGTGGACAGTTGACCCTCAAATGTCCAACCTGATGACAATGATAACAAATCCTCAAATCCCGAACCGGCGCTAACTGCCGACAATCCCTCGCATAGTGCCCCTCCTTTCCGCACTTGCGACATGCACCATCAGACCTACAAACTCCGGTGTGACTCCTCCCACACTTCCCACAAGTGTGGCTGCTCTGATCTCCCATCCTAGAATCAACGGTCTTGGACCGTTTCGGCGTCGGCTGCGACTGCACCGGAGCCTACCTCAGCTCACGCAACTGCAACTCAATCTCTAACTCACGCCGCTTGGCAGCCTCCTGCAACTCCAATAAGGTCTCGCACCTCTGCGTAGACACAAACTGTCTGATATCCCTCTTGAGCATGCTCAGATATCGAGACATCTGAGCCTGCTCCGAAGCGAACTCAGGGCAGAACATCGCCCTCTCAGTAAACATCCTGGTGATCTCAGTCACCGACTCCGAACCCTGCTTCAGCTCCAGGAACTCCTGAGCCAATCTCTCCCTCTCAACTCGCGGAACATAACGAGTGCTGAACATCTCTCTGAACTGATCCCATGAAACCGCAGCCCTCTGCGCATCTGAAGATGACCCCGTGGTCAATCTCCACCAATCCTTCGCCCCGAGCCTCAACAGGTTCAGAGCACACCTCACCCTCTGATCAGCAGGGCATGAACATGTGAAGAAACACCCCTCCACGTCCGATAACCATCTCATAGCAACAATCGGGTCCTGAACTCCATCAAAGGTGGGAGGCTTCGTATTATCGAAGTCCCGATACTGAAAACCCCGACTAAGTCCTCCCCCTGCCGCTGCTACAGCCGCTGTAGCTGCCGCGACAGCCGTCTCTGTGAGAGCTGCATAGCACTCATCAAAATACTCAACCATGGCGGTCTTGATCGACCCGAACAGTTCCGGCAACTCAGCCCAAAACAACGTAACAATCTCATCTCGCAGGGTCTCATGAATCCTCGCATCCAACTCACATGTGCTCATCTGACCAATAACCTCGGGCGGCACAGACCCGCCCGAAACTCCCTCTCCTGCTCCCGATCCTGAACCGAATCCACTCCCAGCATGCCTCGGAATCTCCATACTGAAAAACACCACAAAATCTCAGACACTTCCGACTATCCCGGGAACCAACTCTCTCAACCCAACCCTAGAGGTCATGGTTTCCCTGATATGCATATGGGTCCTGTGCTTTTAGTAGTGCGGGCCCATACTACCTTCCACACCTACCCATATTTGTATGAAGTACTACCACAACACCCTAGTGAAAACATGCATAACAAACGCTCAACCCTCACTACTAGAGGAACACTGGAAATCTCCCACAAGGAAACCCTAGGCTACAGGCATCACAAATCAGGCAACATTATCATGAAATCCTGAAAATCCCTTGCCTAGCACTAGCATGCTGTTCTATCAAGCTCAAAAACAAATATCATGTATGGTATTTTGGGGTTACTTACTGGCTCCGGTTGATTGTACCTCCGCGTCCTCCTTTACTCATTTTGAAAACCATTTTAAATTCTCTTTTGAAAACTCTCCTCGATTTGAGACTGGAGTCACACGAGTGTTCCTCCAGTTCACTCAAACCAAGGCTCTGATACCAACTTGTAACGACCGAAAAATTCCAACCAATTTAAATTTTTCAAAACAACTCGATTCCATTAAAATTATTACAAAAAGGTTTTCAATACAATTTATTTAAAGTAATCCCTGAATCACATCACGACCAAAAAAACATGAGGAGCGGTACGATCACGCCTTTGCCTTGCCACGGTCTCCTGAAGAACCTGAAAAACATAAAACCACAATTGTAAGCCCGAAAGCTTAGTGAGATATCCCCAAAATACCAACCACATATACCATACACGCATAACGTGCCATAACATATCCGATCACAGAACAGCCATGCACTTCGGGTCTACTGTGTGACTGGTCCGCCGCACCGACCAACGGTCCACCTGGTCTACCCTCCGAGTCTAGCCACATACATCGAGTCTGTAGTGTGATTGGCCCGCCCGCACCGAGCCTTCAATCCACCTGGTCCACTCTCTGAGTCTATAGTGTGACTGGTCCGCCCGCACCGGGCCTTCAGTCGGCCTGGTCCACTCTCCGAGCCTCGGCACGTCTGGTCCGCCCTCTTGGGGCCTTCAGCCTATCCGGACCGCTCGCTGGGCCTTCGGAACAACCGGTCCGCCCTGGGTATCTTGGCCTACAGCACAAAGCAGGACCCGCCTCAACCCAACTCCAGTCCAAACAACCATGTGCACATAAACATATAATGATATAACAGTTCACAGTTAACAAGCCGATCAAACAGATCACATAACATATCATCATCCTAATCAGGATACCGACCTAACTGGTCACTAGCATAGCATCACCCTACCTCTCAGGATACCGATCTCAATCACGTCTCTATCATATACCATCCTAGCTACCAGGATGCAAACATATCAAAGCAATAACATAACAACAAATACCCGGATCTCAATCCGATAAACTAGAAACTTAACAGTAAAAGGGTTTAATTCGTTTTTTTAAACCAGTATAACTTAAAGGACCTTTAGTGGTTAATTCTATAATACCTTAGTTTATACATCAGGGTCATATATAATTAATATCCGATAGGCAGTTGGATGTGTGCTTTCCGCCTTACTTCCTGTTCCTTGTTTGGTTGTGGGTTTAGGGCAGATTCACCCATTTAACTGTCCGTTTGATATTAGATTATATATAGCTTGTATAAACTAAGTGGTTATAGAAGGAACTATTGTGGTTACTATTTTTACTAAAGGAAATATATGATTTTCTTAAAGAATGTTTTCATCAATTATAAATAACTATTACAGTTAACTCCGTAAGTACCAAATGAATACACCATGGTTATATATAGTGAAGATCTAACAAACAATGAGATGTGTGACTTCTGCCTCATTCCCTGTTCCTAACAATAATTGGGCCCAGAATACTCTATCCATAAATTTCCAGACTTGGCCCATTAACCAATTGTCCACCAACGGCCCAAACTCAAAGCCCAAAAATGAAAGTCCAACAGGAGGAGTACGCTGGGCGTACCCTCCTTGGTACGATGGGCGTACAGCAATGCAACGCGAATGAGGATCGGGGCTTTGGCCCGCTACGCGGGGCGTAACTACGCTACTCATTAAGTCATGATAACTCCTTAATAGCTTAAGCTCTTAAGCCCAAACTTCAGATCCATAGGCCAAATATGATTAGAATTCATAAAGTCTCAGACTTTATCACTTGGGATGTCCTTAAGCTCTTAATCCAAGGTCTTAATCCATTAAGACTTATATATCTCACACATGGCACAACTACAGCCCTTGGGACCTCATTTTTCTCACTCAAGACCTCTCCAAAAGTCTGAAAGGACAGATAATCATGACCAAGTCGAAATATGCAACAAGGTGAGGACTTTTGGGACAAGAATGGTGACAAAGCTCCAAAATACATAGATCTATACAATATGAAGGTCAAGCAAGAAGCTTTATACCTCAAACAAGCTCCAAAGGATGGTATCTCTTCAGATCTACAAGCTCCACACGTTCCTCTTCTCCTTTGACAACTTCTCTTTTCTCCTTCAAGCCTTTCTTTTGCCAAAATGCACTTTCCAAGGTCAAACACATCCAACAATGGAGAAATACGGGTCTTCTAGGGTTTTCTAAGGTTGAGGATGAGTATAAGGAGGCTAAGGGGTGAACCAACATGTTCCTTATATAGTGGCTGACCGTAAATTAGGGTTTGGAGTTTCTGAGAGTACGCTGGGCGTACCTCTAGTACGTTGGGCGTACTCACCCGGCCACCCTGCCATCTTTCCCTCTATTACGCTGGGCATACGTCCAGCTTACGCTGGGCGTACCTAGCCAAACTTCAAAATACATGCATCCATGCCATGCATGGGACCTTTTCCCACTTACTCCACAAGGAACTATAAACAATAATTATCTTCAAAACACCGCAACTCCTCTAATCTAAACCTGCTCCCAAATAACTTTACATTCATACGAGGGTGACGAGAAGCCCAATGTTTCTAACAACATACATCAGCCCAAAACCTCCTCGGATGAGACCTATTTCTCGTAAAAGGACCAGAATTAACCTTCCTCTTAAATCTCAGGGACTCATAATTAAACACTTAAAGAACGGGGTGTTACAATAGTATGGACCAGATCTGAACTTTCGAGCCCATAGGAATGAGGGAGGCAACTTAATCTATTAAGCTGCTCAAGACTCGGTGCCCACGGTGTGGCACCAGGTTGCCACGGTGTGGTGATAAGGAATATCGTGATTGACAGTTGTTGGAGGGCCACACCGTGGCAATAGGTGGCTCCAAGGTATTAAACCTATAACTAGCATACAATTGTCATACACTACACAAGAATCTAGTTAGGATAACATACCTTATCTTAGAGCTTGAAGTCTTGATGTATCTAGCCTTAAGAGCTTAGCCCCAATAGTGTGGAAGCCTCAAGTGGAATCACGACACATCATGAACAAAGCATGAACTTGAGAGAGAATCCCCATGCACCCAAAATCACCATGAACTCCATGAATACACATGTATCTTACAAGTCTTTCACAAGTGGCGATTTTGGCTGTGAATGGATGTATTTATATGTGGGATTTCTAGGGTCATGGATAGAACCCAAATCCATACCCATGGGTCTTATGACCCATGATTCATGTAGCCCAACTCTTTATGTATCCAGACATAAACTTAGTCCAACATGGATCATAAGCCCAACACATATAAATATAACTAATTAACATAATTAGTCCCCATAGATTTAATTAGTATCTTATCATCACCAAACTAATCTCCAAATTAACTCTTGATCAATAATAATTAACTCATATGATTTCATATTAATATATTATAACTTATAATATACTAACAAATCATATATAACATCTTATCTCAAAAGTCCATCCTAACAAATTGTCCTGATAATATGCAACCCAAATGGACCTTGCTACTCTCGGGTCAAGTATATACTAATAATAGTTATGGGCTTAGACATCTAATCCAACAGTCTCCCACATGGATAAGTCTAAAACTATTATTGCATGTACGACTTCATAACTCGACTAGCAATCGTAGCTCTTAAAGCCGCCGTCGAACTCTGAACAAATCAAATGAAGCGTCCATTAGATAAGTGATCATATATAACTCCATTCGAGATATCATATGGACTGAGACATGGATTACAATCATTCTCTCATTCCATTTGTTGTTTCCTAATTTTCGATTTATGACAACTGACTAATTGAACAAATCAAATCAGTCCAGGCTTGGCCAAGCACTTAGGGTGTCATCACTAAATCATCGAGGGGCGCACAGATATCGCTTTTATCCTTATGTGGTAAAAGGAATGGATAAACTTCGACTCAAATGCTTGTACCGACTATTTGTTGAATCATACACAAAGACACGTTTTATAACATCAAGTTACTGATGCGTTTTCGTACAATCAATGTATAACCAACTATTTGTTGAATCATACACAAAGACACGTTTTATAACATCAAGTTATTGATGCGTTTTCGTACAATCAATGAGGAATATAAGATATTATCATCTCATGATTCACTCGTGATAAAATCCATGAAGTTATTGAAATGAGTGTGAGTTTAATCCAATACTCAGAACTTATGAGCACTCATGAATGTTGTAGCAACCATTGATATGTCTAATGCACCTTAGACAAATCTTACAAGCCAAATTCATGACAGTCTTAATTCAATACCTACTTCCAACGTATGACCGATTGTGGAAAGTTTGAATAAAATAATTATTCTAGATGTCAAAACATGCAAAGTGAAACATAAGAATAATACTAATCCTATATGGCCCCAACACTTTGAGAGTAAATAAAAACACCTTTTATCTAAGCACCATATTGATTACTCATTATTCAATGTTTCGATTTTATCAACTTAATACTTGAATAAAAACAATAGTCATGCCATGCACCAAGCATGCACTCTATATTTACCTATGGTCCTTTCTCTTGTGAAATAGATTAATTGAACACGACTCCAATGATGCTCATTTCACAACCCAAATCCGTTTTGTAAATGTAAGAATACCAAACTCTTGCCATTTAGTGTAATTAGTTAGCTTCTAAACTTATATGCAATGATTCACTTGTAATGACTATGCACAAAAGTCACAAAGACTTGGCAACAGACATTACAAAGAATTCCAATGGAGAGCAATTCCATGGAACCGAAGTCTCAAATTCAAAGTTCATTCCTTTGAACACCCTTCTTGCATTAAGCTTTCTAATATTACACACAATCAAAGAATAACTTCCGCCTATGGAAACAATTCCATATTAACATTTTGACTATCACTTTTGAACAAGAGTTGCCTCTTTTTTAGAATATGTCAATATGGTCCTTTCCAAAGTTTACGTTGTACTTCCAATTGTCCACGAGCAACCAATCTTTGGTAAACCTCAGATTTTCCTCGACAATTGCTTAATCATTTTATTCATATCCGGTTCTATTTCTTTTTCCCTCTTAATGCCCTAAGCATTTGGAAAATTTAGAATGGATGTAATCGATCCTATACCTGTAGCATATGGGACACGATTCATGCTATAAAAATTTTATTTGCCATTTTCTCACAATTCGAACTATGAAGAGGGTTGCCGTAATCATAATCGAATTTTGAGAACACAACATATATAGAATTTCCTTACATTGAACCATTCCAACATAACATTCATATATATCGTTGACTAAAGTTGATTAAAATCTCAATCTAAGCTTGTAGAATTGGAATGAAGTATAAAATCCTCTCCCTTAATTATAACAAAACAACTTTTCAAAGCGAATTGAAACTTTTTTTTCTATAATTAACATTGCTAACTTGCAAGACATAACATAATAATCATGCTCCCACTAACATGATAGTTTAACTAGCATAACACTTTATGCTCCCACTAGCTTTGACATGTACCCGGAAATCAGTTGGACTTCTAGAAATCGATACTTTATTGACTTTCTTACCAAAGTTCAGTTTTCTAATACGAGATGCATTGATAAGACTTTATCAAAATCATACACCTTTCCTTAGATAACTCACATGTGTGTTTAAACAATTTTAGAACTATGAAAAGGGATGTCATAATCATAGTCTCAACTGTTTTGACCTTTGCCATTACTCACAAGTCTATGTTAGTGTGTCGATTAACCACACGTGCTCCACTAATGACTTTGGGAATGCAAATATCATAATTGTTATCTTCAGAAAATCTACTTAGTGAAAGAGTTTCCTCACCATCATTTTCATGAATCAGAGAGAAACCTTATGACACTTAGATTTTCTATGGCGTAAGTGTTCCTATCCATGCGAATTTGTCATAACCATAATCATAAGACAAGGTTAGTGACAAAACCAAACTCATATGGACTGAACTTGTTTTAATCTTAATTTCTTGCCACCTGGCAGCACAGGGCCTACCACTGCTTCCAGGTTGTTATGCAAACAATTGAGAACTCATAGAACTCACAAGCATAGTCAATTTTTAACTAGAATAGACACAGAAATAAGAATATGTCAGCACGATATGTTACAAACCTCAAGTCGGGTGCCAGTGATAGAATACAGGTTTTACTCTTGATTAGATCTTGAAATTCTTTCAGGATCTTTAAGACTCCCACTATCCTCTTGACACATAAAACATTCTTGCTAAATATTCAAGAGTTAGTGTGGATTCTTATCAAGATAAACACTTCTCACAATTGGTCTTAGTTGGTCTCCGTTTTATCCAAAACATCACAACTTACCAATTTCAAATGTACAAGAGTAAGAAACATTTTAGTCTTACATTTGACAAGTTTTAGAAACCTTTCTTAAAATTATGTCACTCAAGTTACAATCTTAGACTATGACTCTAAGACTTGATTTTGGAACGAAGCATGATTTATCTTTTGATTTAACCATTTCAACAATTCATGATTCCTCTCCTTAGCCAAACAAATGCACTAAGGTGTCTTTAGAGGATCAATTGTGATGCGGTTTTTATAATCACTAAGATAATCATAAAACAAGATACTCAAGTACTCTCCCATCTCTTCAGATTGGAGAAACTTTTATCTTTCTGACTAATTTGATTCTTCTTATTCATTTTGCCAATCATTGAAACCTTTCCAATGTTTCAGAATTACACTTAAACTTGTAAGCATAACCATATTTACTAAACTTTAGTAAATCATAATGAATAACCTTATTAGCCTTTGTGGTGGACCTGACCAGTGCACAACCCAATGTACCCGATCCTTTAGTCCTTCACTTGAGTCACATGTAGATATGAACAAGGAATTAGTCTTAATTTACAAAAGATGAAAATTCTCATTCATCATACAATACAAGTTGCATGATTACAAGTTTCTATCCAACTGAAACTTGGGTGATGAGAATCTTTCCTTATTTGGTAAATTATGACACTACCACAAATGAAAGAATCAAATCCATTTTCCAATATTGCTATCAACGAAATCATAGAAACGACATTTTTTAACAAATGTCATTGTAAGGATACTTAAAATAAATAAAATCAAAACTTTTCTTTTACTTTAAAACTTGCGGAAAAAACTTATCTTTACAATGCAAATACATATGAAAACATGTTGTTGTCTATTCCTAAGCAATATATCATAACTCTTAAGCAGCAACTCAAAATTCTAATCTTCGAACCATGCAATCGAAATCCATCTATTCGCGATCAAAATCAGCTTACTCTTTCTTTAAGGTTCCTTACTTTTCTTTGATTCTACAAAACATCAAAGTGTAATTACATTACATCGGGTATTAAGAATCTCCAAATAAGAACTTAATAGAGTTAGATAGTGGACTTTACCTGAAGTAAAGTCGAACCTTTTTTACCTTACCATCCTTATGATCTTTCAGGTAAAATGGGCAGCTTCGCAACCAATGTCCCTTCTCTTGGCAATAGAAACATATTGACTCTTTGGTAATGGGACTATCTCTGACTTAGCCTTTCTCTTTACCATTTGGTCAACCGAGTTGACTATGGATGAACCCTTTCTATTGGGAAGAGAAAGCTTTTCTGGATATCCAATGTTACCATTGTCAATGTCCATGGAAGTTTGGGAAGTTGATCTTCTAATCAAATTTGCTTTACCAGTGCTCCAAATCATTGTTGATTCAGCAGCATCAAGCAAATATGTAAGATCATCAAGGTTCATGTCATAGTCTGTTACATAGTAGTCCTTAAAGAACTCACTATGTGGCTTAGAAAGTGATTGACGAACCCAGTCAACAGTTAACCTCCTTAAGACTTTGACAACCACTCTCTCAGCTTGCCAATATGTGACTTAATCTCCAAGATATAAGCACATATAGACTTTGCTTGCCAAATAGGGATTGAGTGACCCTGAACTTGTGGGTCAGGGAGAATTGTTGGAAGAGGTGGAGGAAGTGAAGTATGATGTCTAGTCCTATTAATTCCCAACAAAGGGATTGATCTTTCACCTTGATTACCATTTGGGATATCATATTCTTTAGGAAAGCTCTATCCAAAAGGATGAGGAAGACCATAGTTGTCTGAACTTAGACATCTATGAGGGAGAAATTCAAGTTTCAGTTGATTTAATTCCTTAACATAACACTCAATATGAAATATTAAGGCTAGGACCCAACAAACTATTTAATAACTTCGAAGAGGGATGTCGTAATCCAAGCTACAAAATATTTGAAGGTAGGTAAATGACGATTTACCAATTTCCACCATGAAAAACAAAATAAATTATTAAGTTTTAATTGGATTCGAAACTCCTAGATATTTTTAGATTCATTGAACTTTCAATGACATGTTTAAATCTCGATTGTTCCCTCTCAAGTCTGTGACTGGGTTGCCGAGGATCACAAACAAGGTGTGAATAACCATCTAAATTGACTTGGTACCCTTAATTTTATCACCTAATCGATGTTTCGGTTAACCACACACGCTCCACCGATCTATGATAAAATCTAATTCACCATTTGGCACACATTGTCAGTCCCATGTTAGTGTGACGGTTAACCACACACGCTCCACTAACGACTTAACAAGGTGCAAAGTGTAATTTCATGGGTTAGCACCATATCACATTTTCCTAAGTAACTAAGATTAAGAATTTATAAGTGTTTAGCTACTTAGTATTTATCATTATACTTTTAATGAAGGGAGAATTATAGTCCTACCCTACCCATTCGGCTAACGACCCTCCACCAGTCAAGGAAGCGGTGGGTGAGAGTGGATACCCATTAAAGTACCATTTTATAGGCAGTAACCTTATACCCCCCCTATAGACTGGCTTCGTGAATGAGGCCTACTAACGGTAAGATTGACTTTACTCTTATATATATATATATATATATATATATATATATATATAATGATTAACTTTTAATATTATAATAGTATAAGGTTGAATTTTAAACTTTTAAAATTCTAAGGTTTAATTTGGAATTAAAGTATACATGGGGAGGTAACTTTGCAAATTCCAAAACATGATGGCAAGTTTTGAAACTTTTCAAAACTCTTAGATTTTCATCAATTATGAGTTTAATAAAGGTTTTAGAAATCTTTAATGAAGAGACTCTTGAACATCCATAACTTGAGAACAAGTTATGGAGTTCATAAAACTATTTATGACAAAAACACTGTTCATTTTGTAACCTATGGTTTTAATAACCTTTTTTAATGAGACTTTTCATATAAATTGAGAGCAAGTTACAAAAACACATATTATGAATAACTTTTAGATAAATTTGGATTGAAAACAACTATCACAAACATGTCTAGCAATATTCATAATCTTGATTAAACTCATATGAACAAGACAATTCAAATCAAACAATTTTCATGTAATTAGCCTAATCATTAAACTAATACAAAACATGAAACTTTTGTCAATAATCTTTTGAATTGTATTAGAATGATCATTACCACATCAAAAACATGTTTATAGGTTCAAAAACTGCTTATGGTAATGTTCTTAGTCCAATTCCAGCCAAGAAACTCGAAAATATGCATTCTGGGAGACAAACTCATCGAGTTCATCAAGAAACTCATCGAGTTCATGCTTTAACACATGAACTTGTCGAGTTTCTTGTCTGGGCAGATTCCTGGCTTCGAAAAATGTGTTGCATCAAGTATAATTGAAAACAGCCCTAGGCTCTGATACAACTGTTGGGTTTTGAGCATTCTAACACTCCTAAGGTGTTCATGCAACTCTAAATACCTTGGATCCTTGTTTTCACTAATTATACATGCAATGGTGTTTCCAAGGTATTAAACCTATAACTAGCATACAATTGTCATACACTACACAAGAATCTAGTTAGGATAACATACCTTATCTTGGAGCTTGAAGTCTTGATGTATCTAGCCTTAAGAGCTTAGCCCCAATAGTATGGAAGCCTCAAGTGGAATCACGACACATCATGAAAAAAGGATGAACTTGAGAGAGAATCTCCATGCACCCAAAATCACCATGAACTCCAAGAATACACATGTATCTTACAAGTCTTTCACAAGCGGCGATTTTGGCTATGAATGGATGTATTTGTATGTGGGATTTCTAGGGTCATGGATATAACCCAAATCCATACCCATGGGTCTTATGATCCATGATTCATGTAGCCCAACTCTTTATGTATCCATACATAAACTTAGTCCAACATGGATCATAAGCCCAACACATATAAATATAACTAATTAATATAATTAGTCCCCACAGATTTAATTAGTCTCTTTTTATCACCAAACAAATCTCCATATTAATTCTTGATCAATACTAATTAACTCATATGATTTCATATTAATATATTATAACTTATAATATATTAACAAATCATATATAACATCTTCTCTCAAAAGTCCATCCTAACAAATTGTCCTGATGATATGTAACCCAAATGGACCATGCTACTCTTGGGTCAAGTATATACCAATAATATTTATGGGCTTAGACATCTAATCCAACGATATGTATTATGCTCGTTGTTTCTATGGTACTTGCATGGATGTCCATGAGGTGGCTCTTAGCACTGGTCCGCGACCTGGCAAGGAAAGAACTTGATACGACTCATGACATAAAGGCAAGACTATGGTTTGAACATATCAATCTCTTTTGTATGTATGGTATGTGGTATTTTGGGGAATGCACTAAGCTTTGTGCTTACGATTTTATATTTATGGTTTCAGGTACTTCCAGTTCATAATGGAAGGGCATGATGTGTCTGCACTGCATCCCCTAGAGTTTTCCACATTGGCAATTAATGATATTACTCTGATGTTTAAATAATATATCACTTTGATCAGTTTTGGAACAATTCGTTTGTATGATTTATTATTTTAAAAATGAAAATTTTACTATGAATTTTTGGGACGTTACAAGTTGTTATCAGAGCCTTGGTTTGAGGGATTCGGGAACCCTCTTGGGTGTGACTGAACTCAAACTGAGGAATTAGTAATCTTTTGAAAGAAAAAAAATTTCTAAAAAGATTTTTATAAAGAAAAAGGGATGCGATGTGTGTAATCAGCCGAGCTCAAGTAAGTGATTCCCATAATAGCCATACATGTTGATATGTTATATGATATGGATGCTTGCATGCTAGGATAAGGCTAAGGATACTTCGGGAATTGCATAATAGATTTTCCTGTTATGTGATGCCATGTAGCCTAGGAGGAATGGAATGCTATGATAGATTTGGAATCTGTATTGACATAAGTAATTGCTAAGTGTATGCTTTAAAAATTGTATATGACTAGGATCATATAGCCCTAGAATCACTGATTTTTTCCTGTTCCTTTCCATGTTGTGGTCTTAGGGTAGAGTCTTTTATTCAACAATCTATTTGATCCTGTATTGTGTATAATCTGCGTGCATAAGGCAATCGACAGTGAGAGTAGAAGTTCCTAGAATGGTAGTAGCAAGTGAGCATTACGAGAAGTCCTTTGATTGATTTGTGCCTTGGAGTGTTACTGCCTGAATGCTACTTGCTTTTTGCTTTGTGGGATTCAAATTGACGTGAGTTAATTATTTCATAAATATATTATGTTGCATGCTGAGAAGGTTAAATAATCTCAGAGTGATTGATTTGGCCCTATTGCGCATCTCTCGTTTGAGTCTAACCATTGTAGGGTTAAGTCTTTTACTCAAAGGATTATCTAAGCTTTATGGCACGTGATCATATTCATCAAGTAGTTAGTTGACATTAGTGAGAGTTCTTCAGCAGCTGATGGCAGGGTGAGGTCAAAAAACTATGAAGTGTTTTAGTGGGTATGGATGCGCTGTTTAGCGAGTATTTAGAGTACCAATTTTGAGAAGGTGTCATGGGGGCTTCAGGATCATTCTTGAGGAAAGTATGGATAGGTGTGGAAGGTAGTATTGGGCTCGTACTACTGAAGCACAAGATCCATAATCGAATCAAGGAGTGCCACAGAGAATCTAGGAAGCCTATGGGTTGTTCTTGAGTGTGTTCTGATCATTTGTATGATTGTTTTTCAGAATGGTGATGAGCACGCATGGAAGAGGTTTAGGTTCTGGTTCAGGCTAAGGTGCAGGTACTGAGCCGATTGATGAGCAGATTGCAAAGTTCATCTTGTTGGAGATCACTTGCGGTATTTTGGAGCAAACTCTTGTGGTCCTTGGGTCGGTCAAGGAGGAGATTATGGGGATTTTGGATGAGCGTTTGGGAACATTCCACATCGAGATTATGGCTATTATGGGAGCCTGCACTCTTTCTTTCTGCGAGTTTCATGCTTGTGGAGCTTCTAAGTTCTTTGTGGAGAAGGAGCCCATTGCTAGTAGGAGGTGGTTAGCAGATATGGTGAATGCTTTTCAGACGAGCTTCTACTTCGAGGGGTTGAAGGTCATATTTGCTTCCTGTCTTCTGAAAGATAGAGCAGGAGATTAGTGTGAGGAGGTAGACTTCGCTTTAGGAGGCGAGGGCATTGAGACAATGTCTTGGGATGAGTTTGTGACCCAACTTAGGGCGGAGTTTGCACCAGCTATTGAGGTGCAACAGTTGGCGAGGGAGTTTCAGGACCTTCTCCAGACAACTAAGACTGTGGAGGAGATCTCAACCAAGTTTAGGGAGAGTGCTCTTTTGGTTCCTCAGTATGTCGCAGATGAGGAGATGAAGAAGACTCGATACTATGATATGTTTTGAGACAATATCAAGGAGTTTGTGAGCTTTTCAGCTTGTCGTACTTTGGAGGACATGATTTTTAGATCCCGAGAGCGGAAAATTGATTTGGAGCACCCAGGGAAGAGGAAGCCAGAGCAGGTGCAGATTGTTGGGGGTCCTGCAAAGAGACCTAAGACTTCAGATCAGCATATGATGGGCTAACAGTGCCGAGGTCAATGCATCACGTGCGGGAAGCAACATGATGGAGTTTAATGATCTAGGAGTTGGGTTGCTACAAGTGTGGCATGATTCGTCATGTCAGCAGAGATTGTGCCCAAAGAAGGAGTCTGTTACGTTTCCTGTGCAACCAAGTGGGCCACAAGAAGGGCGACTATCCGGAGTTGACGAAGGGAGTAGTAAGGGCATCTGTTCTAGCCAGTCTGAGGATTACTGATGGTCGTGAGGGTAGAGTGGATGTTCCCATTGTGAGGCGCCTTGCATTGCAGTCACAAGCCGAGGAGATTTGAGTTCCACCAGTTGACGTCGCAGGTATGTGTTGTATTTGAACGGTTTTGAGCATCCAAACAACCTTAAGGTACACATACAACCCTAAATGATTTGGATCTATGTTTTCTCTAATTATACATGTAAAATGATTTTCCAAATTATTTCCCTAACTAGCATACAAACATGGGTACTAGTATAACTAAAATCTAGTTAGAACACATACTTATTCTTGTTGCTTGATTCCTTGGACCTTTAAGAGACTAGCACCCTAAATGTGATGCCTCAAATGCTTCACACAACACCACCAACAATGGAGGACTCGAGAGAGAATACTTGTACACAAAAATCGGCTACGGCTCTTCCAAGAACAGTAAGGTCCCAATTTTAGGAGCTCATGGGTTTCTTATATAGTGTGGCAAAGCTAGGGTTACACCATGTAAACCCTAATGTGCATGACCTTCCATATTCCTTATGCTCCATGGATTTAAACCTCCATGGATCATCCATGGGTTGTCACATGGGTTTAGCCCAACATAAGGAAACAAGGATCATTGGCCCACACTATTAGAATGAGTGATTTACCAAATCAACCCCTTATATTTAATTAGTCTCTTTTGATCACAAAATTAATTCTTGATCAATACTAATTAAATAATATGATTTCATATTAATATATTAGAACTTATAATATATTAATAAATCATGAATATCCTCTTCTCAAAAGTCCATCCTTACAAATTGTTCTGGTGCCATGCAACCCAAATGGACCATGCTACTCTCGAGTCAAGTACATACCAATTATAGTTATGGGCTTAGACACTGAATCCAAAAATATTGACCTCCTTCATGCTCTTATTAATTGTGTTTATGACTATATGTTTGTGTGTAAGACACTATATGTGGTTTGTCTAAGTCTCCGCTAGAAGTTAGAATTTTCCTCATGATGGTCTAGACATTATATTTTGAGAACCTTCATATGCCATTTTGTATACCGAGAGTCATGCTTAAAGAATATTTGGGTAATCCGGTTTTGGATTTCGATGAGGGAAGCATCGACCAAGTCAGAACAAGCTTTATGTGGGAGAAGACCAGCAGCCAGTTTGATTTTTGGTGGTATCAGAAAGGAATTCAAGGAATCCGCTAGGTGGACATGCTATATTTGAATGGAGGAATTGTAGGGACCTTTTGAGGTTTTGAGGCAATGTGGAATTGGTTTGATCGTGGGTGTAAGATCAGTAGTTGTCAAGTTCCTACCTTCGAAATACGGTTAATTACAGGTTCGAATGTGAATTGCTCTAGTGTAAGTAGGCCGTTGAACTGGTTGGGTGCTCGTTTTGATAGTTTAAATTTTATTCTTTGCCATCCGATAAAGTCATCAAGGATTTGTAGTGGATTTAGTGGAAAGTGCTTGGGAATATTGAGCTCGTTGAGATTTCGGGGAGTATTCATCCAATTTTGGAAGGTGTGTGTTCTCTAGGATTGACTAGTAATGGATGCTAGTTCTTGTAAGCTCAGGTTGTCGACAATTTCGGATAGTAATTTAGCGGGATGGTTTGGAAATCCATTGATTTCATAGTTGGAAGGGCGCAGTCAAATCCAAGTAGGAGAGAACCGTTTGGATTATTGGGAATGATTTCAGATGAGAAACAAGGAGGAGTTCCATAACCTAGACAAGATGAGAGCTAGTTCTGGTCGCGGTATGGATTGATGTTTGCTCAAGGAATGAGGATTCAAGTTACCTTATGCATCAACAGTGGCATATGGTGGATATGTGTTTAGATTCATATTATGGGTTGTTTTAGAGCCTCTGTACATGTTCTTTTCTGATTATGGCCTTGGGGTTCAAAGCATAACCCAAACACCTAGTTGGGGTATAGTCGAATGTGGGTTAGACTCTTGATGATTATGGTTGGTATGGTAGATAAAAGGTAAGACCATGGGTTGGGACTATGGTAGTATAAAAGTGTTGTAAGATACAGGAGTGGTCGTAGCATTCACTAGATTGGGAGATAATGGTAGAAGTGTTGTAAGACTGCGGGGTAGCCATAGTATTCACTAGGATAGAAGGTAGTGGTAGAAGTTTTGTAAACCTACGGGGTGGCCGTCGCATTCACTAGATTTAAAGCTAGTGGTAGAAGTGTTGTAAGATTGTGGGGGTGGTCGTAGCATTCAATAGGTTGGAAGGTAGTGGTAGAAGTGTTGTAAAACTATAGGGTGGCTCGTAGAATTCACCTGGTTAATAAGCATCTGTGAGAGTGTTGCAAATCTACGATTTGGCATAGTATTTTTCTCTAGGTAGAGTTACACCCTTTCTTGATGGGTTGTGAGATTGTGAGAGGCCATAGTATTCGTGGGATTGAGGATTATTGAGGGTTGCTTGGGGCCGGTTGTGATGTAAGACTTCAGCTAAGCGAATAATATTCGTTTAGAGCAAAGTAGATTATGTTGCATTGGTATAATGGTTGGTTATGTTAACTCTGGTTGGATCAAGAGGGTTGTTGGATCCATTATGGCAAGAAGGCTAGGACAACTCTTTCCAGATAGACCCTCATTTGAAGTCGCATGGTGCGATTGTACGTGAGGTTATCAACCTCAGCAACCGGTTGGATATCCAGTAATTCAGTTAATTGGTAGGTAAGTACGAGGCCAAGGAGGTCTCGGTTATATCATAAATGTCATTATGGGACAACAAGATGAGCCTTAGATGGTACCAATGATTAAGACTCGTGTTGGGAGTTGCCTTTGTTCCCAAGTGAAAGGATTCCAGCGATGATGAATGGTCAGGGATTATGTTTCTTAGTGGAATCAAAAAGATAATTTACGGTCAACAACATTTTTATTCGGTTTGGGTTGCGAAGTGCAGTCGTATTGGCAGTGATTCAGAATGGTTTTGTATCTTGGGAACTTAGACAGGGTATTAGATTTTTGGATGTTAAGCTGAGTAATGATAGTTATTCTTCATTGGTTAACGTTAGCGATGCAAGGATTCAATTATCGTTAGTATGTGGGTCCTGCTAAATTTGGGTTCGATTAATATGTTGGAGGGTTAGCGTATGTTAAATTCGAATTTTATCGGGGTTCTGGAAGAATTGTTAGAATCGTCTAGTGTGCCTGGAATGTAGTGAGAAGTGATTTCGAGGACGAAATCTAATATAAGTGGGGGAGAGTTGTAAAACCTGTGTTCAAGTATGGTTTAGCTTTTATTCTCTAGGTCTAAAGATGGAGCTTTTGGGAAAAACTATGTGTCATGGCGTGGAGCAAGGATGCCCACGACGAGGCATTGAATAAATGACACACACATTTTATTGAGCCATCATGATGTGGCGGCTGTTCTGGCCCAATATCATCATTCTTTTAGGGTTCCCTTCATATTTAAACTCCCTAAACCCATTTAAGGGTTCCTTATCAACCTCTAAGCCCTCTTTCACCTCAGAAAACCCTAGCCTCTGTCCATTTTTTGATTCTTGAGCTTTTTGGAGCTTTCTTAGCTTGGAGAAGAAGAGAATAAGCAGAAGAAGGTGCTCTATTGTTGGATCTTGCAAGTAAGCAACACTATCAACATCTCTCATTGTGTTTTGGACCTTTGTAAGTTTCAAAAGCTCAAAATTTATGGCTTGAAGTGTTTATATCTAATATATTGTCTCATGTTCCTCATGTTTGAGCAAGTTTGGTGGGAAGGAAGTCATAAAGTTGGCAACTTATCACTCTCCCAAGTCCTAAGAGTATTATATGTTATGTATCTAGTCTTTAATGGAAGACCTTTTATCATTTGCCTAAGTTTTGGCTTTTAGGGTTCATATTTTGACCTAAGATGGATCTTAGACATGTATTGGACATTCATGTCTATAAAACTTCCACCTTTTATGATAGATCTAATATTAGAAACCCTTCCAAAGTAGTTAGGTTAAGATCTGAACTTTATCCATTTAGACAATAGTAAACTTTATCCATTTAGACAATAGTATGGACAAGATCTGAACTTTGGAGCCCTTAGGATCGAGGGGTGCAACTTAATCCATTAAGTTGTTGAAGACTCAGTGCCCACGACGTGGCACCAAGTCGCCACGGGGTGGCGATAAGGAATATCGTAATGGATTTTCGCTGGAGGGCCACAGTGTGTCTATAGGTGGCCACGACGTGGCAGTTGACTGAAGTCAACGTTGGCCTTTGACTTTGACATGGGTTGACTTTGGGCTAAGATGGTTGATCTCAGTATGTAGTCTAAGGTTGGACCTTGTATGTTGTGATAGGAATGTTGTACCAGTAGTTGCGTGACTTTGAGTTGAGTATTAGTCGGCTTTGTTATTCAGGTGAGTTTCCCTACTGTACTCGGGGGTCGAAGGCACCAATGTTGCTCATTAACTTATGTTATATAGGAAGACTAGGGTGACCCATTGCATTTGTATGAAAGATTTAGAGGTGGCTCCCGAAAAATTATATGCAAGACCAGAGACTAGACCTTATCAAATATATGTAGTATGCTTGTTGTCTCTATGATACTTGCATGGAAGACCAAGAGGTGGCTCTTGGCAAGGAAAGACCATGATATGACTCATGGCATAAAGGAAAGACTATGGTTGACACATAACAATCGCAATTGTATGTATAGTATGTGGTATTTTGGGGAACTCACTAAGTTTTGTGCTTACAGTTTCATATTTATAATTTGAGGTACTTCCACTTCAAAAGGAAAAGGCCCGACGTGACTGCACAACATCCCCCCCAGAGTTTTGCACGTTGGCAATTAATGATATTACTCTGATGTTTAAATAATATACTCACTTTAATTAGTTTTGGAACAACTCGTTTGTATGATTTGTTGTTTTAAAGATGAAAAGTTTACTATGATTTTTTGCGATGTTACAAAATTATAAATTATCACTTCGTTTTTGTGGTAAAGTTGTAGGTTGAGTCCATATTTTTTTTCACTCGGATATTCTCTGTAGTTTCGATTTGTTTTGGTTATTATGATCCATGATCAAGTTAAAAAATTAAGATAACTTTGTGAATATTTTAACTTTATTTTTATATTTTATTATATATATATATATATATATATATATATATATATATATATATATATATATATAACAGAGACCAACCACCATACCCTACCACCCATTTATCCATGCCCCTTCTGTCTTTTTTTTCTTTCGGAAAACCATGGTTGTACGCTTTTAGGCTAGAGGTAGTGGTGCTAAACTCCCTCATGTTACAACAGTGACGTGTAGTCGTCACCTCAACATTTAGCACCAAAGTGTAGCTTCTTACCATACCTAAGGAGTGATGTCACACTTATTTTTCTTTTTCTTTGTTTAATAAATAAAAACTTTAGTTTTAATTAAAACATAATATCTCATTAAATAAAAAACATAGAATCACATTAAAAAAATCCAAAAACTTAGAAAAAAACTAAAAATCTCAAACCTAAAAAAAACATACAGACACATCAAACGATTTTTTTTAAAAATCCTACTTAGCGTAAGGCTTTTTTTCATCGACATTCATTGTCAAAACAATTTTAAGGTCCTCCCCAGTCAGCTGCGATGTGTTCATCGTTAGTATTTTCAATTCTCTTTCCCTTTGTTTCCGAACCTCTCTCTTGAAAGTAATTTGCAAAATTTTGTTATGTCTATCTTTTATACCTTTCTTATCGTCCCCGATGTCTTTCAAATCATCTGAATCTAATGTTTTTCCTTTGCCATTGTTTTTTGTCCCTTCCCATTGGTTGGGAAGGTGGTGAAATTTGAACCGGCTCATCTTCATTGATGTCGAAACCAACACGACCAATAGATGTAAATTGCTCGGATTCAGATGTTCTTGACCGTTTTGAACCACTCTCGGTATGGTCGTCAAATTTCTTGTATAATTTTCATTTTTTTTTTGTCTTTGATGACATTCCAAACTTCAACAAACTTGAAAAGCTTCTTGTTTTCTTTTTGGTAGACTTAAAGCTTTCAACAAAATCACGACATTGCTTTTACCGCTTCTCCATTGTCGTTTCATGTTGTTATACAAATTGCTAAACAACATGACTTCCTTGTTCATCTTCCCCCATTTCGAGTAAACTTGGTATTTTGAACGATATTCGAGAAGGTTCATTCCTTTGTGGAACCTATGTTTAACTCGCATCCAAAAATGGTCATGTTTTTGGTCTTCGCCCGTCTTTGCATCTTCATAGATATCGATCCATGCTTGTGCTAATACTAAACATTTGCCATCTTCCCACTTTTTAGTTGGCGCCTTCTGTTTTCTTTTAGTTATTGACCGAGTGGGTTGAGTTTCTTGAACGAATTCTGGTTTAGAGTCAGAAATGGGTGTTTGTGGTTATGATTGTGTTTGTTAAGCAAACTTAGATCGAGACAAAACCTCAAAAAGATTAAAACCCAGATGTGGTTGTGGTGCTCTTTGTGTTTGTGATTTTGTTGGTTGTTGTGGTTGTGAAAATTATTGTGGAAAATATGGTACCATACTACCATAATAATGAAATGGAGGCGAATAAATCGGTTGATCCATCGTAGGCCTAGCGGATGTTTTTTTGGTTTTTTGGGATGTTGGAAGAATACATTTTACAAATCTTTTGAAGTGAATTTGGTAAAAGATGGAGAGAATTGAGAGATATTTGTGATACAAATAGAAGGTGTGGCCTAGCCGCATCCACTTCCCATAGTCTTATCCCACACGCACTGCCGCCTCCACCTCTCTAAGCGATCCCTTGCCGGTTACCACTGCACCACACCGTCAAAATCATTCCTCCTTCACCACCTCTTTCTACACTCTTTCGTTGACCACCATAACACCACCATCAAATTGAGCAGTACTATATATATATATATATATATATATATATATATATATATATATATATACACACACACACACCAATGCTCTCTCTTTGAAAAGAAGGAAATTAATAAAGAAAGAAATCAGATTTTAGCTTCGAGAGTAAATCTATGGACATTAAAGTTTTATGGCAACTTGAGTTTCCAAGGCTAACTGGTTGAACAACGTGGCTATCCATGGCAGGTTAATTATGACCGTTGTGTCCGCATAGATGTCTGAAAACTTGGGTTGTCTCTGTCTAACCAAGAAATTCAACATTTCTTTATTACTTGAATATTATTTTTCCACTAAACTTGTGATTTGAAAATGTTTTTAGGTCTTGGGGCCCCGCGCTAAATCTCGTTGAGGCTCTTCTTGATGAGCTCCCCCCCCCCCCAAACCATTCATTCGAGATTAAACCCTAATTGTACGATTGTACAAAATGCATCATCTAACAGTGTATTAGACTATAATTTACGCTACATTTAGCTCTTGAATAAATTTGAATTACACTAAATGTTTATGTAATACTAAATTCGCCAACAATCTTTCTTCATTTTAGTGTAACCTCTAAAATTATGTGGAAACAAAATGTCTAATCGAATTTGTGTGTAAACAAAAATGTAGAACAACCCAAATTTGTGTGTAAACAAAAATGTCGAATCTATTTGAATCTAAAATTTATCTTTTTAACCAGATTAATTGTATCCTTTTATCGAACTAACTATATCCTTCAAATTATTAACCTTGCATGGAAACATATAAAAAAGGATTAAAAACTATACTCCCTCCGTCCCAAAATGATAGTCCACTTTTGACTTTTGAAGTCTTTTTTCTTCAACTTTGACCTTAGATATTTTTATGTGTGTTATATATTACTTGATAAAACTTATAAAAATGAAAAAACATTTAAAATACAATCCATTCATATATTTTGCATCAATTATTATCAATAAAAAACAAAAATATATAAGGTCAAAGTTGAAGAAAAAAGATTTCAAAAATCAAAAATGGACTATTAATTTGGGATGGAGGTACTATTAATTATGTAAAGAGGTTTGATAACTTTTATGTTGTCACTTCACCCTCATCTCATTCTTCACGGGGACTTCACTACTGCACATAATGTATGTCTCTCTCTTTACGTTCATTAGCATTTCACTACACTTACTTTCTCATCAACTCCAATAGTCCAGTTATGTTAGATTTTTAATTATGGAGGTTGATTACCATATATATTTTGGTTTTTTCATCATAATTACAAATTCTACAGTTTGACAATATAAAATTTTGATTGTTTTTTCTTATCTATTTCTGGTTTGGTGTTTCTTTTATCGGAATGTAGTTGTAATCCTCCATAGTCTTGTAAAGATGAATTTTCTTTTGTTCAATTTATGAAGGTCACCTCTAGATACTCGTTACTTCAAAAAGACTTGAATTTATTAAGGAATAAGATATATATGTATCTTTTATATATTTAAGTTATTTTATTGTAAATAATTAGTCAAATAATAACTGTAATCTTCATTTCTTCTATTGGCTATTAAGCCGCTCACATGCATATGTTACATATTAATCAAATATACTATTTGTATACTCCTTCTCTATACGGTATCAGAGCTTCCTTTTTTTTCATTCACAAGTTCTCTGATCCTGCTCACACTAGCCACCATTCTTGCTAAATTAGGGTTCCTCAATGGCCAACAAGCAATCCCAAATCACTACAACCACTCTTCTCCCCACCAAAGTCACAACTTAAAATTATCCAGTGTGGCAAAAATAGGTTGAATCAAACCTCATAAATCTTGAACTTGAAGATTTCATCACAGGAATGTCCAATCAACCTCTAAGACAAACCAATGATAAAGATGGTAAACTCATATTTTATCCAGAATACCTTCCTTGGTGTCGCAAAGATCAAATGATCTTCAGTGCAATACTTTGAACTTGCTCTGACTCCATTCATACACTTATCTCGTCTTTAACCACAACCCATGAAGCATGTGAAAGACATAATGCAAGCTTTCCCTCCTCCTCCTCTCGATCTCACATCATCTCCATGAAGTCCAAACTCGCCAAAAACCCTAAAGGGACCAGATCCATCACTGAATTTCTTTATGATATGCATGCAATTGCTGATGCCCTAACCTTAGCCCAAAATCAAGTCACAGAAAAAGACCTAATGGTGCATTTCTGTCACAATTAGGTGATGATTACAACATTATTGTGGTAGCAATCAAGGTAATAGATAACTCGCTCTTTTACTCTGAACTCTTTGAGAAACTCACTGATTATGAAAGGGCCCTTAAGGAAGCATCTACCAATCTTGAATCCATTCTCATAATAGTGAACTACACATCTCAACAATAGGGTTTCAACCATCACAACACACACTCGTTCTTCAGGAACAATAACAACATGTCCTACCTCTCAGGATCACGGCGAGGAGCACATCAACCTCACTGGTTAGGAACCGACGTTCAAGGTAATCACAACAATAGAACCAATGATTTTTGCAAGTTTTGCAACATACATGGTTATCCCACACAAGATTATCGAAAACTTGCAGGGTTCCTTAGAGATAATAATGTAAACATAGACAAATCCACAACACCAATAGCAAACGTCACCACCTCCGTCCCTGTATCACTATTGTTGCTCTTTGATATAGGCGCCTGAAATCATGTCATATCTAATAAGCAGACACTTCATAATTTATCAAAATACAATGGTCCAAATGAAATCGTTCTCGGTGAAGGCACAAGTTTACATATCTTTAACATTAGTAACACACACATAGACACACCACACAAAAGATTGTTACTGACTAAAGTCTTACATGTTCCACGTTTACATCGAAATCTTGTTTTTTTTTCTTAATTATGTGACACTAATCTTGTTTCGGTGAAATTCTTTCCATCTCATTTTTTGTGAAGGATCTGTTCACGCAGGCACGTCAAACGTGAGGAGAGAAAACTGAAGGGGTTTACCACACCCGTCTTTCTCCCAGACTCCATATCAATGCCACATTTAAGCATACTTCTCTTGAAAAAGAAACCTCCCACACCATCATTATGTCTTTTAAAAAGTAAGATTCTTTATTTTTATAAACTCCAAGTTTATAAAATATAAACTTTGTCTTTAGGTAAAAGACAAAACAATCCAACTAGTCCAAAATGTTGTGCATGACTTAATAATTCATATGATATGAAATAATAACTAGTAATACTCTCTTATAATTATTATTTTCACAAAACAATAATTATTCCCTAATTAAAATACAAGAATTGATATTATTTATTAATAATCATATTAATAATAAATATACAAAATGTGCCAACTTGATAAAGGTGTAACCCTATAGGATCATATATTATTAGCAATATCACTATATATGATTCTTGGGCATATAAATAATCTCCCACTTGCACAAGATTCAATATAGACTGACATAGACAGTAGCCGACATCTAATAACACGCTACTTCCCCTAACAAGATATGTAGGGTGCCATTTCATCAACAGTCAATTCCACGAGCTCTAAGATACAATTGTTACTAAAGGTGTGGTATCGATTATTCCTTTGTCTTAGACATCATGTCGACCATGGGATATGGATCACGATAAATCTCATTTACTGTTCAACTTTAATTTAGGCCTTAGATGTCATGCTCTCAACGAATAAGAAGGGCAAATCCCATCTTGACTACATATCCTTATCAATGTAGTTCATGTCATACCCAACGATGGCCCTTATGACTGTCTTTTACGAAACAGTGTTAATCCATGTCAAAGCACAACAATTCCTACACTTCAAGTCCCAAATATGTATCTCAGGTCTAAGAATACAAAGATCATCTTGACTACATATGCCTATCAATGTAGTTCATGTCATACCAATGATGACCCTTATGACTGCTTTTTACGAAACAACGTTAAACCATGTCTAAGCACAAAAGTTCCTACACTGCAAGTCCTAAATATGTATCTCGGGTCTAAGATTAAAAAGATAAAAGCTTGATCAAAACATCATTCTTGACTACGATCCGTAAAGTGTTTTTAATGCGGGTCATGTCCAATACTTATTCTCCCAATCAAGTACCTATGAAGTTGGTATCAGCTCTTTGCCATTCTCATTTCTATGAGAATCCACCAATCCACTCATATTAGTCTTAAATCATAGATTCTCCCATAACTATGAACGACTATGGACATTTAGAATAACCTAATTATTTAAGGATTTAAAGATGCTAATATAGAACACAACAATTATTTAATGAAAGACTCATACCCAATATATCATTCTTTAAAATATATGTTTCTTTATTGTTCCAATATGCAAATACTAAATATCAATCAATACATCTACTTGTATCAATAATGCTCTATAGCACCAGCTTGACTTTCATGCTTTAGGTAATGAAGCAGCTTTCTTAAGTAGATTTGACAAACTTGATTTGGTAAACTTTGCGAACACAATCATTTTCAGTTTTATATATAACTCATATATAAAGAAAAACTAGTTAGAATGAATTAGATGCTTGAATATGACTTAGATACCAATACTTGCGTAATGGGATTACTCATAGTCATAATGAACTATACATTAAGTATCTTTGTATGTGGTTCTCCAAACCACGAAGTACTCTAACTCTGATATGTAACTGTAATTAAAATCTACATTGAACCATTATCCATGTAATTATCACTTCATTCATAATGAGGATATGCTCGATTGTGACTGATAGTCATCTCAATCTATTTGAAATTTAGCACATGTGTAACAACTTTAAAGATAGCCTTCTTTCAAATACTTCGTAGACTAGGAATATTTCTCTAGTTCTCACTAGTACTTTATAATGCTCCTATAAGTCACACAATGACTTGTTCTCAGATTATACTGGTATCATTCGTTATGCTCTAAGCATACGAATTAATTGGCCTTTGTTCATAATCATGACATATATGATTAATCCAATTGCATTAGTATACGGAATACAATCATATTATCTAGTTCAAAAACATTTGCACTATGATTTTTCTGAAAATCATGTCATGTGGTATTTGACAAGATAACTCTCTCAGAGTCCTTTATCTTAAGCTCTTTAAGATCCTTGACAATTAATGCAATTTTTACTTAATCCTTTAAGTTGCCATGATCCATCTATATAGATCCTTATTCCTTGAAATAATATGTCAACTACATATAACATTAGGAATGTTATTGCTCTCCTACTAGCTTTGTAGAAAAAACACAAATGTCATCTTGATTTATAATTAAATCACACTATGTAATTATCCAATAAGAAAGAATATTCTTACTTTGAGATGTTAGCGTAAATATGAGAAGATTTTCAAATGTATGTTTTCTCCCTTGAAAACTCACTTACTCTTTATAGTCACACTATATAGCGGAAGATTAATCAAGCCCATAACTGATAATCATACATGAATGCATCTCTATATGTTTTATTAGTTTCTGGTCAACCATTGAGCAGATTCAACAACAATTGAAATTTGCTAGTTCCAAACTATGATGCATTTAGTTTATGGTTTTTAAGCTCTTAAAGTTCCATATAGCTTCCACTTAGAAAAAGAAATTTCTGATCACTTGTCTTATGGAATGACACTTAGTGGGATTAGTAGAAACTTTATCCTAAACAATCATTTAGGATATTCTACATAAATGCAATTAGTAGATACTAGAGTGGTTGAGCTTATTGTTTAACATAAGCTCTATAACTCTATTCCTTTTAGATAAGGATAAACCATTTCATCCTTAGCCTAAAATAAGCATCTAATCCACTTGTCTGGTTGGAAAATATATATGCTCAATATATATTTGTTGTAGTGAGCATAATTCCAAAATTTTATAAAGTAAATAGTTCCTTTAAAACGTCATATAACAGACTGCAAGGTCTACGTTTTATCCTCTTTAAAAACTTGTACTATTGACATTCAGCTAGTGGCTAGGTGATCCTATCCCACTAGAGAAGTCGAAGGCTACCTTAAATATCAAAATATAGATTCAAGCGACCAGGTAATCCTGTGCCACAAGAAACATACCAATGACAAGTGAGTGTTTTTGTCAGAATGAGTTGTGAATCAATTCCACAACTCCTAAGATGTTCCAAGAAGACTTGGTTTACAAAACTCATTTTCTTTATCACAACGAAAGGTTAATGATGATGTCATTAACGTGTATTTCAATCTTCACTATGGAAGTTTTGATCAAATCAAAAGGTTTCATCAACGACGAATAAAAGCCGTCAGTAAAATTAATTAAGTATCTATCACCAAATCTATTCATGGATTGAAAAAGATTACATACATCACTTATGTATAACTCTTTGTCAAGCCTTTTGTTCTTTAACTACTAATAGATAAAGACACTTGTGAATCATCTTCCCATATAAATTGGATTTACATATATCAAATGAATCAAGGTCATTTGCCTTCAAAATTCCATCCTTTTGAAGTTGGTATATGTATTTCTTATTTATATTGTCATGATGATTATGACATAGATAAGTTTCAATCAAATATCATTAGATTATATAGGTTTTATGATTAGAACTATTAATTTAATGAAAGATTATAGATTTACTTCATAAATAACATTATGAGAAAATATTATTCAACGCAGAATACATCGTTTCATAACATAAATGTGAACATCCATTAAACGAAAAGTAAATCTAGAGTTATTAAAAAATACAACTATTACATGTCCCTATAAGGATAGGTACAATACATCTATTGTTTAAGTAAAAGACTATAACAACACTTGTTATATATGTTGGGTTTTAAGCATAACATCATTCTTATGGTGTACATGCAACCCTAATTGATTTGGATCTTGGTTTTTCTAATTTGAACATACAACTATGAATACCAAAGCAATAACCCTATGACTAACATACAACTATATTGGAAGTCACATATGATTAGGGTTATAATCTTTGCCTCTCTTGTTATATAGAAATACCAAGTTTAATCCTTCTGGATATTGACTTTTGAAAGCCTAGTGCCCCAAGTGTTGCACCTCTAATGGAGTCACAAACACCCAAAGCAAGAAGATGACTTAGGAGCAAGGTGAAATCGGCCAGGGCTTCCTAGAAACTCATAAGAGGCGAATTCCACTAGCAAAGGGGTCTTTATATAGTTGTGTGGACTGCTAGGGTTTTTAGGTGGAAACCCTTATACCTAACTTAGGCAACAAGCAGCCCATGAACTCCTTCCTTAGAGCCCATGGACGAAATCTTATGGGTTTCCCCATAAATTTCGTCCACTCCACTTTATGAAGTCCATCAGCCCAATTATGCAACTATCAATGATTTGCATAACAGTCCCCTAATTATTTCATCAGTCTTTTTTGTTCACCAAATTAATTCCAAATTAATTTCAGATCATTACTAATTAAATAATATGATTTCCAAATAATATATTAATCTTGTAATATATTAATAAAACCATTTAGAGTACCAATTTATTATTCATATAATAAATTCTACCCTCTTTCCTCATGTCATCCTATCAAGTTGCATGAGTGAAGGCAACCCAAAAGGACCATACTCAAAATCAAATCAAGTACATACCAAAAATATTTTTGGGCTTAGAATATCAAACATAAAAAATCATTCTAACATATAAAAGATGGCTCTGATACCACTGTTGGGCTTTTTTAATACGAAATAAAAGTTTGTTTTTCATAAAAACCGGCAACGGAAGACTTTAAAACTAACAAGTTTATTTTTAGCTCATAACAAAACCACACCATAATTGATACATTTATAGAGGTTTGAATGAAATAAAAAACAACCATAGGATGTTTTAGTGATAACATTTGAAGCCTTTGAACCCACTTGGTTTTGGGGTGTTGATGAAGATAACAAAAGATCAAAGTGTGTGATCTTCTCTACAAGTATCTACCATCAATAGTAAGGCACTTGGAATGCTAGTTTCCTCCTGTATTCTTGAGTGTCTTAAAAGGAACAACTCAAGAGGTCTTCTAAACCACTAAACTAACTTCACAAGAGAGATAGATAGATAGAGAGAGAGAGAGAGAGATAGAGGGAGGGAGAGGAGTAGAAAACTCATTGTTTTAGAGAGAAAATAGAGGAAGAAGAAGACCTTCAATCTTACAAAAATGAAATTCTCATGCATCTCTTATATAACCCATGAAAAGTAATGCCTAACCATTAAAATAATCTAAAGTAATGGTAGCCTTTAGAAGCATGGGAGACAAAAGGTGGAAGGTTGAAACAGCAACCTCCCACGCCATCATTATGCCTTTTAAAAAGTAAGATTCTTTATTTCTTATAAACTCCAAGTTTAAAAAATATAAACTTTCTCTTTAGGTAAAAGACAAAAGAATCTAACTAGTCCAAAATGTTGTGCATGACAAACTAATTCATACCATATGAAATAATAACTAGTAATACTCTCTTATAATTATTATTTTGACAAAACAATAATTATTCCTAATTAAAATACAAGAATTGATATTATTTATTAATAATCATATCAATAATAAATATACAAAATGTGCCAACTTGATAAAGGTGTGACCCTATATGATCATGTATTATTAGCAATATCACTCCATAATGATTATTGGGCATATAGATCCAATACTTTTGCCATGTTAAATTCATACCTAATTAATTCCCTTCCAATAAACTACCACAAACCATACTCCTTCCAACTACTGATAGCTTGTCACCCCACCTCCAATTCCCACCGTGGCATCAAACATAATACACGAAACTACCCATTAACCTATTATTATCAAACCTTCTACACCAACAACCCCTCCACCCATCCATAATGACAACAATGATACACCACCCATCCAAAATGGAAACACTCATACACCACCATCCATACCCATGGCCAACTCTCCCTCATCCATTTTTTCCTCTACTACATCCTCAAACACAACCCCTTCATCATCACATCAAGCTAGTCCTTCACCCCAACCCCAACAGCTACCTCCCACCCGTCATCTCAGACTTAATCCCAAATACTTCAACTCATCCTTCATCAATAATTCTACACTACGCCAGATACCACATTCTACCGAACCCACTGCCCACACATAAGTGCAAAAAGATCCATGTTGGCCCTAAGACATGGATCAAGAGTTCAATGCTCTACTCACTAATGGAAAATGGGAATTAGTTCCAAAATCCTCTCACTCCCTAACTGGATGCAAATGGATCTTCCGAGTCAAACAAAAACCCGATGGCATTATCAAGAAATATAAAGCTTGTCTTGTTGCCAAAGGCTTTCTTCAAGAGTATGACAAAGATTACATTGACACTTTTAGCCCTGACACCAAACCAGTAACCATCCGTATGGTACTTTCCATAACTCTTTCGCAAAATTGGCCACTACGACAACTAAACATTAACAATTCATTCCTTTGTGGTACTCTACATGAAGAAGTTTTCATGTCCTAACCTACTGGCTTTGTTAATAGCCAATTTTCCATACATGCTTGCAAACTCAAGAAATCCTTGTATGGCCTCAAGCAATCACCATGATCTTGTTACATTAAACTCACCATTTTTCTCCACAATGTTGGTTTCCGCAAATCTCAAGTAGATCCATATCTCTTTATCTACAATCACAACAATATTCCCATCTATCTCTTGGTCTATGTTGATGAATTCATTGTTACATGCAACAACACCTCCTTTTTTGACAACATTGTCACTAGTTTAGCCACCAGATTCTCAATCAAAGACCTTGGTCCTCTTCACCACTTCCTAGGAGTTGAAGTCATACATACTCTCAATGGTATATTCCTTTCCCAAAATCGTCATATTCAAGACTTGTTAACCCTCTTTCACGTGGATGGAGCGCAGGTGGTGGCCACCCCAAGAACCCCTCAGTTACTCTCAAATTGCAGGACGGGACTATTAGTGTCGATCCTACACCTTATTGGAAACTAGTTGGCTCACTGCAATGTCTAGCCTTCACAAGACCAAACATATCCTTTGTTGTCAAAAAATTATCACAGTTCATGCACTCGTCATTGGAGACACATTGGCAATCATTAAAACAGGTTTTGTGATACTGAAACGGTACGATTCATCATGGTCTATTTCTCAGTCGCAACAACTATATGGATTTCACTGCCTTTTTTACTCTGATGGGGTGTCATTGAATGTGGAGGATGTTCAAGTACTGCCTATCTACTTTATCTTGGATCCAACATTATATCATGGAAATCAACTCGTCAAAAATACATCCTTAGATCATCCACCAAAGTTGAATACAAAGCCCTTGCTAATACAGCATCTAAAGTAGCGTGGGTTCAAAATCTTTTAACTGATATGGGTATTCCTTCCAAGCATCGCCCCACATTATATTGCGACAATAAAAGAGCCACATATTCTTGTGCAAACCCATTTTACCACTCCCGCATGAAGCACATTGCACTAGATTATCATATTACCTTTGGAAAGTCACTGATGGTTCCTTGCATGTTTGTCACATCAATTCGTTTGATCAACTAGCAGATGCTTTAATCAAACTATTGACACGTGGTCCATTCCAAAGGCTTCATTCCAAGATTGGAGTCTCTGATGGATCCTCCATCTTGCGGGGGGCATATTAAGGAATAAGATACATATGTATCTTATATATATATATATATATATATATATATATATATATATATACACACACACATAAGTTATTCTATTGTAAATAATTAGTCAAACAACAGTTGTAATCTCCATGTATTCTTTCCTAGTATAGTGCTCATAGTTGTTAGTACCTTGGCTATATAAGCCACTCATATACTGTGACATCCCCATTTTTTCGGCCAGAAAAAACTGATTTTGTTTATGCTTTATAAAAATCAGAGTACCTCTTTTAATAAAAATGTTGCGGAATTTGTTCCCAGTAAAACATGATAAGTATGCTATCAAAGCACTTCCGAAGAAAATTATTTTTATTCATTTTAAAATATTTGGGATGTCATTGTCAATACAGAAACATAAGCATAAACAGAACTTACATTCATTATCACTAGTGATCTACATCTCTTTTAAATCTCTCAATGTAATGTAACTTCATATCGACACCTGTGATACAAATAAACTGAGTGGGTCAGGTTAGGAAACCTGGTGAGTACATAGGGTTTTCGAATGACAATAATATAATTATTATGTTTTAACATCAAACAATCAACCCAATTACCCATCCCCATTATCTTCTTTACTCTTAAGGATCTACCCTAAAAATCAACTATTCCTCGTACATTCATTCCTAAGGAATCAGCACGAAGTCCATCGTCACCGGGGTTTAGGCAATAGGCACTAAGGTAGTGTTTGTTTTTTGTCTGCAGATCTGCAGGGCCTCTTCTGTCTGCGCCGCACAGATCACGCGCAGACATTAGCCTTTGCAGACTGTTTGTTTTTTTGAAGACTGCAGACCTAAAAATGTTTGCGCGCCCTCTTCTTGGCGCAGATGTGGACCAGAGTCTTCTAACATCTTCAGACATCTTCTAGCCTAAAAAAACATATATATATATATATATATATATATATATATATATATATATCTTTATTTTTTTAAGTTTTTTTTTCTTAATTTTTATTTTTTTTCCAACTTTATTAATGATAAACAATTTGAAAAAAAATTACAAAACTTAAAAAAAATGTTTGATGATACAAACATGGTATTTTTGACAAATTTATAAATATAGATTTATTATAATAACAGTCGTTGAAGTTGTTTATATAAATATGAAAAAAAAATCATAATATATTCTTATATTTTTTTTCCAAATTATGTAAAACATTATTTAATACAGTATCTTCAATTTCTCGAGAAAATATTTATGGTACGTTTTTAATTGAAAAAATTGAAGTTTATTTTCATCGATTTATGTATCAAATTATTTGATCACTAATTATAATGTTTAGTTATCACTTTGCAACCAAAGTTGGTTTTTATCAAATATATACGCTAATTCATACCATTTTTATTTTTATTTTTTATACAATAATACATAAAAGTTGATCTAGATTCGTTAATTATTTATAATAAAGTCATAAAAATATTAAAAAATCACTTTGAAGTTTAAAAAAATAAGTTTATTTAGATTTCAGCTTATTTTAGTAGCCCGCAGATGTTAAAAAAAAACAAATAGTCTTTTTTTTCAGACTGCAGACGTTTGGTCCACCTCTTCTACTGAAGAGGTCTACAGATGTGGTCCGCAGACTGCAGACATTTTGTCTCAGGAAAAACAAACAACACCTAAGTCTGCATAGTTGTCAGGGATTAGGCACCAAGTCTGCATGGTCACCAGGGTTTAGGCATCAAGTCTGCATGATCGCCAAGGTTTAGGCACTAAGTCTGCATAGTCACCAGGGTTTACGCATCAAGTCTACATGATCGCCAAGTTTTAGGCACTAATTCTGCATAGTCACCAGGGTTTAGGCATCAAGTCTACATGATCGCCAAGGTTTAGAGTACACCAGGTGAACACATCGTTCACAACACCTACAGATTGCGAGCCTGCTAGTGTTCCACTTGACTGTCTAGAATAGTTTGTGGTTGTCATCCACACTCTGCTAGATGACGGGGCCAACATTTGGGAACAAGGCTTCTCACATCGTCCACCTCTCACCCTTACCTCATGGTCTATATCACATCTCAACTCATCATCCAACTCATATTTCATCTACCCATGTTTTACCCAACATATTATGTAGATATAAATACATATACAGTTTAAATCATATAAAACTTGTATAAAATCGTTCATCCAGCATAGATAGCAATTATACATATAATATGCACACATAGCACGTAGTTTATATAAAATACTTCATATCTATGTGTAAGATGAAAGAGACCATG